>NC_029791.2:48421579-48441467 GCF_000816755.2 Arachis ipaensis | reverse complement strand
TTATACCTAATTTTTACCAAAACCCTAATTTTCACTACACTCAAACACACACTTCCCCCTTTACCCAAAACTTAGCCGCCTACCCCCCATCTTCAACACACACACACACACACACACCTTCTAACTGAAAGAGATGAGATAGCAGAGGAAGTGAGCAAGAGATCCAAAAGAGGGATGGGAGGAGCCGCGCCACCACCACACCCCGTCGTGCCCAGCTCGTCATCGCATCCTGCTACTGCTGTCTTTGCGCGAATCAGAGGGAGAGACAAAGGAGAGTGTTGTGCGAGAGAAGCTACCGTCGTGTCCCATTCTATCGCCGTCGCTGGAGGAGCATCACGTGTCGCCGTTGCTGAGGAGGGAAATGAGGAGTTGTGTCCCATCACGCATGTCACCGTTGTGCTTCTTGGTTGCCGTAGAGCAGAGCCGTGCGAGAGAGGGAGTTGTCATTGCGAAAAAAAATGCAATGGAGGGGAGGACGCTTGTCTCTGACGATCCACTGTCGCCACTGTCGGAAGGAACCCTCGCCATCGCTGTCATTGTTGGTTAGTGGAGAGAAAGGGTGCGGCGATGATGGTGGACGGCACTGGAATTGTTGTTGTTGCCACTGCTGCTGGGGCCAGCCATTGTCGCCGCCATTGCTCGCCATTCTATGATGCACCACCGTGTCTGTAGCCGCTGAAAGCATGGTTGTGATCACCGAAAGTCACTACAGGAGCCGCTGTTACTTTGATCATTGGTTCTTTCTAAGTATAATGAGTTTCTATGCCCCAAAAATTTTATCGTTGTTTTTCTGTTATAAGTTGTTGAGGTTTTTGTGGCATTATTGCCATAGGGTTAAGTTTCGGTCCTTACATATCCCATTGGGAGTTACTGTTGTTATCGCGAAAATGATATGGAGCTGTGACTGCAATTGCCGCTATTGCAGGCCGAGAAAAAAGGGTTTTTGATGCGCTGTATAGATTTTGGGTTTTGATAATTCGCGATAGGGTTTTTCTTAAAATTTATTGTCTAATATGGAATTGTTATAAGTAGATTTGATGTGACAATATATTTCTGTGATTTTGTGAGTCTTATGGATGTGATTTTGGGTCACTTCCTTCTTTACAACCTCTATAATTGTGGGGTTCAACCGCCTTTGAGGTTGACGGATAGGCTTGGCTCCCTCCTCTAGAAAAAAGTGGTGCTCACAAACGTGAGGGCTTATACCAACTATGTCCGCCTAACTCCACCTAATAGCTTTCTTGTTTCTTCTCAGTACATTAAGTAATCGCCCCTCTTGTTGGGAAGTAAGCTCCTTTGCAATGATCACTGGCAGCTTTTGATTGTCTTCAAGATAAGCATACTTGAGGTGAGGTCGAAGGGGCTTTAATATCATAGTCAGCTCATGGCTTGGCACTTGATCATCCGGAACCACTGGAGGTGGCAAGGTGTCTTTAGTATATTCAGGGGGCTTCCCCACACTTGCACCTTGAACCATGTTCTTCTCATTAACTATATCATGGTAGACTTCGGTCACAATGTTATCAATAATATCACACCGGAAAAGAGAGTGGTCTTCCGGTGGATGCTTTATAGCTTCATCAAGATTGAATCTCACTGTTCTTCCATCAATCTCAAAGGAGTAGGTACCCGAGAAGACATCCAAGCCTCCCAAGCAAGATAGATGATGCTCTTCCAGAGTCATTAGGGGGCATCTCAAGAATGTAGAAATCCATATGAAAAATCAACCCCTTAATGCTCATCAAGACTTCCTCCGTAATCCCAACCACAGAAATTATGCTTTTATCTGCCAACACAAAACGGGCTGCTGACCTTTTCAATGGTGGAAGCTTCAATGTATCATATACAGATAATGGCATAATGCTGACACAAGCGCCTAAGTCACACATGCAGTCAACAAACTGTATACCACCTATAGTGTAAGTAACCATACAAGGACCGGGATCACCACATTTCTCTGGTATCGCCCATCAAAGCAGAAATCGAGCTACCAAAAGGAATAGTTTCTAAGTCATGAATCTTCTCCTTATTCATGCATAAATCCTTTAGAAACTTAGCATACTTAGGAACCTGACGAATAGCATTAAAAAGGGGAATAGTTACCTAAACCTTTTTGAAGATATCCACCATCTTGGGATCGAGCTCCACTTGCTTTTTAGTCCTTCTAGCTAGGTGTGGAAAAGGAATGGGAATGGCCTCTTTCAAAACATTGTCTTCCTTAGAAACTCCAACCCTTGGTTGAGCAACTTCTTCTATAACTGCCTCTTGTACCTCATCCTCTTCTTCAACATCTTCTACCTCAACAACATCTTCATCTTGAATGGCGTCTCCTGAACTTGGCTCATCAAGAATCTTCTCTTGCAATGTAGTGCCGGACCTCAAGGTGATGGCATTGATTCCATCCTTGGGTTGGGTAAGGGTTGAGAGGGAAGTGCACTAGAGCTTGAGGGTTGAGTATTAGAGGTAGAGGGTGCGTCCATATGGGATAGAAGAGCTTGGATGGTAGAGGTAAGACCAGTGATGCTAGAGGAAACTGTGGCTTGAGGCTCTTTTGTTCTTGAATAAGAGAGCAAAGTGTCTCATCTTGGTTAGAGGAAGAAGGAAGGTAGGTAATTTGGGGGGCTTATTGTTGGGTGAGTTGAGGTGCTTGAGCTTGCCTTTGGTGAGGTGGTTGGTATCTTTGGCCTTGGTTTTATTGTTGGTAAGGAGGGTTTTGTTGATACCGGTTTTGTTGGTAGTTATTATTCCACCTTTGGTTTCCACCATTGTCTTTTCCTCCTTGGTTGTAGTTATCTCTCCATCCTTGGTTGAGATTGTCTTGCCAACCTTGATTGTAGTTACCAACTTGATTATAGTTACCGCCTTGTTGATAGTACCCTTGATTCAGACGGTTGTAATAAGCATTGGTAGCCGCCAAGGTGTTGTCCTCTAGGAGTTGTGGACATTCATCAATATAGTGAGAATAGCAAGCGCAAATCCTACATACTCTCTAAGGGACTAACTGTTGACATTGTTGTTGTAGAGGAGGTGGAGGTTGTTGTTGATTGTGTTGGATTTGCTTAAGGATATTTGGTGAGCGGATATTTTATACGCTTTTTGACATCATTTTCATATAGTTTTTAGTATGTTTTGTTTAGTTTTTATTATATTTTTATAGGTTTTAGTGTTAAATTTATATTTTTGGATTCTACTATAAGTTTTTGTGTTTTTGTAAAATTTCAGGTAATTTCTGGCTGAAATTGAGGAGTTGGAGCAGAAGTCTGATTCCGAGATAGAGAAAGCACTGCAGATGCTGTCCGGATCTGACCTACTTGCACTCGGAAGGGCTTTTCTGGAGCTACGGAAGTCAAAATGGAGCTCTCCTAATGGCTATGGAAAGCTGACTTCTAGATATTTCCAGCAATGTATAATAGTCCATACTTTGCTTCAAAATAGAAGGCCCAAACCTGGGGTCCAACGCCAGCCTCCTGCCTCAGTCCAGGCATCTAGCGCCTACAAGGAGGAGAGCAGCATCCAAACGCCCAAAGGAGACCTCCTAGACGGCTATGGAAATCTTACTTCCATATCTTTTCAGAAATATATAATAGTCTATACTTTTCTTCGGATTAGAAGGCCTTAAACTAGCGTCCAACGCCAGCTTCCTTCCCCTTCCAGGCGTCCAGAGCCCAAAAAGCAGGGACCAGTGTCCAAACGCCCAGAGAGGATCCCTTAGCCAACGTTCAATGCCCAAGGAGCCTCATAGTACGTGGATCTCATCAAAGCTCAGCCAAACACTCACCAAGTGGGCCCCGAAAGTGAATTTTAGCACTAAATAGAGTGTTTTACCCTTACTAATCATCTGTTTAGTAATTAAAGTGTATTTTAGATAATCATTTAGACATCAAACACACTTTACAGCCTTATTTTCGTTTTACATTGTATTTTCTTTTCAGTATGAGTTTCTAAACCTCCTAGGTTGAGGGGAGGGGCCCTGCTGAGTACCATGAATTAATAAAAGTATTAGTGTTTCTTCTTCGATCCGTGTTTGATTAATTCTAAGATGTATATACGTACTTCAACGTGGTGGAGGCTAGAAACCAATGATGCAACATTCTTTGATCCGGAAGATCCGATCTTGTCTGTGGCATTTTGAGTAGGATCATTAAGGAGAATGGACTGTACGCACTTCACCCTCAAGCAGAGATGGATCCACACTAACCCTGAGGTTTAGATCCGGAGGAGTATTGACGACCTCTCAATAAAGGCGCCAATCACTTATAGCCTACAATTGAAGAGATCACTCACAAGCAAAGAAGACAGTGATACCAGAGTTAATTCAGAAAGACAAAGCAACTCCAATCCTTCAACATATTCCTATTATTGATTCCTTTTTATTTATAGAGTATTACATATAATATTCTTTTAATGCAAATTTGACAATTCTTCCAACATCCTTCTGATCTACCTGACTAAGACCTGCAAGATAACCATAGCTTGCTTCAAACCACAATCCTTGTGGGATCCATCCTGACTCGGTCAAGTATTACTTGGATGACCCAGTGCACTTGCTGGTACAGTTGTACGAAAGTGTGGGGATTCGTGCACCAATATTGGTCATCTCTCCTAAAGTTTTGGTGAGAGTGGACTCAGTACTAGAGGAGACTTTCATAATAGCCTTGGGATGATTATTCCTGTGCCTCGCATATTGAGTGGACTCAGCAAAATCGGTGATAAGTTGCCATGTTTCCCCCGCTGTGTTGTACTTTGTCATAGAACCATTACTCAAAGCATCCAAAAGGACCTTATATTGAGGCTTCATGCCTTGGCAAAAGTAACTAATAAGCACCAACTCGTCAATCCTGTAATACGGCACGAGTCAAGGAGCTTCCTGAAACGTTCCCAATACTCAAAAAGAGTCTCTGATTCACCTTGAATAATGCAAGAAATTTCTTTCCTCAATCTATTCGTGACCTCCGGTGGGAAGAACTTGTCCAAAAATTTCCTTTTTTGTGACAACAGCTTTGGGTTGAGTGTAGAACCACTCCTTTGCCCTTTCCTCAAGAGAAAATGGAAAGACATAAAACCAAATAGCAACTTCATCTGCACTATACCGCCTAGCAGTTGAACAAGCAGTTTGAAAGTCTCTAAGATGCTTGATCGGATCTTGAGCGGTTAGACTGTGGAACTTAGGCAATAGATTGATCAATGAGGTCTTGAGCTCAAAATTTGCATTCAAGTTTGAATGACGCACTTGAAATGGTTGAAGAGTAAAGTCCGGAGCTCCCGCTTCCTTGAGAGTAATTCTTCTAGGAGCTGCCATAGTATTGGTACCTAAATTAATGGAAGAGGTGTCAATAGATTTAGTAGGAGAGGAACTAGTTTCTTCCTCAAAGGACGCTTCGAATTCAACCTTGGGTAAGATTAGTGAATTGGGTGAAACCTCTTCACCACCCTCAGAGGCTAACCAACGCCGAGCTCGCCTAATATGTGAAATAGTTTTTTCAATTTCAAGATCAAATGGGGCTAAGTTCGGATCTGGTAATGAACGTGTCATTCAATAAAAGAAACATAGAGCTCATGGCAACAAAATTTATTAAGCAAAATACTAGTAAATAATACTAATAACCAAAAAGAAACACAAATAAAATATGCAATTATGCAAATCTAAAAATATTTACACTAACCAATAACTTAGCACACATATGCAACTCCCCGGCAACGACACCAAAAATTGATAGGCGGATAAATGCCGGTCAAGAATTACCAAAAGTATTTTTCCAAATTTAACGTTACAAGTACAGTCTTGACCAACGAGATTTCTACTATCGAATTTAAAATGTGTCACAAATGAAATAAATAACCGGGAGTAAAATCCCGGGTCGTTTCCCTACTAGTTGACACAAGGTGCGAATTATTGGTTAGGATGTTCCTGGAGATTTTTTGAGCTTGAAAGCTAGGAAAATAAATAACTAGAAATTAAAACAATGAATAATTAGCACGAGTTGTAAAATAACCAATATAAAAAGTCTTGGTTAGGGGTGAGAATTAGAATTTTTATCCTTATTGTCTTTCCTAAAGAGTGATGGTAAAAGCCCATTGCTCTCACTTAGTTATCCTCTAACATGTGAAGGAAAGTCAAGTGAAATACTTATCCTTAGCTCACAAGTCCTAGTTACTTCATAGAGAAGAACTAGAGTTGGTGAGTTTGAGGCTGATTAGCAATTTCCAATTATCAACCCCAACCAAGTAAGAAAATCTACTCCATTATATTGGATGACATTTCCTCAAACACTTGGTGGGCAAAATTAAAAGGCATGATAAATATGACAAAATAATTTGATCCAAATTACCACTAACAATAATCAATCATAACAAAACAAACAATAATAATAGACATGGAAATAACTCAATGCATTAATAGAATCCAAAGGTAACAAGATCCAAACATGAATTCAAAATAATCAAATGGAAAAGAGGAATAAAGGAATTAGAGAAGAAAAACTATTAGGAAAATGACTCCAAGTGAAGGTAGCAGCAGCTCTCTCAAGATCCAATTCAAAGCAAAAACTAAGAATGCCAAAAATCCTATAGAGAAGTAGTAGTTTCTCTCACTAGAATTCAAAAATAAAAAACTAAGCTAAAGTGAAAAGTGTCTCCAGTCTCAGCTCCATCCTAGCCTTTAGTCTGCAGTTTCGGGCTTGAAACTGGGTCCAAATCAGCTCAGAAATCACCCCCAGCGAGTTCCGATAATTGCAGCACGTGCCGCGTCAGCCACGCGTACGCGTTGCTGGGCTCTGCGCAAGGTCACGTGTACACATCATCCTCTATGCCATTCCTACTCTATAAATCCTGTAATCACTAAACGCACATATCACGGCATCGAATGATAATAGCAGAGGAGTAAAAATTAGTGATTTTAAAGGCCTAAGAAGCATGTTTTCAATTATAGTACAAAATTAGGAAGAAAACATAAAAACATGCAATTTACATGAATAAGTGTGAGAGTAGTTGACAAAACCTACTCAATTCAGTCCAAAATATATCATAAAATAATGGTGTATCAATGCACAAGTCTAAAATCTTCCAGTTTTTGTGTGTCACAGGCGTGTGAAACATGTATGCCCATTCTCCTTGGCGTCCTAAATACCCACTGTTCACAAGGTTGTTTGTATGCACAGGTGCATGCTATGCACAAATCTCAATTTTAAGGTGTTTTGTAAATGCACAGGTGCATGCGTACGCACAGATGCGATTTCGAAGGCGTTTCTATTCTACATGCTCTCTATTCCTGGCATGTTGCATGCCATGCCATGCACATCCAAGAATGCTATTTTCTTCATGGCGTATGACACACCACTTCCTTGACGTGAAATCTTTTCTAAAGACACGGAGTTCTCCAAAAGATCAGGGAAGGGAAGATCTCTACTTTATCATCAAGTATCTCAATTATCATTATCATTATGTCATCATTAAGCTAGAACCTCTTTTGAGGCAAGCTAGACAACACGGTCGCGGAGAACCTAGTTTTTTAATCGTATCGGTTAGGAGCTTTTGATTCTGGTTTTCGTAAATAGTCTCATTTTGACGAAACGAACTTGATTCATGAGAGAAGAGAAATAGTAATATGATATTATTATTATGTTAATATTAGAGATGCTTGAATAATATTATAATATTATTTGATCTGTTTTAGTTAAAAATAGGAGATCGGTTTAACCAGGTTCACAGTTTACTGGTGCAGCTTAGCTCCAGCACTCTCTGATGACTTTAGCAATGCTAATGCCTCATCATCATATTTTATTCTCATATTAAATATGTTACTAGTGTCATTTATGATAGTTGCTCATAAATAGAATTTTTAGAGATGTTTTTACGAGTGTTCCGATACATCTAGTTTTAGTAATTATACACCTAAGATATTTTTCAACCACCTCCAAAACTAGCCAATCATCATCAAGCACGTTTTTGCCTCACCCCTAAGACACTCCAAGCTGCTCATTTTCACCTTGAATGGCCGAAAATAAGAGATAAAGAAAAGAGAGAAAAGTTATTGGTTCTTAATTTTCAAAGCTTGATTTCTTCTGAACTAAAACTCAAATCAAAACTCCGATTACACCAAAATAATCCTCTCTTCTTCCTCTACATAACCATGTAACTTTTCATGGCTGGAAATTAGGTGATATGGCTGTCTCCCTCCCTCTTCGATTCGGTTTTCAAGGAAAACCATGCTAAACATGTGTTTTCTTGATGTTCCACCTTTTGATGGTGTTCCACCTGACTTGAGTTTTGAAGACTTAGAACATACTTTCCCTCGCTTTAGTAGTTTAGAGGGACTAGGTGAGTATAGAGTCTAGGCTAGCCTGGGCGCCAGCTTAGGGACTTCATGAACAGGCCAGTGCCTGGGATATTGTATGTATATAGTTATTATTTAGCTATATCTAGGGGTGTTCTAACTAAAAGTCTATACTCTAATAAAGGCTGGATCACTGAATGTTGTCAACTGCTTGAGATGTATTTATGTGTGGCTGTTTATAACTATTTTATCTATTATTTTTTGTGAATTGATTATGAATGATTCTATTTATTAATCCAAATGTTTTTTAAAAAAAAAGTACCTTGCAAAATAACTACGCTTTTAACAACGAATTAGGCTCATATAATAAATAATAAATAATAATTAGGAAGACAAGTTGGTAGCGCTCAGTTTCTAGTATAATCATGACGTACCAGAAATTGGGTCGTTACAATTTGGTATCAGAGCAGCTCATTCTCAATAGAGCCTAGGGAGCGGACTGACTATGCTTTACTGCATACTCTGCTTGTGTGTCTCACGCTGTTAGGGTATCTTTAAGATACATTAGGCATGAATGTCTATGAGTGCTCATTTTGGGAATGTTTGTGCTTAACTTGAGATATTAGGATTGATCACCTTAATATTGATTGTTTGGTGCAGATAAGCCCTCAATGACTGTGAATAGGCATGGTTTAATCTAGCTCCGAACGATGAATCGATGTGAACCACAGCTATCTTCATAGCTGTTATGATCTTCATGGCTATGGCTCTATGCGATTTGGATGCTGTAAGGAACGGACCGATCTCTTCGTCAGGATGGATTGAAGGAAATAGACCACTTGAAGATGGATTCTTGCACGTGGCTAAAATTTTGAGGGAAAAATTTTTCTTTTAGGAGGGTAGAATGTAACAACCTAGTTTTTGAGTACGTGAAATCTTTTCTGAAGACACGGAGTTCTCCGAAAAATCAGTGAAGGGAACATCTCTACTTTATCACCAAGTATCTCAATCCTCATTATCATTATGTCATCACTAAGCTAGAACCTCTTTTGGGACAAGCTCGACAACGCAATCGAAGAGAACCTAGTTTTTGAACCGTATCGGTTAGGAGCTTTTGATTTTGGTTTCCGTAAATAGTCTTAGTTTGACGAACCGGACTCGATTCATGAGAAAAGAGAAATAGTAATATGATATTATTATTATATTAATATTATAGATGCTTGAATAATAATATAATATTATTTGATATGTTTTAGTTAAAAATAGGAGATCGGTTTAACCGGGTTCACAGTTTACTGGTGCAGCTTAGCACCAGCACTCTCCGATGACTTTAGCAATGCTAATGCCTCATCATACATGTTCTATTCTCATATTAAATATGTTACTAGTCATTTATGCTAGTAGCTCAAAAAAAAATTTTAGAGATGTTTTTACGTGCATTTTGATACATCTAGTTTTAGTAATTATACACCTGAGATATTTTTCAGCCACCTCCCAAACTAGTCAATCATCATCAAGCACATTTTTCCCTCACCCCCATGACACTCCAAGCTGCTCATTTTCAACTTGAATGGCCGAAAATAAGAGATAAAGAAAAGAGAGAAAAGTTCTTGGTTCTTAATCTTCAAAGCTTGATTTCTTCTGAACTAAAACTCAAATCAAAACTCCGATTATACCAAAATAATCCTCTCTTCTTCCTCTTCAATTCGGTTTTCAAGGAAAACCATGCTAAACATGTGTTTTCTTGATGTTCCATCTTTTGATGACGTTCCACCTGACTTGAGTTTTGAAGACATAGAACATACTTTCCCTCGCTTTAGTAGTTTAGATGGACTAGGTGAGTATAGAGTCTAGGCTAGCTTGGGCGCCAGCTTAGGGACTTCTTGAACAGGTCAGTGCTTGGGATGTTGTACGTATATATATGTATATAGTTATTATTTAGCTATATCTAGCGGTGTTCTAACTAAAATCTATACTCTAATAAAGGCTGGATCACTGAATGTTGTTAACTGCTTGAGATGTATTTATGTGTGGTTGTTTATAACTGTTTTATTTGTTATTATTTGTGAATTGATTATGAAGGATTCTATTTATTAATCCAAATGTTTTTTTTTTAAAAAAAGTACCTCGCAAAATAACTACACTTTTTAACAACGAATCAGGCTCATATAATAAATAATAGATAATAATTAGGAAGACAAGTTGGTAGCGCTTAGTTTCTAGTATGATCATGACGTACTAGAAATTGGGTCATTACACACACTAATTTCTTGCTCAAATTACCTTGGGTCTGATCCCATGGAAAGTTGGCTCAGCGTGTAACGCCGTGTCTTAGCATTTTACACGCCGGGTTCTTCACTGGGCGTTAGAAACACCAGTTTCTCAATGTGTCAGACGCCCAGGGAAAGGTCATCCTGAAAGTGTGCTTCAAGGGCGTTTGAAATGCCTAGCATGTAGTGTGTAAAATGCCATGCATGCAACTTCTCTCCTTCTTGGGGCTTTGGCCTGGCGTACCACGCCTGATGCGTGAGCATCTTTCCTATCTTTTCTTAGTAATTTAGATGTGGATTTGTTAGTTTTTTTTTTTATATTTTTGTGTTTTAAACCATCATAAATGCTACTTTGAGTTTTGTTGCTATTCTGTTGATTATAGGTAAAATTCGGGTGAGTATGACAGAGTTCGTGTAGAAGAAAAAGGAAGAAAGTCGATGTTGTCAACCCTGATTTCCTCACACTCCAATGAGCATAACATGAGATATAGAGCTTTCCAATCATATATAATAGTCTATTCTACTTTTCTGGCATAACAACACTAAACGTCATGACATTAGCGTTTAGCGCCACAAACCTTGTAAAGTGTGCAAGCTCTCTGGCGTTTTGCGCCAGGAGCTTCGTAACTTGTGCTAAGGACACACGCTAGTGGTGCTAAATGCCACTACTTGGCGTTTAGCGCCAGAAGACCAGTAACTCCAGAATTCCTTTCCGCCTCAGCGGCGCTAAATGCCAAGCGTGACGTTTGGCGCTAGTCGCATTTTTGGAGTCCAAGGAAGGCTGCGTAGCTTTAGTTTATTTTTAATTTCTTTTATTATTTATTTTTTCATTATTATTAAAACAAAACATAATCTTTTAGATTTTATATTTATTATTTTATTTTATTTTCAAATCAATTAGTTTAGATATAAAAGGAGAAAAGATTCAGCCCTTTGGGCTTTCTTCTCTTCTCTTCTCCTGTTCCGCACTTGACACTTTTCTCTGCTAGGGTTTTTCTTCTCCATGAGTAGCTAAACCTCCATTATTAAGGTTAGAAACTCTGTTTATTTAGATGGATTAAAAGATATTGTTTTCTACATCTGATTTATGCATTGATTTACATTCAAGAATCAGTTTCGTTCTTCATCCTAAGGATTAGAGTATATTGGAAAATAACTCTTTTCTAACTTGAATTCTTGTTGACTCTTGGAAAAGTTTTCTTTCCTGAGTAACAACTTGAAATTGAATTCTCAGAAACCTCTAACTATCTAGACTTAATGTGATACGTGACATATAATCATATTATCTTCGGATTCTTAGGATTTTATGTGGCTTATAAACTAGGATTTGAACTTAAATTACCAAGGAATTAGAGTTATTACTTACAGTTTGCTGTGAATTGAATCCTTGCATGAGTAAAGTAGTTAATAAAAAGTGTTAATCCTGAAATCTAAACATCTCTAAAACCTTAACTGTTTTATCACATTATTTCTCACAACCAATTTACTATTTGCTTTTTTTATCGTCTGAATTACTGTTTAATGCAACTTGAGCTCAAAACACTCCTTTTTGCTTGTCTGACTAAGTGAATCACTCAACTATGGTTGCTTGGTTCATCAATCCTCGTGGGATCATCCTCCACTCACCTAAGGTATTACTTGGTACGACCGGATACGCTTGCCGGTTAGATTGTGGTTTTCAAAATCCTCACCAAGTTTTTGGCGCCGTTGTCAGGGATTAATTGAGATTGACAACTACCAGTTGTTTGATTATCTAGATTAGATATTTTTTAGTTTATTTATATTTTTTATTTTATAACTTTTCTTTTTTTATTGACAACTACTAGTTATTTGATTGCCTAGATTAGACGTTCTTTTCTTTAAATTTTCCCTTCATTTTCGGAAATAAGTTTGGTGTTTTTCCTTAGTTTTTTTTCATTTTATTTTCCTTATTTTTCTTCATTATTTTCAAAAATTTTTGGCTTTATCTTCTTGTTGATTTTCAAAATTTAGCTTTCTTTGTTTTATTTTATTTTATTTTATTTCTTTTACTCAGGTTACCTCACTGGGAATTCATTTCACTCTGACATTGAGATTCTCACTTTTTCTTGTTTTTTGTCTCACTTTTACTCAGGTTGTTAAGAAGACGCCTACAGTAGGTTAGAGCTTACAAAGCTGCTGAGAATCACAAGAATAATTTTGAGAAAAAAGCTGAAGAATTCATCATGGAGCTAAACAACAACAACAATGTTGTCATTCCCAATGCTCCTAGTGCTCCCAATGTTCCTGAGAAACCTAGAAGGACACTTAGCTCATACACTACTCCTAGCCCCACCTTTTATGGTAATAGCATTGTTGTACTCTCTGTGGCTGCTCACAACTTTGAGTTGAAGCCTCACTTTATCTCTCTGGTGCAACAAAATTGTTAGTTTCATGGACTCCTACAAGAAGACCCAAATTTATTTATCTCAAATTTTCTACAAATTTGTGATACAGTAAAGACCAATGGAGTTCATCCTGATGTTTATCGGTTGTTGCTCTTTCCGTTTGTTGTACGGGACAGAGCCAAGCAGTGGCTTGACACACAACCCAAGGAGAGCTTGGATACATAGGAAAAATTGGTCAACAAATACCTGACCAAATTTTTTCCACCTTAGAAGTTGGTCAAGTTAAGGACTGATGTTCAGACTTTCAGGCCAAGAGATGGTGAATCTCTCTATGAAGCTTGGGAGAGATACAAGTTGATACTAAGGAAATATCCCCCTGACATGTTTTCAGACTGGATCTAGTTACAGATTTTCTATGATGGAGTTACTGAGGCCACCAAAATGTCTTTGGATAATTCTGCAGGAGGATCTCTTCACATGAAAAAGACCCTTGAGGAGGCTCTAGATTTGATTGAGATGATTGCTAACAACCAATATCTATATTCTTCTGAGAGGACCTCTATGAGGAAAAGAATCATCGAATTGGATGCCTTGGACACAATTCTAGCTCAGAACAAGGATATGTCTCGATAGATAAATGCCATTACTCAACACTTAGGTGGACTACAAGTTTCAGCTATTAATACCCAAGATGCTTCCTATGACATGAGTGGCAGATTCCCATGAGGTGAGCCTTATGATTATGGTCAATTCTCCTCTGAACAAGTTAATTATGTGGGAAATTCCTCCAGACCCCCAATAATGATCCTTTTTCCAAGACTTATAATCCAGGGTAGAGGAATCACCCAAATTTTGGATGAGAAAATCAACCACAGAGGCACCAGAGCTTCAACAACAATCAGGGCCATCAGAATAATTTTAATCAGAGTAATTTCACCAACAACAATCCACCATCCAGTTTTCAGTCATCTTCTAACTTAGAATCTATAGTTGCAGAGCTCTCCAAGAAACCAGAGCTGCAATTAGGAACTTGGAGGGTCAGATGGGTTAACTAGCCACAAAAGTTACTGAGATTGATCAGAGGATCACAAATACCTTTCCTAGTAACACAATTTCAAATTCACGAGAGTAGTGCAAGGTTATCACCTTGGTAAGTGGACTAGTGGCAGGTAAAGAAGTACAAGTTATTGAGAAACCGGTTGAAAAAGAAGCTCTAGAGAAGGCATAAGCCAAGGAGAAGGACACCCCTGAGAGGCACCCTGATAATCCCTTTTTGATTGATCTTGAGCAATATCCAGTGAAGCCTAAAGCACCTGAGTACAAGCTAAAGATGCCATATCCTCAGAGGCTTCAAAAGAAGACCTAGGACATGCAGTTTTCAAAGTTTTTGGAAGTTTTTAGAAAGTTACAAATCAATATCCTTTTTGATAATATTTTGGAGCAAATGCCTCTCTATGTTAAGTGCATGAAGGAGTTGCTATCTAAGAAGAGAACTTTAAAGGGAGATGAGATAGTGGTCATGACCAGGAAATGTAGTGCCATCATTCAGAGCAAATTGCCAAGAAAGATTCAGGATCCTGGAAGCTTTAAAATACCATGTACCACTGGAAGCACAACCTTTGAAAAATTCTTGTGTGTCTAGGAGCAAGCATCAATTTAATGCCCTTGTTTGTGATGAAGTTTCAAATTAAAGAGACACAACTAACAAGGATAGCATTACAAATGACAGACAAATATCAGAAACATGCACTTGGAATAGTGGAGAATGTCTTGGTCAAAGTGAAAAAGTTCTTTCTTTAAATAGATTTTGTAATTCTTGACATTGGAGAGGATAAAAATGCCTCTATAATCCTAGAAAGACTATTTCTAGCCACTGAGAGAGTTCTAATTGATGTAGAAGAGGATGAATTAGTGCCTAAAGTGCATGATGAGTAACTAGTCTTTCATGTCTTAAAAAATATGCATTCATCAGGTGAAGAGGAGAGGTGCATGAAGACTGAGCTTATTGATTCAAACCTTCAAGAACTCCTTGATGATGCAAAATAGAGTTTATAGCTCAAGCCACCTTTGGTGGGAATCAATACAATTCTCCCTTACATCAAACCTAAGTTTGGTGTTGGGTGTGCGTCATCTACCAAGGAGGAAGTTCCAAAGAAGAAAGTGCCTAGGGGATGGAGAAACAAAAAGATCCCCACTGAAGGTTTCTCCCCAGGGTTGAAGGTGGTGTTGACTCATAACCTAGTGTTGCCTTATACAATAAACAAAATCCTCTCTCTTGAGCATATTGAGCTAATTCATGAGGACATAGGGAGATGATTCATAGTGAGAGGGGAGGAGTTGATGTACTATGATCAACCCCCACCTTAACAAGAAATCAACCGTCAAGCTAGTGACGCTAAAGAAGTGCTTGTTGGGAGGCAACCCAATCTTTGGTATCCTTTGATTTTATATTTATTTTGGTTTTATTTAACTTATTCGAGTTATTTATAGTTTCACTTCTTTTTACGTGTATTTTGGTCATGCAAAGTGTTTATAACAGGAACAGGTGCAATCAGAAGGGAGTTTAGAATACCTAAGAGGCACGTTTTTCAAGTTTTTCTTTGCTTGGAGACAAGCAAACTTTTAAGTTTAGTGTTGGGTTGAGCAAGCTCTTTGTTCTCTCTGTGTATCTTATCATCAATAGCACCAAAGGAAGGTGAACTTTTTTCATGAAGGAGCACAGCTTGAGGAAAGAGATGGCCACCAAGATTACTGAGGTGGTTGAGTGGTGTACGAAACTAGCTCCACAGAATTCATATAGATAGACCGGTAAGTATACCGGGTCGTCCAAGTAATACCTCAAGTGAGTGAGGGTCGATCCCATGGAGATTGTTGGTTTGAGCAAGTAGTAGTTACCTTGTAGATCTTAGTTAGGCGGATAGAAATTATAGATTGTCACGAAAAACGCATAAAACAAAATAAATAAATAAATAAATAAAACGTTATTGGATAGATGAGAAATCAATGGTATGAGAACGGTTGAGGCTTCGGAGATGCTTTGTGTTTCCGGATGAACATTTCTTACTGTCTACTTCAATAACTTTCTGATTCCTTCAATGGCAGCTATAAGTGATTATCTCATGTCCTCTCATCAAGTTAACCACCTCTACTGCAGTAATCCACCACGTTGAGATGACTCATGTCCTCTCATCAAGCCATCTCTAGGTTTCTCACTGTAACAGAAGATGCATCCCTAAGCAATCCACTCCGCTTCACGATCCTACTCAAGGTGCCACAGACAAGGCAGATCTTTCGGATCAGAAAGTGCTGCTTATCTGACACTAGCCTTAATGCCATTGAGACCTAACTTACCCACGGTCAACTAAATTTTATGTTACGTATCCAAAGTTACCCAGGTACTCTATTGGAATCCGTAATGCAATCTCTAACTTTGGTTCAACGCTATTCGGGTCAAGACTCTCACGAAACCCATGTAGAACAAGGGTGATTATCACGGGTCACCCTCAATTCATGAGATGAAGAACGAGAATGCATAAGAGAATAGAATTAGACATATTGAACTAGAATAGTAATATTATTAATCCATGAAACTCAGCAAAGCTCCTAACCTTAACCTTAGGAGGTTAGTGACTCATGCTATTTGAAAATACAATGGAAAACGTAAAAGTGGGCAAGAGGTTTTTTTAACAAGGGTGAACTCTTGTATATATATACTAATCTGCTAACTAAGAATTACAGAAATAAGATAAACTAGTCTTGTAGTGCGAAAATCCACTTCTGGGGCCCACTTGGTGAGTGTTTGGGCTGAGCTTGAGTGTCTCCCATGAGCTAGTACCCCTTGGGGGTATTGAACGATGGCTTTGGACTCCCTTTTGGGCGTTGGATGCCAGCTACTCACCTGTGGGCGCTGGACACCAAGAATGGGGCTGGTGGCTGGAATTGAACGGCAGTTTTGGGCCTTTATTTCCAAAGCAAAGTATATAATATTATATATTTCTGCAAAGTCCTGGATGTTAGCTTTTCATAGCCATTGAGAGCGCGTCATTCGGACTTCTGTAGCTCCAGAAAAGCTCCTTGGAGTGCACGAAGGTCAGATCCTGACAGCATCTGCAGTCCTTTCTCTGTCTATGAATCAGACTTCTGCTCAAGCTCCTCAATTTTAGCCAGAAAATACCTAAAATCACCATAAAACACACACAAAGTAATAAAAATATGTGAATTTTGCTCTAAAACCTATGAAAACTTAATAAAACATAACAAAACATAATAAAAACTATATGAAAATAATGCCAAAAAGAGTATAAAATATCCGCTCATCAGAACACCAAATAAATTCTCCTCGGCAAGTATACCGAATCGTCAAGTAATAACTCACTTGAGTGAGGTCGATCCCACAAGAATTGATAGATTAAGCCACTTTAGTTAAGTGATATATCTAGTCAATCTAACAATTGATGATTTTGGTGAAATTGAGTTAACAGAATGTAAATTGTAAGAAATTAAAGTGCTGAATGTAAATTGCAAAATATAAATTGCGGAAACATAAATGGCAAGAAACTAAAGAACTAAAACTTAAATGGCAAGAAATTAAAAGAGCTAAAACTTGAATGGCAAGAAAGTAAAAGCAAGAATGTAAATGACAATGAAAAGTAAATCGCATGAAATGTAAATGGGCTTTGGGTGCTGGGAATCAAAGAAAGCAGTAAACTCAAAGCAAATTCAAGTGAAGAATAACAATTGGAGAAATTCATTAGGGATTGGAGATATCATAATCCATCATGAATTAATGGGTCTCAACTTCATTCTCAATCATATATGAAGTAGATCTATGGCGGATTGTAATTAATTGAGTCCCAATTCCTTGGCAACCTAATTTCTCTTAACACAATCAATTTGCCAATTCCTTGATCTAATTGTCATGAGAAGAGCTTAAGTTCATTTCTCTTATCCATGAGCCACACAAGTTCTCAAAATCTCAATTCATCCCGAATGTATTGATCAAGAGAGTTGTGAGAGAAAGAGCTTCAAACTAATTTCTATGATTCCCCTTCCGAGGCTCACATAGAAATTCAATGGATCTAAACCCCCTTCCGGAGTGAGTAGATTAAATAAACACAGAAGTTATCTCGTAGCTATAACAAGTGGATTGAGAAGAAGAAGAATTTCATTCATTCATTTGAATTATAATAGAGCTCCTCCCCCTAATGATGTGGAGTTTAGTTCATCATGCTCAGAAAATTCAAAGAGAAAAGAAAAGTACATGAAAGTAAACTAAGTACAAAAGAAAATGATTCAGGGTTTCCCAATTAGGGTCCCTGCTTCCCAGCCTCCACTCAAAGTTCAAAAACTATCCTATTTATACACTTTCCAGATCAATCTTTCAAGTCTTTGGATGTGGGATTTGGCCTTAGTTGAAGCAAATTTAGGAGTGGCTCTTTCTGACGTTGACACTAGCGTTAACTCACTAACGTTCACATACTTGCATGGGTTCCATTGAGACTGAAATCAGCACTGGCGTTAGTCACCACCGTTAGTGCACTAATGGTGCCTCTAACGTTGCATGCATAAATTCATTGGAGTGTTGCCACTGGCGTTAGTGCACCAACGGTAACACTAACGTTATGCTTATTGTGCGTACGCATCATGCCTCGTGCGTATGCACTCTAGCAAATTTTCTGTTTGTGCGTACGCACAATGCCGCATGTGTACACATACTAGCAATTTTTCCAGCTCCAACTTGAAAATTTGTCGAAGACGTTAGTGTGCTAACTTGAAGTAACGTTAGCACACTAACGTTGGCACCATTCTTTGTGTAGCAATGTTGGTGGGCTAACTTTGGCCACCAACGTTGCTTCTCCTCAGTGGCAACGTTAGTAGGCAACGTTAGTGAGCCAACTTAGGCTACTAACGTTGCCTTCTCCTCCTTGTTGTAACGTTAGTGAGCCAACTTTGGCCACTAACGTTACCTTCTCCTCTTTTACAACGTTAGTGGGCAACGTTAGTGAGCTAACTTAGGCCACTAACGTTGCTTCCTCCTTGAGCCAACGTTAACCATAGCGTTAGTGGGATAACTTTGGCCACTAACGCTATAGTCTCTGCTTCTTCTCTCCCCTGCTTTTGCTTCTCCTTACCTATCATCAACCAAACAAATGCATCAAAGCCATGCCATAATCACAAGATAATGCATCATTCATTGTATCAAGTAATTCTTGCATCAATCTCATGAAAATGCTCATAATTAACAATGTTTGATTAAATCAAGACATGCATACATTACTCATCCAAATGCTTGCTTATTGCCTAAGAAGTTAATGAAAACCAAGCAAAAACTAATGAAAAAGGCTTGTGAAACTAGCTTAAGCTGCCTAGGCATCAGTAGGATAAAAAGAAGAGAAGGATACAATAAATCTCAGAGTTCTTAATTAAGCTCATTTTCAATTAGATGAGCGGGACTAGTAGCTTTTTGCTTCTGAATAGTTTTGGCATCTCACTTTCCATTGAAGCTCAGAATAATTGGCATCTTTAGGAACTCAGATTCCAGATGATACTATTGAATACAGCTTTGGACACAGCTTCTTTAGAGTCTTGGCCGTGACCCTAAGCACTTTGTTTTCCAGTATTACCACCGGATACATAAATACCACAGACACTTAACTGGGTGAACCCTTTCGGGTGATTCAGCTTTGCTAGAATCTCTAGCCAGTGATGTCCAGAGTTCTTGAGCATACTATTTGCTTTGGACTACGACTTTAACTGCTCAGTCTCAAGCTTTTCACTTGACACCTTCGCACCACAAGCATATAGTTAGGGGAGGAGTTCATTTGAACTTTTTAGGCCAAGATTATGTTTCTTTTAGGCCCTTCTAACCATTGATACTCAAAGCCTTGGATCCTTGCTCTTGCTTTTTGGTTTAAAGAGCTATTGGCTTTTTCTGCTTTTTATTTCTTTTTCTGCTTGCTCTTTTTATTCTATTTTTTTTG
>NC_029791.2:48407630-48420975 GCF_000816755.2 Arachis ipaensis | reverse complement strand
ATGCTTTTTGCTACTTTTTCTTGCTTCAAGAATTAATTTTTGGATTTTTAGATCACCAATAATACTTCACTTTTATCATCATTCTTTCAAGAGCAACATTCTTAACTCCAACATCAAATATGCACTGTTCATTCATACATTCAGAAAATAAAAGCAATACCACCACATCAAATAATTGAACTATTTTTAATATATGTCTCGAAATTCATGCATCTTACTTTTCTTTTTCAATAAAACAATTTTTCTTTTAAGCAAGGTGAGAGATGCATGGAATATTTCATAGCTTTAAGACATAAAGACATATGATCATGCACTAGAAATAGACAATAAAACAAAATACATGGAAAATAAAAAAAATAACATAGGCAACAAGGGAGTAAAGGGAACGAGTCCACCTTAGTGATGGCGGCTACTACTCCTTCTGGAGGATCCAATGGAGTGCTTGATTTTCTCTATGTAACGCCCCTACCTCTATTGTTTTTCCCTCATAACTCTTTGTTCTTTACTTATGGCTCTTTGATCTTCTCTTATCTCATAGAGGATGGAAGAGTGCTTTTGATGTCCCATCCTCTGTTGGTTCATGCTGGAGCTTAATTCTCCTAGAGAAGTATGTAATTGGTCCCAATAGCTTTGGGGAGGAAAATGCATCCCTTGAGGCATCTCAGGGATTTCTTGTTGAGGCAACTCCACATGCTCTTACTGTGGCCCATGTGCTGGCTTTCTAGTTTGTTCCATCCTTCTTTTAGTGACGGGCTTGTCCTCTTGAATAGGAATATCTCCTTCTAGGACAATTTCAGGTGAATTGCATAGGTGACAGATAAGGTGGGGGAAAACAAACCTTGCTAAAGGGGAAGGCTTTTCAGCTTTCTTGTACAATTCTTGAGGTATTTTCTCATGTACCTCCACCTCACTTCCAATCATGATGCAATGAATCATGATGGCTCTGTCAATGGTCATTTCTGACCGATTGCTAGTAGGGATGATAGAACATTAGATAGGCTTGCCTTAAGCATCCCTCTTCCACCGAGCTCCTTCCACACAAATGTCTGAAAGGACTTGGTCCAGCCTCTGGTCAAAATTGACTCTCCTAGTGTAAGGATGTGGGTCTCCTTGCATCATTAGGAAATGGAATGCCAACCTTACACTCTCCAAGATGAAATCTAAGAGACGCCCTCGGTCCATGGTATGCCAATTTTTAGGACTTGGGTTCACGCTTGTATCATGGTTTTTCGTGACCCATGCATTGACATAGAACTCTTGTACCATTAAGATCTCAACCTCTGGGATAGGATTGGTTAGGACTTCCCAACCTCTCCGAATTTCTCTTCGGGTCTCTGGGAACACATTCCTTTTTAGCCTAATGGGGACTTCAGGAATCACCCTCTTCTTTGCCACTATTTCATAGAAGTAGTCTTGATGAGTTTTGGTGATGAATCTCTCCATCTCCCAAGGTTCGAAGGTGGAAGCAACTGCTTTTCCTTTCCTCTTTCTAGAGGATTCTCCGACTTTAGGTGCCATAAGTGTGAATGGAAAGCAAAAAGCAAGGCTTTTCTAACACCAAACTTAAAAGCTTTGCTCGTCCTCGAGCAAAATATGAAGAAAAGGGAAGAAAAGAGTAGAAGAAGAAGAGAATAGAGGAGATGGAGAGGGATAGTGGATTCGGCCAAGAAGGGCTTTAGTGTATGAATGGTGTGTGTATGAAGGGTAGGAAGAAGGGATTATTTATAGGAGTGGGAAATGTTGCGTTCGAATGAATGGGTGGAATGGTGGGAAATTTTGAATTTGAAGTGGGTGGAAAATTCTGTGGGACCCACTGATCCTGAGAGGCTAGGGAATTCAAATTCCATGCCCTTGCTCCTGCTCCTGGATGGCGTTCAAGGCCAATAATGTGCCTTTCATTGGGCGTTGAACGCCCATTAGGGTGTTCTTACCTGGCGTTCGATGCCAGGTCTCTGCCTCCTGGCTGGCATTCAACACCAGCTATGTGCTTCCTGGCTGGCGTTCAACGCCAGCAATGTTCTCCCTAACTGGCGTTCAATGCCAACAATGCTACTCCTCATGGGCGTTGAATGCCCATTCTGGCCTTCTTGTCTGGCGTTCAACGCCAGCAATGTACTTTCTCCAGGGTGTTCTATTTCTAGCTCTGACTGTTTCTGTTTCTTTTTTAACTACTGCACATGATCACAAACTTTAAACAAATATGAAAATTAAACTGATATAACTGAAATAAACTTAATGAAAAATAGAAATAACTTTAATTATGGTTGGGTTGCCTCCCAACAAGCGCTTCTTTAACGTCACTAGCTTGACGGTTAGCTCTTTACGGATAGGTGCTCAGAATTTTGTCCCTTACAGTGAACTTCTTGCTTGTGCTCTTATGGATAAGTTCCACATGTTCTAGAGATAGGATCCTGTTCATAGTGTGTGGGATGGCTGGATTGTCAGTGAAGATAACTCTCATGCCAGGTGAGAGGCCTTCAGTGGGAATTTTCTTATCCCTCCAGCCTTTAGGTACTTTCTTCTTAGTACCAATGTTCTCAGTTCTTGATAATGGCTGCCCAATGCCAAACTTAGGATGATGGATTCATCCTTTTCCTCCCCAGTATCCAAGATTATGAAATCAGCAGGGATGTAAAGGTTCTCAACCTTTACTAAGACATCCTCTACACGACCATAAGCCTTTTTCATTGACCTGTCTGCCATCTCTAGTGAGATTCTTGTAGCTTGTACCTTAAAGATTCCCAACTTCTCCATTACAGAGAGTGGCATAAGGTTAATGCTTGACCTTAGGTTAAACAGAGCCATATCAAAGGTAATGGTGCCTATGGTACAGGGAATCAAGAAGCGTCCGGGATCCGATAGCTTCTGAGGTAGTTTCTGCTAAACCAAGGCATTGAGTTCCTTGGTGTGCAGTGGAGGTTCTTCCTCCAAAGTCTCTGTGCCAAATAGCTTGGCATTCGGCTTCATCAGGATTCCTAGTATTCTGAGGGTTACCAGAAACTGAAGGTCAATCTCGGATGAGATCTTCTGTTGTGGCTGGAGCTGTCATCTCCGACTTACTGGATCTTGAGATGCTATTAATCCTCATTCACCGGGAGGTGGTGGTACCTGCAGGAGACTCCGATGCTTAAGTTAGCACGTGCTTTAGGCAGGTTTTTTGTAGAATCAGAGTATGAGTTATACATGGGTGCTCTAGTGTATTTATAGTAGTGTTGAGTGACCTCCTTTGAGATAAGTTTGTTATCTTATCTTTATCTTTTGTGGGTGAGATCACTTATGTTTTGGCCAACTACCTTTAAGTGGGCTGGGATCCTCTGCTTTGGGCCTGCTTGGGCCTTAATTGTGAGTTTGTCCGAGCTCTTTACAAAGAGATCGGTGACAACCAACCTTCACAAGAAATCGGTCATTTTGACGTCGTCCAACCCGGACCGTATAGCTCGATCCAGGGTATGAACACCGAGGTACCGAGAAACTTGATCTTCCTTAGTTTTCTCTTCCTCGTCAGAGTGGAGTACTCTTCAGATTCTAAGATCTTTAACCAAGCATTCAATGGAACTTCACTGGGCTCTTCATGAACCTTGGGTTCCATCAGTCCTTTAGTAGGAGAGTTCTCAGTGGCCTTGGGGTACCCAACTACTCATATTGTGGCATTCAATGCTAGGACTTGTGTTTCTTTGGGCGTTGAACGCCCAGCTTGGATACCTTCATTGGCAGTCTACACCAGCTTTTGTGTTTCCTTGGGCGTTGAACGCCAGTAAGGAACTCCTTACTGGCGTTCAACGCTAGTGATGGTGGCTTTTTAGGCGTTGAACGCCTAGTAAGGTCTTCCTTACTAGCGTTCAACGCCAATGATGGTGCCTCCTTTGGCGTTGAACGCCTAGTAAGGACTTCCTTACTGGTGTTCAATGCCAGATCACCCCCCTTCAGGTTTGGCCTCAATGTCCACTGTGATGGCCTTGCACTCTTCTCTTGAATTCACTTCAGTATTACTAGGAAGAGTGTTAGGAGGGGTTCAGGGATTCTCTTGCTCAATTGACCAACTTGTACCTCCAGATTTCTGATGGAGGACCTATTTTCTGTTATGAAACTGTGGATGGTCTTAGAGAATTCAGAAACTATGGTCAAGTCAGAAAGGCTCTGCTTAGAAGTCTCCATCTGTTGCTGAGAAGATGGGAATGGTGGTCTGTTATTGAACCTATTCTGGATTCTTGCACCTTGATTATTGTTGAAGCCTTGCATAGGCTTTTGTTGATCTTTCCATGAAAGGTTAGGATGATTTCTCCTTGAGGAGTTGTAGGTGTTTCCATAGGGTTCTCCCATGTAATTCACCTTTTCCATCATAGGTTGATCTGGATCATAGGCATCTCCATCAAAAGAGGTGTCTTGAGTGCTGCTAGCTGCAGCTTGCACTCCAGTCAAGTGTTGAGAGATCATATTGACATGCTGGGTCAAGATCTTGTTCTGAGCCAATATGGCATTCAGAGTGTCAACTTCTAGGACTTATTTCTTCTGAGCTACCCCATTGTTCACAGGGTTTCTCTCAGAAGTATACATGAATTGGTTGTTTGCAACCATTTCAATGAGTTCCTACGCCACTGTAGGCATCTTCTTCAAATGGAGTGATCCACCAGTAGAATGATCCAAGGACATCTTGGATATCTCAGATAGATCATCGTAGAAGATTCCTAGGATAGACCATTCTGAGAGCATGTCAAGAGGTCATCTCCTGATCAGTTGGTTGTATCTTTCCCAAACTTCATAGAGGGATTCAACCTCTTTTTGTCTGAAGGTTTGAACTTCCACCCTAAGCTTGCTCATCTTTTAAGGTGGAAAGAACTTGGCCAAGAAAGCATTGGCTAAATTTTCCCAAGAGTCTAGGCTTTCTTTGGGTTGAGAATCCAACCATATCCTAGCTCTGTCTCTGATAGCAAAGGGGAAAAGCATAAGTCTGTAGACCTCAGGATCCACTCCATTGGTCTTAACATTATCACAGATTTATAAGAATTCAAATAAGAACTGATGTGGATCTTCCAGTAGAAGTCCATAGAATTTGCAATTCTGTTGCATTAGAGAGACTAACTGAGGCTTTAGCTCAAAGTTATTTGCTCTAATGGCAGGTATAGAGATACTTCTTCCATAGAGGTCAAAATTGGTTGTAGTGAAGTCACCAAGAACCTTCCTTGCATCTCCTCCATTATTTTGTTTGGCTTCCATGCTTGTATTTTCTGTTTCTTATTCAAAAAGTTCTGTAAGATCTCTTCCGGAGTGTTGTGCTTTAACTTGTTGTAGATGCCTCCTTAGGGTTCTCTCAGGTTTAGGATCAAGATAAAAAAGTGGTTCTTTATCTCTGTTCCTGCTCATAAACAAGAAAAAGAAAACAATAAAAGGAGAAGGAATTGAAGCTTCTATGTCAGAGTATAGAGAACTTCCTGTGAGATATTTGAAGAAGAGAAGAAGAATGAAGGTAGAGGAAGATGAGATAGAATTCGAAAATAGAGAGGGGGAGAGAAGTAGCACTACAAAAAAAAAATGAAAACAAAATGATGCCTTAGGCTATGGCTACGCTTTTTGGGCTACGGCTACGCTTTCTAGGGTGATTCCTATTCGGCCGTTGCCTATTCTCAAAGGCTACGCTTTTCTGCACCAAGGACTATGCTTTTGGCGTTTGGGAATAGGGTGCGCTTTTCAAGTGATGCTGTCCAGGAGCAAAGGCTACGCTTTTCAGCTTCCATTTTTACCAGAATAGGCTACGATTTTCAACGCTACTGCATCACTTGTAAAGCGTAGCCACATTGTATACCATGGCTACTTTTTATAAGTGTAGCCTTAGGTCCATCATTTTTTTTTGTATACTATAGCTACTGTATATAAGTGTAGCCTTAGGTCCCTCATTGTTTTTTTTTTATTTTCTATATATATATATATATATATTCTAATCATCTTTTTTTCTAAAACCTAATATTTAGTAATATGATTATATATATAATCCTATTTTTTAATTAAATTAGTCAAAAATTATAAAATAAAAATAAACACATAATAATACCATACAATATTCTTTAAATAATAAAAATTATCCTTTAACAAAATATATTTATAATGAACTAAAAATATTGGGATGATCATAAATGAGTATTCATACATCTCACACTAAATTAAGCATACCCATATCAAAATATACATTAGACAACTTAGAATTTACTACTAATAAACTATAAAAAACCAAAATATTTTATCCTACATAAGTATCTTCTAATAAAAATTATTAATCTTCTGATAGAAGAGAAAAAACAAATTGATGTCAAATAGAGCACCTAACATCTGCTACTGAATTGAACATATATTGAAGTAAATTCTTGGCTTCTCCCATTGAGCGCAACTGGTTCCGGCGTCCTCTATTCGTAAAGGCCCGCTCTCATTTTTTTACCTAAAAATATTGGGATGATCATAAATGAGTATTCATACATCTCACACTAAATTAAGCATACCCATATCAAAATATACATTAGACAACTTAGAATTTACTACTAATAAACTATAAAAAACCAAAATATTTTATCCTACATAAGTATCTTCTAATAAAAATTATTAATCTTCTGATAGAAGAGAAAAAACAAATTGATGTCAAATAGAGCACCTAACATCTGCTACTGAATTGAACATATATTGAAGTAAATTCTTGGCTTCTCCCATTGAGCGCAACTGGTTCCGGCGTCCTCTATTCGTAAAGGCCCGCTCTCATTTTTTTACCTCAGAAAGCTGAGAAGTCATTACCACAAGTGAATTAGATGATATGCTTAACATGCCTTCAAAGAAAAGAGTGCAGGTGTCTCCATATGTCAGCGATCATTAGTGACATAGTAGTGAAGTTAACTTACTAATGTGTGGAAAACGATCCAACACTAAACTCACCGGCAAGTGTACCGGGTCGCATCAAGTAATAATAACTCACATGAGTGAGGTCGATCCCACAGGGATTGAATGATTGAGCAATTTTAGTTGGGTGGTTGATTTAGTCAAGCGAACAAGAGTTAATTTGAGTGATTTGTATCCAACAGAAGCTAAATTGCATGAAATATAAAGGGAGAGGGATAATTGTCAAGAATTTAAAGTGCAAAAGACTTAAAAGAACTGAATCTTAAAGTGCAAGTAATATAAATTGCAGAAACTTAGATTGCAAGAAATGTAAATAACTGAAACTTAAAGTGTAAGAAATATAAATGGCTTGAATCATAAAAGAAATTGGGAGCTGGGAGTGCAGAAATTAAACAAGCAGAAGTAAATGACAATTTACAGAGAAGTAGAAATTGAATTGAGATTGCAACAGATCTAAACAAGAAAAGGAGAATTACTTGAGAAACTAAACAGAAAGCAAAATGTAGCTTAATTGCAATAGTTAAAGGAAAGTTGAAGATCTCAGGGTTGGAGGAGACTAGAAAATAAGTCTAGATCTCAAGTCCTTCTTTGATCCAACAAGAGAGTAATTGCAAAAGAAACAGAAGATAATTGCAGAAAAGTAGAAAATGAAAGCAGTAAAAGAAAACTCAGATTCAATTCTTAATTCCTTGGAATTATGTAGAAAAGTAACCAAGAGAGATCTTAGATTAAGATTGAAACAGAATTCCTTCAATTCACAATCCAAGATCCAAAACTAGAATAGAAAGTGCAGAAGCAAGAACAAAGAAGAAGAGAGATCAATTCTCCTTCCCAATTCCCAAAACTCCCAAAGCTAGAAATAAAATTGAAAAATTCCAAAGTAAGAAAAAAAAGTAAAAGTTAAAAAGGTCCCCAAAAGCTCCTCTTCTAACTCAAACTAACTTCTATTTATACACTTCCTATTTTTGTATTTTAGAATTTGGGTGGGATTTTTAATTTGGTGAAGAATTTAATTTAAATTGAATTTTGGTTCAATTTGTCCCATAGGTGCTTGCTCCAGTGGTGTGCTCAGTTGGTGGGGAGAGCGTAGCATTGCCTTGTGTCTTTGGCCTTTTGTAGCATGCCAAGCTCCCTGGATAGCATACGGGGTGATGCTCAGCTCTCAAGGAGGGCGCAGCATCATGCGCGCCAATGCTGCCTTGGTTCATTTCAATGCTCCTTTGGAGAGCATTGTGCTCTTGGAGAGAGTGTTGTGCTTTTCTCCTTCAATGTGCCACGCTTCCTTATTTCTTTTGCCACATTTTTTTCTTCCTTGGGCCATGCTTTTTAGGCTATGCTTTCTTATTTTCTTCTTTTCTTCACCTACAAATAATCAAAACAACCAATCAAAGTATCACCAAATTTACAAGGTTTAAAATTCATTTAAAAACCAATTAAATTTAGCTTAAACCTCATGATTTAGTATCAATTAAAGGGTGGTTGATTGATTCAATAGAACCATGCAATTCCACTCCAAATTACTTACTTACAATGCAAGAAAGTGTATAAAACTTAATGAAACAAGTGAAAATTGCTTGAAAAACTAGCATAAGATGAATTGTCATCACAACACCAAACTTTAACCTTGCTTGTCCCCAAGCAAGAAAAGAATTATGCTCAAAAGTTCTTTCAATTAGAATGGATTGAAGAATAACTTGTAATGTCCTGTGAGTGAAGTGATTAAGTGACAGTGGGGTGAACTCTAAATTATATGCTCATGCAAGGGCTTCAGTGCTTACTAGTCCCTACATCTTGGAAGTCTTAGGTCATAGGACTTTCATCCAAATGATATCATAGAGATCTCTCTATAGGTAATAACCTTGAAGCAGCTTATGATTTCTGTGTTTTGGCCTTGACTCTAAGTGTCATGTCTCAAAGCGGCTCTTTAGATAAGCTTTCAATCAATACTCCTAAACCAGTTGGTTTTAAGGTATTAGGTGTTAAAGCACCTCTAAGGATTTACTTGCTCAAGCCTCTCTCTTTGACACAATTCGACCACAAACCTTTACTAGGATAACAACTCTTTGAGTTTTTGTTTCTTCCTTCTTTTCTACCTAGTAATTGATGCTCAGAGCCTTGGGCCATGTTCTTTCATTTTTGTGCTTTCTTTCTTTTCTTTGCTACTTCTTGGATCAATAAATGTTTGAGAATCTCCACACTACTTCTTTGAACTCTATGTCCTGCCTTTGAGCTCCCATGCAAGTTTTCATAAGCATGCAACCTCAATACATAATTATACAACTAGAACCACCACTTCTCCTAATCTTTTGCTTGCCTCAAAATTTTTTTTTTTTAATTCCTCAATCCTTCTTTTCAAAGAATTGTCCTTTGATGTCTTGTTGAAATATTGAGTGCAAGCAATTTTGAAGAGTGTAGTGTTGTGAATAATCAAGCATCTCAATTATTGAATTATAGAGAAACTATACTAGACAGACAGACAGACAGGGATACAATATCACTTCCAATCATAGCAGTGTCTGATGCAAAATAATCACTTAGCAATACAACCTTTTGGAGTTTACTTGCTTTACTCCTCATCATCATCATTGCTGGTCTTCACATTCCTCTTTCATCTCTTTGGTTGATGATGCTTAATCCTTCCAAAAACTTGTATGACACTCTGCAATGATATTGAAAGTTGCTTGTTCCCCAAGCACTTGAAAAATGCTTAGCATGCATGTATGTTTGTAGACTTCTGAACTTAGATTGGTGTGTGAACACCAAACTTAGTTCCT
The DNA here is from genome assembly GCF_000816755.2 of Arachis ipaensis. NCBI lineage: Eukaryota > Viridiplantae > Streptophyta > Magnoliopsida > Fabales > Fabaceae > Arachis > Arachis ipaensis. The sequence goes on along the minus strand of NC_029791.2, from coordinate 48,411,325 downwards.
TGTCTTATACAGCAGTTTGTACATATGCAGAAAACCACATGTGCTCTTAGTAAGAAAACATACTATAAACTAGAAAACCAAGCTATGAACTAGAAAACAGACTTTGGTTAAGTAATTTATCTGATTGCTTGGAGCTAGTAACCCTTTATGCAGAAGGTGAGAATGTGTTTTTAAATGAGATTTTTGGTGGAACACCAAACTTAGCATCCTTCATTCTCCCTTAAATTATTTTGGTGTGCAACACCAAACTTAGCTCCTTGCAATATAGATAAAGCTACTTAGCCTTTTTATTGAATGAAAGGAAAACTACCTCAGGTTGGGTTGTGATGAGCGGATAATTTATACGCTTTTTGGCATTATTTTTAGTATGTTTTTTATTTTAGTTAGTTTTATTATGTTTTTATTAGTTTTTAAATAAAAATCACATTTCTGGACTTTACTATGAGTTTGTGTATTTTTCTGTGATTTCAGGTATTTTCTGGCTGAAATTGAGGGACCTGAGCAAAAATCTTATTCAGAGGCTGAAAAAGGACTGCAGATGCTGTTGGATTCTGACCTCCCTGCACTCGAAGTGGATTTTCTGGAGCTACAGAAGCTCAATTGGCGCGCTCTCAATTGCGTTGGAAATTAGACATCCTGGGATTTCCAGCAATATATAATAGTTCATAATTTGCCCAAGATATGATGGCCCAAACTGGCGTTCCAAGTCAGTATAGAAATTCTGGTGTCAAAACGCCAGAACTGGCATAAAAGCTGGAGTTAAACGCCCAAACTGGCACAAAAGTTGGCGTTTAACTCCAAGAAAAGTCTCTACATGTGAAAGCTTCAATGCTCAGCCCAAGCACATACCAAGTGGGCCCGGAAGAAGATTTCTGCATTAATTACTTATTTCTGTAACCCCAGGCTACCAGTTCTCTATAAATAGGACCTTTTGCTATTGTATTTTAGGGAGATCTTTTTGCTCATACTTTCATAAACCTTTTCACATTTGGGGGCTGGCCTCACGGCCATACCTAGACCTTTTGTTCTTATGTATTCTCAACGGTGGAGTTTCTACACACCATAGATTAAGGTGTAGAGCTCTGCTGTTCTTTATGAATTAATACAATTACTATTGTTCTTCTATTCAATTCACGCCTGCTTCTTCTCTAAGATATTCATTCGTTCTTCAACTTGATGAATGTGATGATCCGTGACACTCATTATCATTCTCACCTATGAACATGTGCCTGACAACCACCTCTGTTCTACTAGCAATGGCTTGAATGCGTATCTCTTGGGTTTCTAATCTAAGATTGGAACCTTCGTGGTATAGACTAGAATTATTGGCGGTCATTCTTGAGATCCGGAAAGTCTAAACCTTGTCTGTGGTATTCCGAGTAGGATCTGGGAAGGGATGACTGTGACGAGCTTCAAACTCGCGATTGTTGGGCGTGTGACAAACGCAAAAGGATCAATGGATCCTATTCCAACATGATCGAGAACCGACAGATGATTAGCCGTGCGGTGACAGCGCATTTGGAACATTTTCACTCAGAGGATGGGAAGTAGCCATTGACAACGGTGATGCCCAACATAAAGCTTGCCATGGAAGGGAGTATGAATGGTTGGAATAAGGCAATAGGAAAGCAGAGGTTCAAGAGGAACAAAGCATCTTCATACGCTTCCGTTGCCGGGGATTGTTCGAGTTTGGACAACTGGCGATTCATCTTGTTGCTTAGATTAGGTAATTTTATTTTATGTTTAAGCTTTTTACTTTTTATTTTCGAAAAATTTTTTTCAAAAATACAAAAAAATTTTCTATTTTGTTCTTCAGAGTTTTTAAGAATGAATTCTAGAGTTTCATGATGATTTGTTGAAGTCTGGCTGGCTGTGAAGCCATGTCTAATCTTTTGGACCGAGGTTTCAACTTATCATCACAAGAGCTTGTTGATTTCTATCAATTTTGCTGTTGAAAGTAATGATCTGCTAAAACTTGGCTGGCCATTGGCCATGTCTAGTGTTTTGGACCGGAGCTTTCTTTGAAAGCTTGGCTGGCTAGTAAGCCATGTCTAATTCCTGGACCGGAGTCTTAGACTAGCATTGCAATGATTCCTGGAATTCTTATTAAAAAAATTTTGAATCCCTTTATTTTCTTTTCCACTCAATTTTCGAAAAATCACAAAAAAATTTTATAAAACCATAAAAATAAAAAATATTCTATGTTTCTTGTTTGAGTCTAGTGTCTAATTTTAAGTTTGGTGTCAATTGCATGTCTTTATTCTTCTAATTTTCGAAAATTACATGCATTATGTTTGTCATTGATCTTCAAGATGTTCTTGATGATTTCCTTGCTCTGATATTTAAATTCTCTTGTTTTGTGTGTTTAGTTGTTTCTCACATGCATTTTTCAAATTGTTATAGTCCTTAGTATACAAACTTTTAAGTTTGGTGCCTTGCATGCATTATGTATTTGATCTTAGTTTTCCATGTTTAATTGTATTTTGATTGTTCCTCATCACTAAAAATCCAAAAATTTCCAAAATTATGTCTTTTCAAGTCAATAATACAGAGAATTGAAGATTCAGAACATGCAGCAAAGGAATTACACAGAAAAAGCTGGGAAAACTGGCGTTTAAACGCCAGCCAGGGTACCTGGCTGGGCGTTAAACACCCAAAAAGGTAGGATTTTGGGCGTTAAACGCCAGAATGGATGCCATTCTGGGCGTTTAACGCCAGGAGGACACTAGAGGGAAGATTTTGTTTTTAATTCAAATCTTTTTCAAATATTCATAATTTTTCAAAATCAAATCTTTTTCAAATCATATCTTTTCAATCATATCCTTTCAAAATCAATTTCTTTCCATTTTTTATTTATTATTATTTTCGAAAATCCTTGCTACAATTAGTAATTTAATTCAAAATTTTCAAGTTATTACTTGCCTATTAAGAAAGGATCAAAAGTTTTAACTCTAGAATCATATCTTCTAATTTCTTGTTAGTCAAGTAATCAACTTTAATTTTAAAACTTTCCTTTTTTTTATTTGATTTTCAATCATATCTTCTCAATCATATCTTTTCAATCACATCTTTTTCAAAATTAAGTCTCAATCATATCTTTTTGATTTCTAATTTCAAAATCTTTTTCAAAAATCACTTAATTTCTTTCCCAATCTTAGTTTTCGAAAATCATCAATCAAATTTTCAAATTTCTTTTAATTTTTTTCAAAATCTTTTTAATTTATTTTCAAAAATTCTTCCCCTCTTTTCACACTCTTCTATTTAAGGACTAACACCCCTCCTCAATGAGCAATTTGAACTCTATCTCCCTTGATAAGTTCGAATTCTCTCTTCTCTACCTCCTCCTTCTATTCTTCTTTTCCCCTGACACCTCAAGGAATCTCTATACTGTGACATAGAGGATTCTATATTTTCTTCTTCTCTCTTTTTATATGAGTAGGAGCAAGGACAAGGGCATTTTTGTTGAAGCTGATCCTGAACCTGAAAGGACCTTGAAGAGAAAGCTAAGAGAAGCTAAAGTACAACTCTCTATAGAGGACCTAACAGAGCTTTTCAAACAAGAAGAAGACATGACAGCCGAAAACAACAACAATGCCAACAATGCAAGGAAGGTGCTTGGTGACTTTACTGTACCTACTCCTGACTTCTATGGGAGAAGCATCTCAATCCCTGCCATTGGAGCAAACAACTTTGAG
>NC_029791.2:48319523-48407547 GCF_000816755.2 Arachis ipaensis | reverse complement strand
TCCCTTCTGACATGCTTTCAGAATGGAGCATCATAGGTATCTTCTATGATAGTCTGTCTGAATTGTCTAAGATGTCATTGGACAGCTCTGCTGGAGGATCTCTTCATCTGAAGAAGACGCCTGCAGAAGCTCAGGAACTCATTGAGATGGTTGCAAATAACCAATTCATTTACACTTCTGAAATGAACCCTGTGAATAATGGGACAAATCAGAAGAAAGGAGTTCTTGAGATTGATACTCTGAATGCGATACTGGCTCAGAATAAAGTATTGACTCAATAAGTCAATATGATTTCTCAAAGTCTATCTGGAATGCAAGATGCACCAGGCAGTACTAAGGAAGCTTCATCTGAAAAAGAAGCTTATGATCCTGAGAACCCAGCAATGGAAGAGGTGAATTACATGGGAGAACCCTATGGAAACACCTATAATCCTTCATGGAGAAATCATCCAAATCTCTCATGGAAGGACCAACAGAGGCCTCAACAAGGCTTCAATAATAATAATGGTGGAAGAAATAGGTTTAGCAATAGCAAACCTTTTCCATCATCTTCTCAGCAACAGACAGAGAATTCTAAGCAGAGCCACTCTGAATTAGCAACTGTAGTCTCTGATCTAATTAAAACCACTCAAAGTTTCATGACTGAAACAAGGTCCTCCATTAGAAATTTGGAGACACAAGTGGGTCAGCTGAGTAAGAAAGTTACTGAACTCCTTCCTAGTACTCTTCCAAGCAATACAGAAGAGAATCCAAAAGGAGAGTGCAAGGCCATGACCCACACAGCCGAATCTGGAGAGGAGGAAGAGGCAGTGATCTCCACTAAGGAAGATCTCACTGGACGTCCACTGGCCTCCAAGGAGTTCCCTCATGAGGAACCATGGGAATCTGAGGCTCACACTGAGACAATAGAGATTCCATTGAATTTACTTCTGCCATTCATGAGCTCTAATGAGTATTCTTCCTCTGAAGAGGATGAAGATGTTACTGAAGAGCAAGTTGCTAAGTACCTTGGAGCAATCATGAAACTAAATGCCAAGTTATTTGGTAATGAGACTTGGAAGGATGAACCCCCCCTTGCTTACCAAAGAACTGGGTGACTTGACTAGGCAGAGATTACCCCAAAAGAGACAAGATCCTGGAAAGTTCTCAATACCTTACACCATAGGCACCATGACCTTTGAAAAGGCTCTGTGTGACCTAGGGTCAAGCATAAACCTCATGCCTCACTCTGTAATGGAAAAACTAGGAATTTTTGAGGTGCAAGCTGCAATAATCTCATTAGAGATGGCAGACAATTCAAGGAAACAAGCTTATGGACTTGTAGAGGATGTCTTGGTAAAGGTTGAAGACCATTACATCCCTGCTGATTTCATAATCTTAGAGACTGGGAAGTGTATGGATGAATCCATCATCCTTGGCAGACCTTTCCTAGCCACAGCAAAAGCTGTGATTGATGTTGACAGAGGAGAATTGGTCCTTCAAGTGAATGAGGACTCCCTTGTGTTTAAGGCTCAAGGATCTCTCTCTGTAACCATGGAGAGGAAGCATGAAAAGCTTCTCTCAATACAAAGTCAAACAAAGCCCCCACATTCAAACTCTAAGTTTGGTGTTGGGAGGCCACAACTAAACTCTAAGTTTGGTGTTGAGAGGCCACAACCAAACTCTAAGTTTGGTGTTGAGAGGCCATCATTATGCTCTGAGTATCTATGAGGCTCCATGAGAGCCCACTGTCAAGCTACTAACATTAAAGAAGTGCTTGTTGGGAGGCAACCCAATTTTACTTATCTATGTTAAATTTCTATTGTTATTTTATGTTTTCTGTAGGTTTATGATCATGTGAAGTCACAAAAACAATTGAAAAAGCAAAAACAAACTGAAAAATAGAATGAAAAATAGCACACCCTGGAGGAGAAAGCTACTGGCGTTTAAACGCCAGTAAGGGCAGCAGAATGGGCGTTAAACGCATAGTCTGGCACCATTCTGGGCGTTTAACGCCAGAAAGGGGCACAGAGCTGGCGTTTAACACCAGAAAAGGGCAAGAAGCTGGCGTTAAATGCCAGAAATGGGCAGCAACCTGACGTTTAACACCAGGATTGGCAGAAAAGGGCGTTTTGCACGCCACTTGGTGCAGGGATGAAAAATCCTTGACACCTTAGGATCTGTGGACCCACAAGATCCCCACTTACCCCACCTCTCTCTCTCTTCTTCACCCATTCACCAATCACCTCAATACCTCTTCCCCAAAAACCCCTCACCCATCAAATCCTACCCTCTTCTCCATAATCCCTTCACCAATCCACATCCATCCATCATAAACCCCACCTACCTCACCATTTAAATTCCAATTACTTTCCCTCCCAAACCCACCCATACATGGCCGAACCATACCCCCCTCCACTCCTATATAAACCCATCTTCACTCCCTCATTTTCACACATCTTCAATACTACTTCTCCCCCCTTGGCCGAATTACTCCCACTTCTCCATCTCCTCCATTTACTTCTTCTTCTACTCCTTTCTTTCTTCTTTTGCTCGAGGATGAGCAAACCTTCTAAGTTTGGTGTGGTAAAAGCATTGCTTTTTGTTTTTCCATAACCAATTATGGCACCAAAGGCCGGAGAAACCTCTAGAAAGAGGAAAGGGAAGGCAAAAGCTTCTACCTCCGAGTCATGGGAGATGGAGAGATTCATCTCAAGGGTGCATCAAGACCACTTCTATGAAGTCGTGGCCAAGAAGAAGGTGATCTCCGAGGTCCCTTTCAAACTCAAAAAGGGTGAATATCTGGAGATCTGACATGAGATTCAAAGAAGAGGTTGGGAAGTTCTCACCAACCCCATTCAACAAGTCGGAATCTTAATGGTTCAAGAGTTCTATGCCAATGCATGGATCACCAAGAACCATGATCAAAGTATGAACCTGGACCCAAAGAATTGGCTTACAATGGTTCGGGGGAAATGCTTAGATTTTAGTCCGAAGAATGTAAGGTTGGCATTCAACTTGCCCATGATGCAAAGAGATGCACACCCCTACACTAGAAGGGTCAACTTTGATCAAAGGTTGGACCAAATCCTCATAGACATTTGTGAAGAGGGTGCTCAATGGAAGAGAGATTCAAGAGGGAAGCCGGTTCAACTAAGAAGAAATGACCTCAAGCCCGTGGCTAGGGGATGGTTGGAGTTCATCCAACGCTCAATCATTCCACTAGCAACCAGTCTGAAGTTACTATAGACCGGGCTATCATGATCCATAGCATCATGATTAGAGAGGAAGTAGAAGTTCATGAGGTTATATCCTAAGAACTTTACAAGGTGGCAGACAAGTCCTCTATTTTGGTAAGGTTAGCCTTCCCTCATCTCATCTGTCACCTTTGCAATTCGGCTGGAATTGACATAGAGGAAGACATCCTCGTTGATGAGGACAAGCCCATCACTAAGAAAAGGATGGAGCAAACAAGAGATCCCACTCATGGACAAGAGCATGAGGAAATTCCTCATCATGAAATCCCTGAGATGCCTCAAGGGATGCATTTTCCTCCACAAAATTATTGGGAGCAAATCAACACCTCCCTAGGAGAATTAAGCTCCAATATGGGACAACTAAGGGTAGAGTACCAAGAGCATTCCATCCTCCTCCATGAAATTAGAGGAGACCAAAGAACCATGAGAGAGGAGCAACAAAGGCAAGGAAGAGACATTGAGGAGCTCAAGCACTCCATAAGATCTTCAAGAGGAAGAACAAGCCGCCATCACTAAGGTGGACCCGTTCTTTAATTTCCTTGTTCTTTATTTTCTGTGTTTTTCGAAAATTATGCCTTATGTCTATTTATGTTTGTGTCTTTATTACATGATCACTAGTGTCTAAGTGTCTATGCCTTAAAGCTATGAAAATGAATTCATCACCTTTCTTAAATGGAAAATGTTTTTAATTGAAAAAGAAAAAGAAATACATGAATTTCAAAATAGTTTAATTATTTTGATGTGTTGGCAATACTTTTGTTCTTCTGAATGAATGCTTGAACAGTGCATATTTTTGAATTTGATTGTTTATGAATGTTAAAACTGTTGGCTCTTGAAAGAATGATGGAAAAGGAGAAATGTTATTTGGTAATCTGAAAAATCATAAAATTGATTCTTGAAGCAAGAAAAAGCAGTGAAAAGCTTGCAAAAAAAAAAAGCAAGCAGAAAAAGCCAATAGCCTTTAAAACCAAAAGGCAAGGGTAAAATAAAAAGGATCCAAGGCTTTGAGCATCAGTGGATAGGAGGGCCCACAGGAATAAAATCCTGGCCTAAGCGGCTAAATCAAGCTGTCCCTAACCATGTGCTTGTGGCGTGAAGGTGTCAAGTGAAAACATGAGACTGAGCGGTTAAAGTCGTAGTCCAAAAGCAAAAAGAGTGTGCTTAAGAGCTCTGGATGCCTCTAATTAGGGACTCTAGCAAAGCTGAGTCACAATCTGAAAAGGTTCACCCGGTTATGTGTCTGTGGCATTTATATATCCGGTGGTAATACTGGAAAACAAAATGCTTTGGGTCACGGCCAAGACTCATAAAGTAGCTGTGTTCAAGAATCAACATACTTAACTAGGAGAATTAATAATACTATCTGAATTCTGAGTTCCTATAGATGCCAATCATTCTGAACTTCAAAGGATAAAGTGAGATGCCAAAACTGTTCAGAAGCAAAAAGCTAAAATCCCCGCTCATCTAATTAAGACTGATCTTCATAGTTGTTTTTGGAATTCATTGTATATTCTCTTCTTTTTATCCTATTTGACTTTTAGTTGCTTGGGGACAAGCAACAATTTAAGTTTGGTATTGTGATGAGTGGATAATTTATACGCTTTTGGCATTGTTTTTAGTATATTTTTAGTATATTTTAAATAAAAATCACATTTCTGGACTTTACTATGAGTTTGTGTATTTTTCTGTGATTTCAGGTATTTTCTGGCCGAAATTGAAGGACCTGAGCAAAAATCGGATTCAGAGGCTGAAAAAGGACTGCAGATGCTGTTGGATTCTGACCTCCCTGCACTCGAAGTAGATTTTCTGGAGCTACAGAAGCCCAATTGGCGCGCTCTTAATTGTGTTGGAAATTAGACATCCTGGGCTTTTCAGCAATATATAATAGTTTATACTTTGCCTAAGATTTGATGGCCCAAACCGGCGTTCCAAGTTAGCATAAAAATTCTGGCGTCAAAACGCCAGAACTAGCATAAAAGCTGGAGTTAAACGCCCAAACTGGCACAAAAGTTGGCGTTTAACTCCAAGAAAAGTCTCTACATGTGAAAGCTTCAATGCTCAGCCCAAGCACACACCAAGTGGGCCCGGAAGAAGATTTTTGCATTAATTACTTATTTCTGTAACCCTAGGCTACCAGTTCTCTATAAATAGGACCTTTTGCTATTGTATTTTAAGGAGATCTTTTAGCTCATACTTTCATAGACCTTTTCACATTTGGGGGCTGGCCTCACGGCCATGCCTAGATCTTTTGTTCTTATGTATTCTCAACGGTGGAGTTTTTACACACCATAGATTAAGGTGTGGAGCTCTGCTGTTCTTCATGAATTAATACAATTACTATTGTTCTTCTATTCAATTCACGCCTGCTTCTTCTCTAAGATATTCATTCATTCTTCAACTTGATGAATGTGATGATCCGTGACACTCATCATCATTCTCACCTATGAACATGTGCCTGACAACCACCTCTGTTCTACTAGCAATGGCTTGAATGCGTATCTCTTGGGTTTCTAATCTAAGATTGGAACCTTCGTGGTATAGGCTAGAATTATTGGCAATCATTCTTGAGATCCGGAAAGTCTAAACCTTGTCTGTGGTATTCTGAGTAGGATCTGGGAAGGGATGACTGTGACGAGCTTCAAACTCGCGATTGTTGGGCATGTGACAGACGCAAAAGGATCAATGGATCCTATTCCAACATGATCGAGAACCGACAGATGATTAGCCGTGGGGTGACAGCGCTTTTGGAACATTTTCACTGAGAGGACAGGAAGTAGCCATTGACAACGGTGATGCCCAACATAAAACTTGCCATGGAAGGGAGTATGAATGGTTGGAATAAGGCAATAGGAAAGCAGAGGTTCAAGAGGAACAAAGCATCTTCATACGCTTATCTGAAATTCCTACCAATGAATTACATAAGTATCTCTATCTTTATTCTATTTTATAATTATCAATTCTCCATAACCATTTGAATCTTCCTAACTGAGATTTACATGATGACCATAGCTTGCTTCAAGCCGATAGTCTCCGTAGGATCGACCCTTACTCACGTAAGGTATTACTTGGACGACCCAGTGCACTTGCTGGTTAGTTGTGCAGAATTGTGACAAAGTGTGATTCACGTTTGAGAGCTCCAAGTCTTTGGTGCCATTGTTGATGATCACAATTTCGTGCACCAGGTTGCCTCCCAACAAGCGTTTCTTTATTGTTATTAGCTTGACATCCTCCATTCTTTGATCATGGAAGTTGAAAATCATGTTGCCTTTGATTTTCTCTTCTTACTGTGGGCTTCCTTTCCTCTGTTTCTTCTTGTGGAACTTTTTTGTGGTGCTTTTCTTGGATGATTGTTTCTTTTTCCATAGCCCTTTCACTTTTCTCTATGATTGCTTTCCATTTCTCCCACCTAGCAGCTTGTTCGTTGTTTTTCGGGTTGTCTTGAGTGGCTCTGGGAGGAATATTTGTCCTTTTCTCACCCATTTCCGCAATGTGTTTAGCCATTTGTTCCATTTGTCTCTCAAGTTTTTTGATTGAGGCTTCTTGGTCTCTACTTGTTATGGCTTGATCTTTCTTTGCTGCTTCCTGATCTTGTCTTGCCATCTCTTGAATTTTCATGAATTTCTCCATCCTTATTTCTAGACTAGAGATTCTTTGGAAGTTTGTATTTGGTTGTAGTTGCGTCAAATGGGATGGTTGATGAAAGTTGTTTTGGGAGAATTGTGAGGTGTGATGGGGTTGGAAGTATGTGTGTTGTGGTGGTGCGTAGTGGTTTGTGAAGCTGGGGTTGTTGTCATTGAGGTCCCTTGGTCTTTGATTTTGGTGCTTACTTCTCCTCCAATTGGAATGAGTCTTCAAAGGTGGGTTGTACACATCACCCTGACACTTGTGTTGGAACAGGCTTGAGGTACTGTTTGGAGAGTATAATCGCTCAGGACTTTGTTGCTCATAGTTAATTGCTCCAAAAAAATTTTCAGATTGATTCCAACCATGTGAGTGTTGTGGTAGGTTGTGTGCATTTACTACAGCAGTTCGCAGCTCATTAATTTTTCTGACCATAAGCTTCATTTGTTGCTAAAGTTGTTGGTGTATCTGCTTGTTTTGGGCCATGATTGCACTTACACCTTTAATTTCCATCACTCCCTTCTCTTGTGTGGATGGTTGCACTTCTGCCTCTAGCTAACCAATTTCCTGGGGTGGTTTCAACTTGGCCAGGAATTCACTCACTAGATCCTCCCATCTGGTGATGCTTCCTTGTGGGAAGGCTTCAAGCCATTGAGCAACTTCGTTCATGGTGATGAGCGGATGCTTCAATTCATGGGTTGCATTGTCATCTGGGGTGAGGACACTACTCCCACAATGACTGGGATTCGTTGGGTTCTCCTCCATGATCTGCACAATCACAAATAGTCCAAATGAAGATTGAATATACTCATGCCAAAATGTGGTTAGAGGGTTAGTTGACAAAATGTATCAAACAGTTGATAGGCTTGAAAGATCAATAGAAGAAAATTGCTTCTGTCGTTTACTCAGCAAGCAAAAAAACACAAGAAACGCATAGAACCAGAAAAGTCAGGAAAACTTCACTCTATTGCTAAAATGAGGTTTTGGTTAGCTTAAGCAAAAATTCAAACAGTTAGTGGGTTAGTCAAAAATCAAAGAAACAAAAAAAAGTGCTTTATCTAGACCTCCACCTTACTTAATCAATGTCAACCTAATCAATCCCCGGCAACGGCGTCAAAAACTTGATGTGTGGAAAACGATCCAACACTAAACTCACCGGCAAGTGTACTGGGTCGCATCAAGTAATAATAACTCACATGAGTGAGGTCGATCCCACAGGGATTGAAGGATTGAGCAATTTTAGTTGGGTGGTTAATTTAGTCAAGCGAACAAGAGTTTATTTGAGTGATTTGTATCCAACAGAAGCTAAATTGTATGAAATATAAAGGGAAAGGGATAATTGTCAAGAATTTAAAGTGCAGAAGACTTAAAAGAGCTTAATCTTAAAGTTCAAGTAATATAAATTGCAAAAACTTAGATTACAAGAAATGTAAATAACTGAAACTTAAAGTGCAAGAAATATAAATGGCTTGAATCATAAAAGGAATTGGGAGCTGGGAGTGCAGAAATTAAACAAGCAGAAGTAAATGACAATTTACAGAGAAGTAGAAATTGAATTGAGATTGCAACAGATCTAAACAAGAAAAGGAGAATTACTTGAGAAACTAAATAGAAAGCAAAATGTATCTTAATTGCAATAGTTAAAGGAAAGTTGAAGATATCAGGGTTGGAGGAGACTAGAAAACAAGTCTAGATCTCAAGTCCTTCCTTGATCCAACAAGAGAGTAATTGCAAAAGAAACAGAAGATAATTGCAGAAAAAGTAGAAGATGAAAGCAGTAAAAGAAAGCTCAGATTTAATTCTCAATTCCTTAGAATTATGCAGAAAAGTAACCAAGAGAGATCTTAGATTAAGATTGAAACAGAATTCCTTCAATTCACAATCCAAGATCCAAAACTAGAATAGAAAGTGCAGAAGCAAGAACAAAGAAGAAGAGAGATCAATTCTCCTTTCCAATTCCCAAAACTCCCAAAGCTAGAAATAAAATTGAAAAATTCCAAAGTAAGAAAAAAAAGTAAAAGTTAAAAAGGTCCCCAAAAGCTCCTCTTCTAACTCAAACTAACTTCTATTTATACACTTCCTATTTTTGTATTTTAGAATTTGGGTGGACTTTTTAATTTGGTGAAGGATTTAATTTAAATTGAATTTTGGTTCAATTTGGCTCATAGGTGCTTGCTCCCAGTGGTGTGCTAAGTTGGTGGGGAGAGCGTAGCATTGCCTTGTGTCTTTGGCCTTTTGTAGCGTGCCAAGCTCCCTAGACAGCATACGGGGTGATGCTCAGCTCTCAAGGAGAGCGCAGCATCATGCTGCTTGTGGTGTGTCTTGTGCGCGCCAATGCTACCTTGGTCCGTGTCAAATTGCTAGCGTGACAAGCCTTGGTGCTCCCTCACAATGCTCATGGGGAGAGCGCAGCATTAGTGCTTCAATAGAGAAGCTCCAAGTTCGAATCCCATTTCAACCAATTTCTTGTGAAATAAATAAAAGCAGCGCCTCCCCCTTTGGTGCAAGTCCTTGGTTCGAATCTTGGGGGATGCATTTTGGCCAATTTTGGCTTATTTTTCTTTGTGAGTAGCGCCTCCTCCTCCCCCTTGGTTATGGGTTTGAACCTTGCAGCCTTCATTATCAAGCATTGCTTCTTTGATTTATTTATCATGAAGCACGATAATGCTCTTGGCAAGAGCTGAGCATTGTGCTTATTCCCTTTCTTCCTTGGTTCATCATAATGCTCAGCTCTCAAGGAGAGCGTAGCATTCAAGCCTTGGTTCCTTGGTTCATTTCAATGCTCCTTTGGAGAGCATTGTGCTCTTGGAGAGAGCGCTGTGCTTTTCTCCTTCAATGTGCCACGCTTCCTTATTTCTTTTGCCACATTTTTCTCTTCCTTGGGCCATGCTTCTTAGGCTACGGTTTCTTGTTTTCTTCTTTTCTTCACCTACAAATAATCAAAACAATCAATCAAAGTATCACCAAATTCATAAGGTTTAAAATTCATTTAAAAACCAATTAAATTTAGCTTAAACCTCATGATTTAGTATCAATTAAAGGGCGATTGATTGATTCAACAGAACCATGTAATTTCACTCCAAATTACTTACTTACAATGCAAGAAAGTGTATAAAACTTAATGAAACAAGTGAAAATTGCTTGAAAAACTAGCATAAGATGACTTGTCATCACTTACCAACTTGACTCATAGTGATATCTTTCAAGAACTAAATTGAAAGTATTGAATCTTTAATCAGTTTAATGAACCATATCGACTTATGTGTGATTTTTGATAATCCAATTTAAATATTATCTCGTGAATCAAGTCACGTGAGACCAAATAGGTTAATTGACACTACTTACCAATACCTTCAATGATAGTTTTTCATCACTTAGAACAGGCAATTTGCTTCCGAAAACTAGCTTTGATACATCAGGTGCCTTTGATGACCTGCATTATTATCCAACAACTCATATATATTTTGTCACTTTCTCCTAATAAAGGAAGAAACAAATATGAATGATGATGATTCATTAGTTAATAGTACCTAGTTTCATCAACACAGAAGGAAGTAGAAGTAGAAGTAGTAATAGTTGTAGTAGTTGAGGTTCCATTTCCATAATTTGAAAGACGAAAATAAATTGGTGTTAGTTCAGAAAGTTGGTTATTTGCAATAGCCAAAATGCCAAATGGTCCAAAAGCCCTTCTCTCAACCGTACCAACTCTACACCCTTCAAAATTTAGAGTCCTCCTTATTCACAATCCCTTCTGATCCCAACAATTCTATTTCAAATTCAGCAAATATGTCCAACTGAACAACAAAAAATAAATAAATAAATAAATAAAAATCAGGAAAATGTAAAGTAAAGCCGTGATTACTGTGAGATACAAGTTGTAACAATGCAACCAAGAACTATGGACAAACCTGTGTTGCAAGGCCAATGTGTAATGGTACTACTCTACCAGGTTTAACCAATAATTCCTTAAATTCATCACTGCTAAGTCTCAAGCTCTCTATTTCTTCCACTGGCCATTGAAGCAAATTAGTTCCAGTCTTCTTGTCATATAACACTGTTCACGAAATAGTCTGATTCCAGCACCCAAAATACAGACATTTGTGGATCAGAGATTCTTACTAATTAAAGTAATTTACCCATCAATATATAAGACTAAATTACAATGTGTCAAACTTTCAAAGTTGACTCTTTGTGCTACTAAAGTACTTATTTTCTATTTACTTTCTTTTCCTTTTGAATTCAGGCATTATCATATTGAAATTGGTACAGTAGGTCAGTAGCACATGTTTGAAAGTGCCATTTGAAACTTGGAGTAGATTCACAAAAACCAGGACTGAGAATTTAATGTTCACAAAAAATAAATAAGTGGGAGATATTGAGCAGAGGAAGAGATATTATTAGATCCATTAAGACTTAAAAGAGTAAACTATCTAAGGTGAAGAGTCAACCATAGTCTCTTGAAACTCAGCTCCAAGATAGCCACTAGAAACATGGAACCAGTTATCCAATAATAAGTAGTTTGCCACAGTACCCAGAAATATATAGATAGTAATAAGAGACAATCAATAAGGCACGAAAGGAGAGAATGAAGGGCACAGACCTCATTTTAGATCCTGTTGTATAAAGATTCAACCAATTGATTTCTGTCAAATCCCATATTAACCGCTTCCTGAAGAAGCTCTTTGTCAATCTGCAAAACCATGATATTGGTGGATTTTGTATATATGAACTGATTATAATATATCCAGAAATTCAAATGAAAATGCAACAACAAAAGCCAAAGTTTAGGTTCAAAATCAGCAACAATATCAACCCAACCAAAGCATTCCAAATTTCAAATATTCACAAACAAACCAACAAATCATGAAACAGAAACTATAGATATTCAATTGGAACACCTAAATCTGAGGGAAATAATCCTCAGCAATTTGTTCAAGACACATAGTCTAATCACAATTAAGACACAAAAGCACAAAGATAATCCTGTTTTCTTGTAGTGAATATGAAAAAATTAATTCATTGCACTTTTTGAACATCTTCATTTCACATGAACTTATTATAATTGAGCAGCCAAAAAAGATATAGTGCTAAGTACCTCAAGAACCAAGGCCTTCTTCGTATGAACCTTTTTCGAGGGAAGTAAGAGAGAACCTTCTTCGTATCCATATGACTTTTGTGTGGATTAATTTAAAATACCCGTTACACAAAATCAACACTCAGATTTGTAATGAACCTTTTTTGTATGCATCATCAATGAATTCTTTGTAGTAATTTAATATACCATAAGTCCTAAAAAAACACACAGGAGAATAAATGAGGGCAAGAATCAAAATTAAATCTCAAGACCACTGTAATTAAACTACGTGCAAATAATAATTTAGAATATTTTAACAGAATTTGAATTTATGTCAAGGTCTAACTAGCTAAATTTAGAGTGTAAAATCTTAAGCCCTGAACTAGCCAAGGGGAAACTATGGCAATTATATGAATTCAATCAGCAATGCTTCACTCAAATTTTAACTCCAGTTGGCATAGTATCAGAGAAAGACCAAACTTTGAAATGCTGAATTCAATGATAGAAATATTTAGGAACATGAAACTCAACTCAAAACACATGGAATTAGTTAATAAATAGAGTGAAGAGGAGGTACCTGTCACGGATTTAAACTTGTTCCATCATGGACGCCATTCTTTGCTGATAAGCTTTTGGAAGTGATTCCAAACCAGCTAACATGCTCTTATCCATGATTCAATTCAATTCAACTCAACCTAGTATTCTTCATTCACATTAATCATATATGATCTGTTAAACACAGTTTTACAATGAAATAATATGTTGAACTGATTATGGAGAGATATAAGATCTGGTATTAATCAACCCAATTAATTAGCAGATGGATCAAAATCGAATTGAGAAAACTAATCCAAATAGAAACTGGAACCTGAAGAAGAGGTTTGGGGAGATTACAGCAGAACTTTTCAAAGGATAGAATTGCATCCGCACCCTTGGCATTGAAAACGGCACCGATGAAATG
Organism: Arachis ipaensis; assembly: GCF_000816755.2. Taxonomy (NCBI): domain Eukaryota; kingdom Viridiplantae; phylum Streptophyta; class Magnoliopsida; order Fabales; family Fabaceae; genus Arachis; species Arachis ipaensis. Next base: position 48,394,655 of record NC_029791.2, on the reverse strand, counting down.
CCTGCAGAGACATCGAAATTGAAATTGAAATGAGAATGAAATGAAAGTTGGAGAGAGAGAGAGGTTGGGAGTATGAACAGGAAGTAATCGTAGAAGCCGAAAGTGAGGACAGGAGCACGGCAAGCCCTAGCAGCGGCGGCGGCTTCAATTGACCCTAGGAGCGACGACAGTGCACGGCGGAATAGCCTCCTTTTCTCTCGCGTCGCGTCTTCGTCCTCTCTCTCCATCTCGTCTGCAAATCGTCTTTCTCTCTCTCTCTCCTCCGGAATCCCTCATCCACAACGGTGATGGTGGCGGCTGCAGCGGCGTTGCAATGGTGACCCCCTCTCACTCTCTGTTCTCTCGCTCGCACTCTCATCTCTGTCTTCCTCCTCTCCTCCCTCTGGTTCACTCATTCTCTCCATCTGGGTGTGTGTGTGAAAGGGTGCATGAGTTAGGGTTAGCCATTTGAACAATTAATTGGAAGGTAAGTTGCGAAGGTGAGGGGGTCAAATTTTTCTCTGATCTGATGGCGAAAGTGAGGGTGTTGGAACGTGAATGTGATTTAGTGATAAGGAGAAAAAGATTACTAAGTGTTGTGGGTGTATTTGGTTCTAGATACATTAGGCATCACTTTTAAAACGCACCCAAAACTTAACAAATAGGCTACCTTCTAAAAGCATCTTCTTTGATACGAAAAGCGAACCTATATATATCCATCTATGGCTACACTTTATGAGTGATTTCTATAATACCTAAGGCTACACTTTTTAAATGATGCCACAATTGTGTATCCTTTTCTCTTATAAAAAGGCAACATGGAGATAGAATAGGCTATGCTTTTCAAATGTAGCTTAAAAAAAGTGCGGCTGAATGGGTATTTTTCTTGTAGTATAGCACTAATTCAAAAATAAAGAAGAATGACATTTTAAAATTAAAATATTTTTATTTTGTTTTTATTTTATTCATGTAATTCGAAAAAGAAAAAGAATTAAAGAAGAAATAAAGACAATTAAAAATTAAGACAACTAATTAACTAAAAAGATTTGAAAATTAATTGATGATTTTCGAAAAAGAAGGAAGAGAAGGAGAGAAGAAGTTTTCAAAAATAGAAGAGAGAGAAATTAGTTAGGAAGTTTTGAAAAAGAAGAAAGAGAAAACAAGTAACTAATTAAGAAAGATTTGAAAGTAAGATAAGATAGAAGATTAGAAAAAGATTTGAATTTAAGATTTAAAATTAGAAAAGATAGGATAAGAATTTGAAAAGATTTGAAAAATATTTGATTTTGAATTTTGAAATTGAAACAAGATAAGATAAAGATTTGAAAATAAGTTTAAAAGATAAGATATGGTGAAGATTTGAAAAGATAAGATTAAAATTTGATTTTTGAAAAAGAATTAATTTTGAAATTTGAAATTTGAAATTTGAATTTTGAAATTTTGAAATTGTGTTTTAAAAATTGAATTTGAAATAGGATATGATAAGATTTTTGAAATTTAAAGAAAGATAAAAAGATAAGATAGAGATTTTGAAAAAGATATGATTTTTTAAAAGATTTAAAATTAAGATAAGATAAGATAATGATCTGAAATTTTTTTTTGGAATTTTCAAAATTTTTGAATAAAGATAAAAAATATATTTTTTGATTTTTTATTTTTTTGAATTAATGAGGAAAGAGAAAAACAACCAAAAGACACCAAACTTAAAATTTTTAAATCAAAGGTACTAGTTTTTTCAAAATTTTTTTAGAAAAACACTAAAAGACACCAAACTTAAAAATTTTAAGATCAAAACAAGAAAAGAAACAAGAACAACTTGAATACCAAGAAAGAACACTAAGAACAATTTTCGAAAAATTTAAAGGAAAGATAAACACACAAAGGACACCAAACTTAAGAATTGACACTAAACTCAAACAAAAGACACTATTTTTGGAAAAAATTTTTGAAAAGAAAGCAATAAAGTTTGAAACTTTAACAAGAACAAGAACAAAAGACTCAAACAAAAGATAAAGATCAATAAAGAAAAGAAAAAAAGTTTAGAAAAATTTTTGAAAAGAAAACAAAAAATAGGTAAGACTCAAAGGAAGAAAATCAAAAGAAAATACATAGCTAAAAACAGAAAAGGTTTTGAAAATTTTTTTAAAAGAAAACAAAAGATTCAAAACAAAAGTAAAAAGTACCTAATCTAAGCAATAAGATAATCCATTTGTTTGTCAAATCCGAACAATCCCGGGAGCGGCGCCAAAAACTTGGTGCACGAAACTGGCTCCGCAAAATTCGCACAGATAGACCGGCAAGTATACCGGGTTGTCCAAGTAATACCTCAGGTGAGGGTCGATCCCACGGAAATTGTTGGTTTGAGCAAGCAGTGGTTACCTTGCTAATCTTAGTTAAGTGGATAGAAATTATAGTTTGTCACGGAAAACACATAAAACAAAATAAATAAATAAAATGTCATTGGATAGATGAGAAATCAACGGTATGACAATGGTTGAGGCTTCAGAGATGCTTTGTCTTTCTGGATGAAGTTTTCTTACTGTCTACTTCAATAACTTTCTGATTCGTTCAATGGTAGCCATAAGTGATTAACTCATGTCCTCTCATCAAGTTAACCTCCTCTACTGTAGCAATCCACACGTTGAGATGACTCATGTCCTCTCAAGAAGCCATCTCTAGGTTTCTCACTGTAACAAAAGATGAAGCCCTAAGCGATCCACTCCCCTTCATGATCCTACTCAAGGTGCCACAGACAAGGCAGATGTTCCAGATTAGAAAGTGCTGCTTTTCTTACTCTAGCCTTAATGCCACAGAGACCTCACTTACCTACGGTCAATGGGATTTTATGTCACATATTCAAAGTTGCCCAGGTACTCTATTAGAATCCGCAATACAATTTCTAGCTTTGGTTCAATGCTATCCGGGTTAGGACTCGCATGGAACCCATGAAGAACAAGGGTGATTGTCACGAGTCACTTAATTCAGGAGATAAAGAACGAGAATACATAAGAGAATAGAATCGGACAAATTATACTAGAACGGTAATATTATTAATCCATGAAACTTAGTAGAGCTCCTAACCTTAACCTTAGGAGATTAGTCACTCATGCTGTTTGAAAATACAATGGAAAACGTAAAAGTAGGAAAGAGTTTTTTTTTTTTACCACGGGTGAACTCTTGTATATATATATATACTAATCTGCTAACTAAGAATTACCGAAAAAATATAAACTAGTCTTATAGTACCAAAATCCACTTCTGGGGCCCACTTGGTGAGTGTTTGGGTTGAACTTGAGTGTCTCCCACGAGCTAGTACCCCTTGGGGCATTGAACGCTGGCTTGGGACTCCATTTTGGGCGTTGGACGCCAGCTGCTCCCCTGTGGGCGCTGGACACCAGAAATGGGGCTGGTGGCTGGCGTTGAACGCAAGTTTTGGACCTTCATTTCCAAAGCAAAGTATACACCTTTATATATTTCTGGAACCCTTGGATGTTAGCTTTCCATAGCCGTTGAGAGCACATCATTTGGACTTCTTGTAGCTCCAAAAAAGCTCTTTCGAGTGCACAGAGGTCAGATCCTGACAACATTTGCAGTCCTTTCTTTGTCTTTGAATCAGACTTCTACTCAAGCTCCTCAATTTCAGACAGAAAATACCTGAAATCACCATAAAACACACAAACTCAAAGTAGAATCCAAAAATGTGAATTTTGCACTAAAACCTTTGAAAAGTTAATAAAACTTAACAAAACTATATGAAAACAATGCCAAAAAGCGTATAAAATATATGCTCATCATTGAGCTTCCTTTCGTTCTATTTCCCTTTTAGGTTTTGATTTCGTTATTGGTGCACGAAATCACAATCACACTTTTGCAATTCCGCACAACTAACCAGCAAGTGCACTGGGTCGTCCAAGTAATACCATACGTGAGTAAGGGTCGAATCCCACAGAGATTGTTGGCTTGAAGCAAGCTATGGTTATCTTGTAACTCTTAGTCAGGATATCAATTATAATTATCAGTTGACTTGCAAATGAACAAGAGAGCATGGATTAAATAATACTTATTATGCAATAATGGAGAATATGTTGGAGTTTTGGAGATGCTTTGTCTTCTGAATCTCTGCTTTCCCCCTGTCTTCTTTCTTCACGCACGCAAGGTTCCTCCTATGGAAAGCTGTGTGTTGGTGGATCACCGTTGTCAATGGCTACCATCCGTCCTCTCAGTGAAAATGGTCCAGGTGCGCACGGCTAATCATCTGTCGGTTCTCACTAATGCTGGAATAGGATCCATTGATCCTTTTGCGTCTGTCACTATGCCCAACCCTTGTGAGTTTGAAGCTCGTCACAGTCATTCAATCCCTGAATCCTACTCGAAATACCACAGACAAGGTTTAGACTTTCCAGATTCTCAAGAATGCTGCCAATGGATTCTAGCTTATACCACGAAGATTCTGATTAAGGAATCCAAGAGATACTCATTCAATCAAAGGTAGAACGGAGGTGGTTGTCAGTCACGCGTTCATAGGTTGAGAATGGTGATGAATGTCACGGATCATCACATCCATCATATTGAAATGCGAATGAACATCTTAGATAGAAACAAGCATGTTTGAATTCTGGGGTCCACTTGGTGTGTGCTGGGGCTGAGACTTAAGCTTTACACGTGCCTAGGTTGTTTCTAGAGTTAAACGCCAGGTTGTAACCTGTTTTTGGCGTTTAACTCCAACTTGTAACCTGTTTCTGGCGTTTAACGCCAGAATGCAACATGGAACTGGCGTTGAATGCCAGTTTATGTCGTCTATCCTTGAGCAAAGTATGGACTATTATATATTGCTGGAAAGCCCTGGATGTCTACTTTCCAACACAATTGAGAGTGCGCCAATTGGAATTCTGTAGCTCCAAAAAATCCATTCCGAGTGCTGGGAGGTCAGAATCCAACAACATCAGCAGTCCTTTTTCCGCCTGAATCAGATTTTTGCTCAGCTCCCTCAATTTCAACCAGAAAATACCTGAAATTACAAAAAAATACACAAACTCATAGTAAAGTCCAGAAATATGAATTTTTCCTAGAAACTAATAAAAATATACTAAAAACTAACTAAAACATACTAAAAACTACATGATGACTTAGCTTTGCTAAAGTCCCCAATTAGAGGTGTCCAGAGTTCTTAAGCACACTCTTTTGCTTTGGATCTCGACTTTAACCACTCAGTCTCAAGCTTTTCACTTGGACTTGCATGCCACAAGCACATGGTTAGGGACAGCTTGGTTCAGCCGCTTAGGCCAGGATTTTATTCCTTTAGGCCCTCATATCCACTGATGCTCAAAGCCTTGGATCCTTTTTATTACCCTTCCCTTTTGGTTTTAAGGGCTAGTGGCTTTTTCTGCTTGCCTTTTTTTTTCTGCAAGCTTTTGTATTCACTGCTTTTTCTTGCTTCAAGAATCAATTTTATGATTTTTCAGATTATCAATAGCATTTTTCTAGTTCATCATTCTTTCAGAAGCCAACAATTTTAACATTCATAAAATTCAATATAAAAAATATGCACTGTTCAGGCATTCATTCAGAAGACAAAAAGCATTGCCACCACATATAAATAATTAGAATTTTCCTTATTAAAAACTCGAAAAAAAAATGTATTGCTTCCTTATTCTAAAAATCTGCTATTTTATTCATGTTTGATGATGATGAGAAAAATAAATTATAGCTTAATTGGAGATAAAATCAAAATAGAGATACTAATTACTACTACTCATAAATGACTTTTAAGGTAAATTTCTAATGAGAATAATTATCACAGAGTTAAGGCTAAGATTAGAACTCAACAACCTTGAATTTGGGAGGAGGATGCCTCTTTAGTCTGTGGAGTGCTTGGCCCTTCAAGAGATAGCTTCTGGCGCTTCAGTTCCTTCAGTTCACGCCCTTGCTCTTCTTGTTCCCTAAGCATTTTGCAGAGCATGCTATTTTGATTTTGCTGTTCTTCCTTCAGTTGATCCACAGTTTCTTGCAACTTGGTGACAGATGCTTCTAGGCGTTCCCAGTATTCAATTTGAGGGAATTCCAGGAGGAACTCCTATTCTCTCCTATTGATGGGGTCGTCCTGCACTTGTTGTCCTTCCATAGACTTTTTGGTGATTGGTTGCTGAACTGAGATATACTCATCTACTCCCATTTTTACCCCAGCATCTTTACATAACAGAGAGACCAAGCTTGGATAAGCCAATTTGGCATCTTTGGAGTTCTTGTTTGCAATTTTGTAAAGATCACAAGAAATTAGCTGATGAACTTCCACTTCTTTTTCCAGCATAATGCAATGAATCATCACTGCTCTTCTGATGGTGACCTCAGAGCGATTGCTAGTGGGCAGTATAGAGCGCCCAATGAAGTCCAGCCAGCCTCTGGCGACTGGTTTGAGATATCCTCTTTTGAGTTGGTTTGGGGCACCCTTTGTGTTGGTTGTCTATTTGGCTCCACGGAGGCATATGTCCTCTAGGATTTTGTCCAAGCTCAGGTTTGGTCTCATAATTCTCCTATTAAAGGAGTCTGGGTCATCTTACAGTTGAGGCAGCTTGAAGATCTCCCTTATTTTGTCAGGGTGGGTGTGAACAATCTTCCCTCTGACCAGAGTTCTATAGTCATAGAATGCGGTTCCCGCTATTCTCTGCCTGTCCATCTGCCACAGATTTGCGTAGAATTTCTGAACCATATTTCTTCCCACCTTTGTTTCAGGATTAGCTAGGACTTCCCAGCTCCTGTTTCGAATTTGCTCTTGGATCTCCGGATATTCGTCTTCTTTCAGATCAAATTTAACTTCCGGGATCACTGACTTTAGACCCATTATTTTGTAGTAATAGTCTGAATGTTCTTTGGTTAAGAACTTCCCTTGATTCCAAAGTGGTTTTAGAATATTCTCTTTCTTACCTCTTGAGTTGGTTTGTTTTCCCTTAGGGGCCATGATCTTAGTGGGTATTAGCTTAGTGATCACAGATAAACACACCAAACTTAGAAGTTTGCTTGTCCTCAAGCAAAAGAAAGGAAGAAGAGGGATATGAGGAGAGCCAAGTCCCAATTGTGAAGGTGGGGGGGAGGCTGAACTAGGATTTAAAGGGAAGGGGGTGGGTTTCGAAAATTTTAAAGAAGATATTATAGAAGATATAATTTGTAAAAGATGAGTATGATAGGAAAAGGATGCACTTTAAAATTTAAAAGATATGAATAATATGAAAGATATTTGAAAAAGATAGCTTTGTTTGGAAAAAGATATTGTGAAGATTTGAAAAAGATATTGATGAGTTGAAAAAAAAAATTTGAGAAGGAAAAGAGATGGATTTGTTTTGAAAAAGATTTGAAAAGAAGTTGAAGAGGATTTAAAAAAAAGGTTTATGTTTAGAATTAAGATACATTTGATATCTTTGAAAAAGGATTTGAAAAATTAGGATTTGTAATATGTTTATGCAAGAAATCATGAATTGAAACATGAAAAATGGAAAAACTTTGAAGTGAAAACGAAATTACCTACTCCCCACAATCCTGGCGTTAAACGCCCAACTGCTGCATGTTTTGGGCGTTTAACTCTCAGTTGGTGCTTGGTCTGGGCGTTTAACGCCCAGCTGTTGCTTCTAGCTGGCGTTAAACGCCAAAAACTCCTTTGTCACTGGGCGTTTTTCTGAACGCCCAGGATGCTGTAAATCTAGCATTAAACGCCCAGAAGCTGCTTCTTTCTGGTGTTTAACACCCAAATGGCTATCTCTACTGGCGTTAAACACCCAGTAGATGCTCTTTTTGGGCGTTTAACGCCCAAAACAACTCTTATTGGCTTTTTCGCACCAGTGAGCTGCTTTTTGCTGTTTTGTATTCTGAATCCTTCTGCAACCCTGTGAACTTATGCAATTGATTCTTTACCTTGAATATTATTTATATTAAACCTGTATAATAATAAAAATAATAAAAAAATAGATAAGAAAAAGTTTTGCTAATGGCTGGGTTGCCTCCCAGCAAGCGCTTCTTTATTGTCTTTAGCTGGACCTTGCTGAGCTTTTAATCTAGCCTCAGCCTTGAGCACTCTTGCTCAACATTGCCTTCAAGATAATGCTTGATTCTCTGTCCATTAACAATGAACTTCTTATTAGAATCAATGTCTTGAAGCTCCACATAGCCATATAGTGACACACTTGTAATCACATATGGTCCCCTCCACCGGGATTTTAGTTTCCCGGGGAATAGCCTGAGCCTAGAGTTAAACAGCAGAACCTTCTGTCCTGGTTCAAAGACTCTAGATGATAGCTTTCTGTCATGCCACCTCTTTTCTTTCTCTTTGTAGATCTTAGCATTTTCGAAAGCAGTGAGTCTGAATTCCTCTAGCTCATTCAGTTAGAGCAATCTTTTTTCTCCGGCTAAATTGGCATCAAAGTTTAGGAATCTGGTTGCCCAGTAGGCCTTATATTCCAGTTCCACGGGCAGATGACATGCCTTACTATACACAAGCTGGTATGGAGAGGTCCCTATAGGAGTCTTGAATGCTGTTCTGTAAGCCCACAGAACATCATCCAAGCTTCTCGCCCAATCCTTTCTACGGGTACTTATAGTCTGTTCCAGGATTCTTTTTAGTTCTCTATTAGAGACTTCAGCTTGCCCATTTGTCTGTGGATGATATGGAGTTGCCACCTTGTGGCTAATTCCATACCGGACCATAGCAGAGTAAAGCTGTTTGTTGCAGAAGTGAGTGCCCCCATCACTAATTAGTGCTCTAGGGACACCAAACCTGCCGAAGATATGTTTCTGGAGGAACTTCAGCACTGTCTTAGTATCATTAGTGGCTGTGGCAATGGCCTCTACCCATTTGGATACATAGTCGACTGCAATCAGAATATAAGTATTTGAGTATGATGGTGGGAAAGGCCCCATGAAGTCAATACCCCATACATCAAACAACTCAATCTCCAAGATTCCTTGTTGAGGCATGGCGTAACCATGAGGCAGATTACCAGCTCTCTGGCAACTATCACAGTTACGTATAAACTCTCGAAAATCTCTATAGAGGGTAGGCCAATAGAAGCCACATTGAAGGACCTTGGTGGCTGTTCGCTCACCTCCGAAATGGCCTCCATATTGTGACCCATGGAAATGCCATAAGATCTTCTGTGCTTCTTCTCTAGGCACACACCTTTGGATTATTCCGTCTGCACATCTCTTAAAGAGATATGGTTCATCCCACAAGTAGTACTTTGCATCAGTAATTAATTTTTTCTTTTGTTGCCTGCTGTACTCCTTGGGTATGAATCTTGCAGCTTTATAGTTTGCAATGTCTGCAAACCATGGCGTTTCCTGAATGGCGAACAAATGCTCATCAGGAAAAGTTTCAGAGATCTCAATAGAGGGAAAGGACGCCCCTTCTACTAGCTCTATCCGGGACAGATGATCAGCCACTTGGTTTTCTGTCCCTTTTCTGTCTCTTATTTCTATATCAAACTCTTGCAGAAGCAACACCCATCTTATGTGCCTGGGTTTTGAATCCTGCTTTGTAAGTAGATATTTAAGAGCAGCATGGTCAGTGTACACAATCACTTTTGATCCTACTAAGTATGATCTAAACTTGTCAATTGCATAAACCACTGCAAGCAATTCTTTTTCTGTGGTTGTGTAATTTTTCTGGGCATCATTTAAAACACGGCTATCATAATAAATGACATGCAGAAGCTTGTCATGCCTCTGCCCCAATACTGCACCAATGGCATGGTCACTGGCATCACACATTAATTCGAATGGTAATGTCCAGTCTGGTGTAGAAATAACTGGTGCTGTGACCAGCTTAGCTTTCAGGGTTTCAAACGCCTGCATGCACTCTGTATCAAACACAAATGGCGTGTCAGCAGCAAGCAGGTTGCTCAGAGGTTTTGCAATTTTTGAAAAATCCTTTATAAACCTCCTATAGAATCCTGCATGCCCCAGAAAGCTTCTGATTGCCTTAACATTAGCAGGTGGTGGTAATTTTTCAATTACCTCTACCTTAGCTTGATCCACCTCTATTCCCTTGTTCGAAATCTTGTGCCCAAGGACAATCCCTTCAGTCACCATAAAGTGACATTTTTCCCAGTTTAAAACCAGGTTAGTCTCTTGGCATCTTTTCAGAACCAGTGTCTGGTGATCAAGACAGGAGCTAAATGAGTCTCCATATACTGAGAAGTCATTCATGAAAACTTCCAGAAATTTTTCCACCATATCAGAGAAAATAGAGAGCATGCATCTCTGAAAAGTTGCAGGTGCATTACACAGCCCAAATGGCATCCTTCTGTAGGCAAATACTCCAGATGGACATGTGAATACTATTTTCTCTTGATCCTGGGGATCTACTGCAATTTGGTTGTAGCCTGAATAGCCATCCAAAAAGTAGTAATAATCATGACCTGCTAGTCTTTCTAGCATCTGGTCTATGAATGGTAAAGGAAAATGATCCTTTCTGGTGGCTGTATTAAGCCTTCTATAGTCAATACACATGCGCCACCCTGTAATTGTTCTTGTAGGAACCAGTTCGTTTTTTTCATTATGAACCACTGTCATGCCTCCCTTCTTGGGGACAACTTGGACAAGGCTCACCCAGGGGCTATCCGAAATAGGATATATAATCCCAGCCTCCAGTAACTTGGTGACCTCTTTCTGCACCACTTCCTTCATGGCTGGATTTAGCCGCCTCTGTGGTTGAACCACTGGCTTAGCATCATCCTCCAATAGGATCTTGTGCATGCATCTAGCTGGGCTTATGCCCTTAAGGTCACTTATGGACCACCCAAGAGCTATCTTGTGTGTCCTTAGCACTTGAAGTAGTGCTTCCTCTTCCTATGAATTTAAAGCAGAGCTTATGATCACCGGAAAAGTGTCACCTTCTCCCAGAAATGCATATTTCAGGGATGGTGGTAATGGTTTGAGCTCGAGTTTTGGAGGTTTTTCCTCTTCCTGAGGAATTTCCAGAGGCTCTTTTATCTCCTCTGAATCCTCCAAATCAGGCTGAGCATCTTTAAAGATGTCTTCTAGCTCTGATTCGAGACTCTCAGCAATGTTGATCTTCTCTACCAAAGAGTCAATAAGATCAACTTTCATGCAGTCTTTTGGTGTGTTTGGATGCTGCATGGCTTTGACAGCATTTAACTTGAACTCATCCTGATTGACCCTCAGGGTTACTTCCCCCTTTTGGACATCAATGAGAGTTTGTCCAGTTATTAGGAAAGGTCTTCCAAGAATGAGAGTAGCACTCTTGTGCTCCTCCATTTCCAGTACTACAAAGTCAGTGGGAAAGGCGAATGGTCCAACCCTGACAATCATGTCTTCAATTACGCCTGATGGGTATTTAATGGAGCCATCAACAAGTTGGAGACATATCCTGGTTGGTTTGACTTCTTCAGTTAAACCAAGCTTTCTGATAGTGGATGCAGGTATTAGGTTGATGCTTGCCCCAAGATCACATAAAGCTGTCTTGGTGCAATCACCCTCTAATATGCATGGTATCATAAAGCTCCCAGGATCTTTAAGCTTTTCTGGGAAGCTTTTCAGAATGACTACACTGCATTCCTCAGTGAGGAGAACTCTTTCAGTTTCTCTCCAATCCTTCTTATGACTCAAGATCTCTTTCATGAACTTGGCATAAGAGGGTATTAGCTCAAGTGCCTCTGCAAACGGAATTTTATTTCAAGAGTCCTGAGGTAGTCTACAAAGCGAGCAAATTGCTTATCCTGCTCCTCTTGGCGGAGTTTTTGAGGATAAGGCATCTTGGCTTTGTATTCCTTAACCTTGGTTGCTGCAGGTTTATTTCCTACAGAAGTGGTTGGAGAAGCCTTTTTAGAGGGGTTGTTATCAGCACTTGTGTGTGTCTGATCCCTTACTGGCGTTTGAATGCCAGGGTTGGAAGCTTGATTAGCGTTGGACGCCAACTTCCTACCTGTTTCTGGCGTTTGAACGCCAGAACTGAGCTTCCATTGGGCGTTTGACGCCAGCTCCTTGCCTGTTCCTGGCATTTGAACGCCAGAACTACGCGTGGGTTGGGCGTTTAACGCCAACCTTGCATCCTTTTCTGGCGTTTGAACGCCAGAGTTGTTCCTCTCTGGGCCCTTACTATCCTCAGAGGGATTTTGGATAATATTTTGCTCATCCTCTGTCAGTTATTCTTTTCTTGGCTTTTTGTTGCTTTGAAGTGAGGTATTTAATGTCTTCCCACTTCTTAATTGAACTGCCTGGCACTCTTCTGTTATCTACTTTGATAACTGCTGTTTTGTCTGATTCAATTGTGCCTCCATATTTTTATTAGCATTTTTAGTGTCTTGTAGCATCTCCTTGAATTTTGCTAGCTATTTTGTTAGAAAGCACAATTGTTGATTGAGTTCAACAACTTGTTCTGGAGGACCAAGTTCAGTAGACACTGCTTTGGCTTCTTCTTTTATGGAGGACCCATTACTTATGTACAGATGTTGGTTTCTAGCAACTATATCAATAAGCTCTTGAGCCTCTTCAATAGTTTTTCTCATGTGTATAGATCCACCAGCTAAGTGGTCTAGGGACATCTGAGCTCCTTCTGTAAGCCCATAGTAGAAGATGTCTAATTGCACCCACTCTGAAAACATTTCAGAGGGAGCATTTCCTTAGCATCCCTCTGTACCTCTCCCAGGAATTATAAAGGGATTCATCATCCTCTTGTTTAAAGCCTTGGATGTCCAGCCTTAGCTGTGTCATCCTTTTTGGAGGGAAATATTAATTCAGGAATTTGTCTGATAACTGTTTCTATGTCCTTATGCTTGCTGTGGGTTGGTTATTTAACCACCTTTTAGCTTGATCTTTTACAGCAAATGGAAACAGCAACAATCTGTATACATCCTGATCTACCTCCTTGTCACGTACTGTGTCAGCAATTTGCAAGAATTGTGCTAGAAACTCAGTAGGTTCTTCCTGTGGAAGACCGGAATACTGGCAGTTTTGCTGCACCATGACGATGAGTTGAGAATTTAGCTCAAAACTGTCTGCTTTGATGGGAGGTATACAGATGCTACTCCCATATGCAGTAGTAGTGGGATTAGCATATGATCCCAGAGTCCTTCTGGACTGCTCATTTCCACTTAGATCCATGATGGATAAAATGGAATTGATATGAATTGCAAAGAAAATATATTTTTATTTTTATTTTATTGAAGTAGAACAAACCAAATTATTAAGATAAATAAAAATAATAAGATAAAATAAAATAAAATAATTAGAAATTAGAATGTAAATTTCGAAAACCAAGAGAAAAATAAATTTGAAAATGAAAATAATTGCTTAATTAAGAAGATTTGAAAAATTTTGGATATGATTTTTGAAAAAGATTTTGAATTTTGAAAAGATTTGATTTTTAAAATAAAAATCTGAATTTTTAAAGGTAATTTTTGAAAAATCAATTAAAATAAAGGAAAAAGATATTTTTGAATTCAATGAGGAAGGAGAGAAACAATAAAAGACACAAAACTTAAAATTTTTAGATCTAATGCTCCTTATTTTCGAAAATTTGGAGGAAAAATACCAAGGAACACCAAACATAAAAATTTTAAGATCAAAATGCAAGAAAGACTCAAGAACACCTTGAAGATTCACAAGAACACGAAGAACAAAAATTCAAAGACTCAAAGGACTCAAGAACATAAAAAAAAACACCAAACTTAAAATTTTTAGAAAACCAAAAATAAATTTTCGAAAATTAAAGAAAGATAGCAAGAGAACACCAAACTTAAAAGTTTGACACGAAATTTAATCAAAGAAAAATTATTTTTGAAAAAGTTTTAAAAGGAAGATTCCCAATTACCAAGAACATAAGCACAACGCTCTAGCCAATTGAGCTATAAATTTAAAGTGTTTTAAAAAAGTATTTAATGTATAAAATATTTTAATTTTTATTATTATTATTTTTTTTGGATACTAATAATTCGAAAATGCACAAGAAAAACAAAAAAAATCACAAAATAAGAAAAACTAAAGATCAAACAAGGAAAATAAACAAGAACAACTTGAAGATTAAGAAAGAACAATGAACACAAATTCGAAAATTTAAAAGAAAATAAAAAAAACATGCAATTGATACCAAACTTAAAATATGAAACTAAACTCAAACAGAAAAACTCAATTATTAGTTTATAAAAATTTTCGAAAAATTTAAAAAGAGAAAATAAGGATTTTAAAAAATTTTTAACCAAAAACAATAATAGAAGACGCAATTTTAGTGGCTCTAAACTAAAAAGATGAATTTTTCCTAATCTAAGCAACAAAATAAACCGTCAGTTGTCCAAACTCGAACAATCCCCGGCAACGGCGCCAAAAACTTGGTGCACGAAATCACAATCACACTTTTGTAATTCCGCACAACTAACCAGCAAGTGCACTGGGTCGTCCAAGTAATACCTTACGTGAGTAAGGGTCGAATCCCACAGAGATTGTTGGCTTGAAGCAAGCTATGGTTATCTTGTAACTCTTAGTCAGGATATCAATTATAATTATCAGTTGACTTGCAAATGAACAAGAGAGCATGGATTAAATAATACTTATTATGCAATAATAGAGAATATGTTGGAGTTTTGGAGATGCTTTGTCTTCTGAATCTCTGCTTTCCCTCTGTCTTCTTCTTCACGCACGCAAGGTTCCTCCTATGGCAAGCTGTGCATTGGTGGATCACCGTTGTCAATGGCTACCATCCGTCCTCTCAGTGAAAATGGTCCAGGTGCGCACGGCTAATCATCTGTCGGTTCTCACTAATGCTGGAATAGGATCCATTGATCCTTTTGCGTCTGTCACTACGCCCAACCCTTGTGAGTTTGAAGCTCGTCACAGTCATTCAATCCCTGAATCCTACTCGAAATACCACAGACAAGGTTTAGACTTTCCGGATTCTCAAGAATGCTGCCAATGGATTCTAGCTTATACCACGAAGATTCTGATTAAGGAATCCAAGAGATACTCATTCAATCGAAGGTAGAACGGAGGTAGTTGTCAGTCACGCGTTTATAGGTTGAGAATGGTGATGAATGTCACGGATAATCACATCCATCATATTGAAGTGCGAATGAACATCTTAGATAGAAACAAGCATGTTTGAATAGAAAACAGAAATAATTGCATTAATTCATCAAGACACAGCAGAGCTCCTCACTCCCAACAATGGATTTTAGAGACTCATGCCGTCAAAGAGTACAAAGTTCAGATCTAAAATGTCATGAGATGCAAAATAAATCTCTAAAAGTTGTTTAAATACTAAACTAGTAACCTAGGTTTACAGAAAAATGAGTAAACTAAGATAGATAGTGCAGAAATCCACTTCTGGGGCCCACTTGGTGTGTGCTGGGGCTGAGACTTGAGCTTTACACGTGCCTAAGTTGTTTCTAAAGTTAAACGCCAGGTTGTAACCTGTTTCTGGCATTTAACTCCAACTTGTAACCTGTTTCTGGCATTTAACGCCAGAATGCAACATGGAACTGCCATTGAACGGCAGTTTACGTCATCTATCCTTGAGCAAAGTATGAACTATTATATATTGCTGGAAAGCCATGGATGTCTACTTTCCAACACAATTGAGAGCGTGCCAATTGGAATCCTGTAGCTCCAAAAAATCTATTCTAAGTGCAGGGAGGTCAGAATCTAACAGCATCAGCAGTCCTTTTTCAGCATGAATCAGATTTTTGCTCAGCTCCCTCAATTTCAGCCAGAAAATACCTGAAATTATAGAAAATACACAAACTCATAGTAAAGTCCAGAAATATGAATTTTTCCTAGAAACTAATAAAAATATACTAAAAACTAACTAAAACATACTAAAAACTACATGAAATTAGCCCCAAAAAGCGTATAAAATATCCGCTCATCAGTTATCTCCTATTTTTTGTTGGTTTATTTTCTATCCTTTACCTGATCTTTAGTATTTTCAGTCCTTTTAGTCTATTTTAGTTTAATTCAATTAATTTTATTTTGAAAAGATTTCTCATTTATAGCTCACTGAGCTTAAATTTAAAAAAAAAAAGAAGAGAAAACTGGTGTATTGCATGAGTAGTTGAGTCTATATTTAGAATTGTCTTATTGAATTAGATGTGATGGTATTTACCTGTAATCTTGAATGCATGAAAAAGAACAATGCATATTTGATCTTGGAATAAAGGATGTTAATTCATGAAGAACAGGAATTTAAAGAAGTATTATGAATTCTCTAAATTAAACAAGAAGTTGATCCTTGAAACAAAAGAAACAGTAAGAAAAAGAAAATAAAAATCAAGGCCCAAGGCTCTGAGCATCAATGGCTAGGAAGGAAAAAATGATTAAAGCTCAAAGAGTTATTTTCCTAGCTATATGCTTGTGGTGTAATTGTATCAATGAACTCGTGAGACAAAGCAGTTAGAGTCAAAGACAATTACAAATAAACATTATGCCAAAGGCTCTGAGCACCACTGAGTAGGAAAAATCAATAGAAAAATAAGAACTCAAAGAGTTCCCCAATTAAAGTGCTTATGGTGTTTCTGTGTCGAGCAAAGCTTGAGACAAAACATTTAGAGTCACGGCTAGGCTCAAGGTGCAAAGCACCAGAGAAAAAAGAAGAAACTGTTGTGTTCTAAGATTAATTGGAAGTTAAAAGAGAGAGAACTCATAATATTATCCAGATTCTAGTTCTTAATGATATTGGAATTCTTGAACTTCTAAGGGACAGTAAGATGCCAAAACTATTCATGATCACAATGTCATTAACCACACTCAGAAGATAGACAGGAGCTTAATTGAAAACTCTACTCTCAAGCAAACCCACATCTCAGGTTCGTATTGTTTTCAATGCCCCTGTGTGGCATGTGAAATGCCAAGTCCTCTGCTTCGGGATGCATGGGTGTGTTGCACACCGCCTGTCTGTCGTGTAAAATGCTAGCCCTCTGCTTCTATTGGATGCTTTTCTGGTTACTTTCTTTTGCTTATACTTTGCTCCTCTTTTGCTATCCTTTTCTTGTATTAAATCAAATAATTAAAGGACTCAAAGTACTAATAATATTTCATATAAAAGTCTATGATAAACAAGCAACAAGCAGTGAATTCCATCTAGAAATATCCAAGAAAAGTACTTACGATGCTCATGCATCACAACACCAAACTTAAGCTCTTGCTTGTCCTTAAGCAAGCAAAGAATCATATCTCAATCCTCAGAATATTGAAGCAAAAACTACAAGGATGGTGAGTAGCAATTCAAATGGTTTTAGTTGGTCGTTTCACTTATGCATAATTTAACGCAAATGAATATAATCTTTCAAGGTCTCTATTCGGATTAGATTACAAAATCTTTCCTTAACTCATTACCTTGGAGAAAGCTTATTTACTTTCTTTTCACATCTCCTTTTTATTAGGTGCTTTGCACCTTGAGCCTAGCCGTGACTCTAAATGCTTTATTTTAAACCTATTGCTTGATACATAAGCACCACAAGCACTTGATTGATGGTTCTTTGAGCTTGTTTTTCTTTTAATATTCCCCATCAGTGGTGCTCAGAGCCTTTGGCTTCTCTTTCTTTAGAGGGTGCTTTGCAATTTGAGCTTAGCTATGACTCTAAATACTTTATTTTCAAGCTATTGCTTGATACATAAGCACCATAAGCACTTGACTTAGGAGAGCTCTTTGAGCTTGGTTTTCTTTTAATTTCCTCAGTTAGTGGTGCTTAGAGCCTTAAGCTTCTCTTTTAACCCCTTTTTATTACTTATTGTTCATTATCTTTTGCTTCTCCAAGACCTTGTCAAGTCTGGGGATTCCATAGTAGTCCTTTAAACTGAGGCCTCAAATAGTTCTTACTCAGTGAGTGTTGAATATTTCAGTTAGTTTGGCTCTTTAAACTCACATTCTCATGCTCTCTATGTTCACACCTTGTTTCTTGATGTTTCTTTTCCTTTCACATGATCCTTACTTGCTTATAATGACAAGCACAATTATGATTTGTTTATTATGATAGATAAGTTATGGTAAGCACTTAAGAAACAGTGATCATAATTGCATTAATAAAAGGAAACATAACATTCATGCATGAATTTAAAAGAAGATAAGGCAATCAAAACACAAAGCATAAGAACATGTAGCTAGAACTCCACCACCTTAGTTGTCACTTCCATCATCTTCCTCATTGTCTTCCTCCTCATCTTTTAGGCTATGTAGAGTATAGCCTCCAACACCAAACTTAGAATGGTTATTTTTCCTTAAGTAATAAAAAAGAATATTGGTAATGGACTAAGGAATAATCAAGACTATGTAGTGAAAGCAGTTGAGAAATGTAAAAGCTTATCGAAGTAAAACAAACAAAATTAAACTAAATAAAAGTAAAGCCAAAACAATGTAACATAAATGAGTTGCTAATGTGTTCGCATGGGGGTTGGATCTTGCATAGGTGAGGTGTGCCAACACCAAACTTAGTGTGACACAATCCATGTGAACTTGGGCCAAGTACTCAAGAAATGCAAGTATTCTATTGGTGTATAAACACCAAACTTAATCCATGAATGCATACACAACTTTTAAGAAAGCAAAAAAGAAAGATAAAAAGAATATACTAAAAGTTGGGTTGCCTTCTAACAAGCGCTTGTTTAACATCACTAGCTTAACCGTTGTTCCTAGCTATGGTGGAGGTTGATCATAGTGCTTCACCTCCTCCTCTCTCACTTTGAATTTCCTCCTTGTGTCTTCATATATTAGCTCAAGATGCTCACGAGACAGAACTTCGTTCACTGCGTATGGCAACAGTGGGTGGTGAGATAACACCACTTTATTCCCTGGTGAAAAGTCTTCAGTAGGAATTTCTTATTCCTCCACTATCTAGGCACTTTCTTCTTGGGAGCTTCCTCCTTACTTGATGCACACCAAACACCAAACTCAGATTTGATGTTAGGGAGTTTCTTATTGATTGGAAAGGGAGGCTTTGGTTGCAAGCCCTTGTAGGTTTCAATTGAATTTCCAACTTGTTGTACCTCCTCTTTGTCTTTTTTTCTTCCCAAGCATGGAAAAGGGGTCTCTGGGAATGATTTATTAGGTTCTTCCTTTAAGTTTGGATCATTGGCTTCAATTTTCATAAAATTCTCCTCCTCACTTGCATGATGCATGGTCTTGAAAACATGAAAAACTTGATGCTCATCATGTAGTCTCAACATTAATTCACCTTTTCAATATCAATAAGGGCTCTTCCAGTAGCTAGAAAAGGTATCTCTCGGATGATGGAGGCATGCCCATCTTCCTCCATGTTAAGAATAACAAAATCCACTAGGAGGAAGAATTTTCCCACTTTGATCAAGACATTTTCAACTATTCCATGTGCAAGCTTCATTGATTTGTTTGTAAGTTGTAGAGCTATTTTTATGGGCTTCAACTCTTGAATTTATAACCTCTTCATCAAAGACAAAGGCATCAACTTAATACTTGCCCCCAAATCACATAGTGCTTTCTCAAAGACAGTATTGCCAATAGTTCATGGAATTTGAAAACTCCGTGGATCTTTCTTCTTTGTTGGCAAGTTCCTTTGAATTATTGTACTACACTCCTTGGTCATCTTTGCTGTCTGGCCTCCCTTCAAAGATATTTTCTTAGACAACAAATCCTTCATAAATTTAGCATACAAGGGCATTTGTTTCAAGAGCTTCTATGAATGGGATGTTAATGTGAAAAGTCTTGAATATCTCTAAGATTTTGGAGTATTGCCTTTCCTTGTTTTATCTCTGGAGCCTATGAGGATATGGAATCCTAGGCTTGTATTCAGGCACTTGAATTCTCTCTTTTGGTGGAGCTCAAACTATATGTTCCTTTTGAGTGGTAGGGGCCACGTGCTCCACTTCAAGATTAGTGTCCTCTGTGACTTCTTTTTTTGCCCTGACAGTGAGCTTTTCTTTTTCCTCTTATTCCATTACCTTTCTATTTCTCAAATAAATAGCCTTGCACTCTTCTCTTGGGTTTGAAATTGTGTCACTGGGAAGAACATTTGTGGATTTCGCTAATTGTTGAGCAATTTGGCCTACTTGTACCTCTAAATTCCGAATTGAGGCACCTTGATTCTTGAAATTGGTTTTTGCTTCCTCCATGAAGCCTCTAGTTTTTTCATGAGTGTGAGTGTGCCCTGGGAGAGTTTCTCAGTGACCAATTCAAGAGTATAAAGTCTTTGAGAGTCTTGAGGTGGTTGTTATTGGTGCTGGGGGTTAAAGGAATTATGTTGATGTTGAAAGTGGTTTTGTGGATGGTGGTTGTTGAAATTGTTGAATCTCTGAACTTGATTTTTCCACCCAAAATTTGGGTGATTTCTCCATCCAGGATTATATGTCTCAGGAAAAGGGACATTGTGAGGGTTATCTATATAATTTACTTACTCCATGGAAGGATATCCCTAATCTATGCCTTCCCCTTGAGGTAGCCTATTACTCATAACATAGGAGTTTTCTTGAGAGTTCACTACTGAGAATCGCATTCCTTCTAGGTGTTGAGTAATTGCATTTGTTTGTTGGGATAAGACTTTATCCAAAGCCAAATTGGTATTCAAAGCATCTAATTCTATGACTCCTTTCCTTATTGATCTCTCAGAGGAATAGAGATATTGATTATTGGCCACCATCTCAATCAACTCAAGTGCTTCATTAGTGGTCTTCTTCATATACAGAGATCCTCCAGCCAAATTATCCAATGAAACGCATGAGGCGAGGGTGATCCTATCATAAAACATATGGAGGTGGACCCAGTCTGTAAACATATCTGGAGGGCATTTTCTCAGCATCTCTTTGTACCTCTCCCAAGCTTCATAAAGGGACTCTCCTTCGTGCTGTCGGAAGGTCTAAATGTCGGTTATGAGCTTGGTTAACTTCTGAGGTGGGAAAAACTTAGTTAGGAACCTAGTGACCAAGTCCTCCTATGTGGCTATGCTCTCCTTGCGCTGATAGTCCAACCACTGCTTAGCTCGATCCCTTACAGCAAAAGGGAAGAGCAACAATCGATAAATCTCAGTCGGGATGCCTTTTGTCTTGACAGTGTCATAGATTTGTAGGAAGTTTGAGATGAACAAGTTAGGATCTTCCTGCGGGCTCATACTGAGTTGACAATTTTGTTGCACTAGTGTGACAAGCTGGGCTTCAATTCAAAGTTGTTGGCATTAACAGTAGGTATCACAATGCTACTTCCACAACTCCCTGGATTGATGGAAGTGAAAGAACCAAGAGTCCTTCTAGGTTGAGGAACATTAGCATTGTGATTTGCATTCTCTGTCATGTTGTATTCCATTTCTTTTTCAACTACTTGTCCAATCTCTTCTTTCAACTCTTTGATCTATAGCTTATTTTCTTTGTCACCAAAGAGTTCTTTCTATCTCAAGGTTGTAGTGAAGAGGCTATTTATCCTTGTTATTCTGCATAGACAAAAACAACAAGAATATCAAATTAGAATTCGCTCCTTCACAATGATTGGTAGTTAAAAACAGCACGATTAAAAACATAAAAAGGTCTAATTTAGGTAATCAACTGATTGGTAGTTTATTAGCCACGATTAATCCTCGGCAACGGCACCAAAAACATGATGTGGATTTTACAAACCATAAAACACTGGCAAGTGCACCGGGTCATACCAAGTAATAAACTCAGGTGAGCGAGTGTCAATCCTGCGAGGATTAACGGACTAAGCAAACAATGGTCAATCGATTATTCTAGTCAGACAATAAAAAAATAAGTGTTTCAATAGTAAATAGCCTGAAAACGGAAAATCAAACTAAGGCAAACTAAAATTGGTTAAGATGATAAAAAAGGAGAACGAGGTGATGAAGTGTTATGTTCCTAAGATTCCTTACCTACAAAGGTTGCAAAAAGAGAATAGAGACACGCAATTTCTCAAGTTTTTGGAGATCTTCCGAAAGCTCCAAATCAACATCCCATTTGCTGAAGCTCTAGAGCAAATGCCTTCTTATACAAAGTTCATGAAGGATTTGCTAACCAAAAAGAGGAGCTGGAAGGATAATGAAACAATTCTGTTAACACAAGAATGCAGTGCAATCATTCAAAAAGACTTGTCTTAAAAACTCAAAGACCCTGGGAGTTTTGTGATACATTGCACCATTGGTGCATAACCATAGAGAGGGCTCTATGTGACTTAGGAATAACATAAACCTCATGCCATTGTCACTAATTAGGAGGATGGGATTTGAGGAAGTGAAATGATGAATCCACATTTTGTGGTATTTATTTGCTCTAATTAGGTGGATTTCATTGACTTTTCTTGCATTTATCTATTGAAATAGCATAGTTTCATGATTTCTTCCTAAATTATTCTTGAAAGTAAAAGCATGCTTTTTAGGCATTTTAATTGCTAAATTTCATTCACTTTAATCCTATTCGATGCATTAATGTATTTGTTAAGTGATTTCACATTTCCAAGGCAAAGGATTGGATCAAAGAAGTGAAGAAGAAGCATGCAAGATAAAGAAGTAATGAAAAAATAAGGAGTTAGTGGAACGCATGGCCACGCTGGTAGCACGAATCCCGACACGTCTATACTATTGTACCAGCAAGTGCACTGGGTTGTCCAGGTAATACCTGAGCGAGTCAGGGTCGATCTCACGAGGATTGTGGTTTGAGGCAAGCTATGGTTATCCTGCAAGTCTTAGTCTAGATCAGAAGGAGTAGAATTTAACGTGTTTTAATATTGTATAAATTACTTTTTATATCAAATAGAGTCAATAATGGAAATAAAAAAAAGAGTAATTAGAACTCAGATGTCGTATAAACTATGAAAAGAGAACAGTTAAGGGTTAGAGTTGCTTAGTCTTTCTGAATTAATGCTGGTAGTACTATCTTCTCTGCTTGTGAGTGATCTCTTCTATGGAAGACTGTATGTGATCAATACCATGGGCCGTGATCATTGATCTCCTCTGCTACAGATTGAATGCCATTGGCCGTGGTCATCCAATCTAACGAAGGGTGAAGCGCTAGCAAGTCATTCTCCTGGCGATCCTACTCAAAGCGCCACAGACAAGGTCGAATCTTCCGGACCAGAGAATGCTGCTTCTTTAGATTCTAGCCTATACCACGGAGACCCTACTCTCCCCGAAAATTGGCTAAACCGGTGTCTCGGGAAGTCCCCAAAGAAGTCGTGGATTAACCGTCTGATTGATGTATAAACATAGCTGTTTGCTCGTGCTTTCCAGTCACATATTCACACGAACCCAAGTAGACACGGGTGTTCGTCAGGCACGTTTGTCTTAGTGTGATGAACATAGCTAATTTGTCAAATCATACTATTCACCATGATGAAGATCAGATATACATCTTAGAAACAGATCAAACACGGATCAGAGAAGAAACAGTAATTCTTTTATTAATTCATAGGACTCAGCAAGGCTCCTCCCCTCAACCTAGGAGGTTTAGAAACTCATACTGAGGTAGAACACAATGTAAAATGTGTATGATAGTAAAAGTGATGTAAAAGTGTTCAAATAACATGAATAAAATCCCTTAAATACTAAACAATGACTAGTAAGGGTAAAACAGTCTATTTATTGCTAAAATTCACTTTTGGAGCCCACTTGGTGAGTGTTTGGGCTGAGCTTTGATGAGATCCACGTGCTATGATGCTCCTTAGACGTGGAACGCTAGCTAGGGGATAGATGAATCCATATTTTACGATATATTTTGGTTTGATTTGAGTGGATTTCATCACATAAACCCACATTTATTCATCTAAATAGCATAGTTTTGTAATTCTCCCTAGATTTGTGCTTAATTGTGAAAACATACTTTTTAGGCCTTAAAATAGCTAAAATTAATTCACTTTAATTTCATTTGGTGCCTTAATGTATTTGTTGAGTGATTTTATATTTCCAAGGCAAGTATGGAATGGAAGAAGTGAAGAGAAAAGCATGCAAAAGGGAGAAATCATGAAGAAAATGAAGTTTGGAAGCTGCTGCAAAGGTGCGTACGCACAGTGATGCGTGCGTACGCACACCAGTGACTTCGTGCAAGGATGAATATGCACCAAATGTCGTGCGTACGCACGATGGGAATTCTGCGCACTTGTGCGTATGCACCGTAGGTCGTGCGTACGCACGCGTGCATATGCGTGAGGTCATTAATTGCAAATTGCTGGGAGCGATTTTTGGGCCTCCAGAGGCCAGTCAAACTCATTTCTGAAGCTATTTGAGGCCAATGTGAAGAAGGATGAAGGGGGGAGCACTTAGATTTAGGTTTTTACATGTTTTTGTTAGTTTTCTAGAGAGAGAAGCTCCCTCTTCTCTCTAGAACTAGGGTTTCTTAGTTTTCTTTCTCTTTAATTTTAGCATTTAACTTGTTTTCATCTAGTTTCTTCTACATTTCTTTGTTCTCTTGTCTTAATTTCCTTATGTTATCTTGTTAATTTCTCATTTTCCTTGCTTTTTATGTTTATGAGAACTCTTGTTATTTTAATTTATAATTAATGCAATTTAAGTTTTCATGTCAATTATTGCTTTTTTGAGTTACTATCTTTACTTTTCTTGCTTGGTAGTTGTAGCACTTATTATTTCTTGTCATTTTACCATGCTTTTTTTCATGCCCACCAAGTGTTTGATAAAATGCTTGGTTGGGTTTTTACTTAGTTTTTCTCTACTCTTGACTTGAAATTGATGACTTTGGTGATCCTTGAGTCATTGATGTCCATTCTTGTTTGATACATTAGAGTAGTTAGTTGATTTGGTCTCTATTGACTTTATGTGACCCTTAGTGTTGACATAGGACTTATGGATTGAAATCAACTATGCCTACTTGACTTATTTTTTATGTAAGGTTGACTAAGTAGGATTAACTCTTCATAATTATCATGTGTTTGTGGTCAATATCAAGGATAGGTAACTTTAGCTCTCAATTACTTGCCAAGAGTTTTCTTGCATTTGAAGTTTCCTTTCCTTGCATTTAATTGCTTTGACTTTTATTGCTTTGATTTTTAATTCCTTGCATGTTTAGTTTTCACACTCTTGGTTAAGAAATTGGGTGTTTGGGTGGAATTGAGTTGTGGATGTCCATTTCGCATTGTATGTGAATTGTTAATTGGTTTGGTCTTCCTTGACTCTAAGTGACCCACTAGTGTTGACTTAGGACTTAGGAATTGGAATCAATTATGCCCTTTTGACTAATCCTCGATGTTAGGATAGACTAATTGGGATTAATTCCTCACAATTGCCATGTTTGTAGTCCATAACTAGGATAGGTATCTTTAATTCCCCAATCCTCACCAAGAGCTCTTTTTGTCATTTAATTTCCATTTTCATTTCCTTTACTTGCTTTCCTTTAATTCCTTGCATGATTATTTACATTTCTTGCATATCTTGTCATCCAACCCCCAATTCCTTCATAGCCGATAATTTTACATTTCATTGCAACTCCTAAGGAAGATGACTCGAGGTTTAATACTCTCGATTTATATTTGTTTTGAATTTAACATTTGATTGTGAGAATTCTTTGTTGGTTTGGACTATGCTACCAACAAATTGATTCTTGTTTTTGATTGATTCTAGACCACATCAAATTCTCATACATCAAATTTGGCGCCGTTGCCAGGGAGTTGCAATAGTGTATATTTTTTGCTATTGTTAATATGTGAATATGTAAATAGCTTGATTTTTGATTGATTGTACATATGTTGCTTTCTTATTTTTTGTTGATTGTGAATATGTTAATATGTGAATATCTTGCCTTTTGTTTGCTATTGTGAATATGTTTGCTATTGTGGATGTGTTTTTCTTGTATGCCTTTTGTTTTTTTTTTCTTGTTGGGAGTTCATGGCTCGTTGGGCACTCCATCCAAACATGGTGCAATCAATTGGGAATTGTGGAGATTCTAGCATTGTTGGAAGCTCCATGATGAATATAAGCACAAGATCAAAGCTCTCCCAATTGTCTAACTTAAAGGCATTAAATAAAAGTGTTTGGTAACACCTTTCTAACCCTCCCTTTGTACATAGTTTCAATTTATTGCATTTTGTCTCTTGTAGATAGCTTAAGTTTAGTTTCATTTCGAGTTTAATTTGATTAGATTTTAGTTTAGATCATGTGTTTTTGATGAATAACATGTTTTGGGTTTGAAAATGCTATTTTGGATGTCATGTTTGGTGCCTTAGAGAACTAAAATTTTTTGGAAAAAACAGAGCATGTGCGTGCGCACACACCTGTGCGTACGCACACAACCCCAATTTTCGCGTTCTGTGCGGACGCACCCACTTGTGCGTGCGCACACGAGCTTACACCCCTTCTGCTGGGAGCGTTCGCATGCCTTGTGCGTCCGCATCCCCCTCTTTTTGTGTCTTGTGCGTGCGCACGGACCTGTGTGCGCACGCACAGGCGGCGATATAGCTGGCAGTTGTGACGCTCCATGTCAAAAAAAAACCTCCCTGTGTGTGCGCATAGCTGTGTGCGCATGCACAACCTTTGGAACCCCTTCTGCTCGCAGCACACACACCCCTTGTGCGTGGGAACACCCACTCTTTTCCCTTCTGTGCGTTCGTAGGCCCTTCTGTGCGCACGCACAGTCCCTTATGCCCCTGCTGTTCGCAGCGTCCGCACGTTGTGTGCGCGCGCACAACCGTATTTTCCACCTAGTGTGCGTACGCACACGTACCTGTGCATACGCACACCCCTATTTTCTGACCTCTACACTTCTTTTCTTCTCTTCTCTCTACTTCCTCTCTTCTTCTTTCTTTCACCCCCCTCTTCTCTTGCTTTTCCCCTATTTTTCTACTTGTTTTACTTAGTCTTTGTTGCATTTCTTTTTCATTTTAGTAATTATATTTTTTTAGTTTAGTTATTTGTTAATTAATTAAATTGCAAGTGTTTGCTTGATGATTGTTGGGTTGTTTCTTGCTGGAATTTTAATTCATTTTTTTTATGAATATGTGCACTGAGCATCAAGTCCTTGTTGATTGCCTAGACGAATTGTGAGTTTAATGCATGTGTTGTAGCTACCATATGTGTTAAACTATATCCTTATTTGGCAACTTGATTATGAATTGTGCACTTTTAATTTAGTGATTTGAGTTGAAATACTTAGTCATCATGGGTGTTAAGTGAATACAATCACATAACAAGGTATTTGTTCCTTGTTAATGCTTTGCATTTTTTTGAGTCGACTTGACTTGATTCCTATCAACACTTGTCAATTTTTGTAACAAGCACCTTATACATGTGATTATTTCATTATTTCTAAGGATGAATAAGTAATCTCTTTTCATCATTGTTTTGGTTATTGTTAATTGTGCCATTTTGTATTAATCTTGCGCTTTCACTTGCACAATTTTAATATCCAATATCTCATACACTCAATTTACTTTAGTGTGGTTTCCTAGGGTTATTTGTACCTTAAGTTTTGCTTTTTCTTCACTTGCAACCTAGGCCACTTAGTTCAGGAACAAGCTATTTCTTTTGCTTTTGTGGTTACCGTTTTATCCGACAAATGTGTGTGTTCTAAACCGTGCATACTTAGGATACACACATTGTCTTCATTATACCACAACAACTTATTTTTTCTCAATTCTTGTTTAATTGTTTTCTACAGCAACCCAGAGCCCCGGTGCCCACCAACTGAAGGTGGAGCCTCTTAGAGAATTTCTTCACCCCCGGTTTGAGTGCATGCATGGAGGACCGTGTAACGTTTAAGTGTGGGGGAGGATCCGCAATTTTGGGGTGTAAATCTCTCTTTCTCAATACCTTGCACTAATTTTTCTTGTTTTAATAGTTATATTTTTTTGAATATTTGTTAGTCTTTTATTGCATTATACTTTGTTTGGTTTGCTTGTACATATCTTAGCGTGCTTATAATTATCTTTGCATGTTGCATGGTAGAGTAAATAAGTTTGGGAAAATAACAAAGAATTGTCAAGAAATCCCTTTTTGGGCATTCCATTGAATTGATTTGAAAACTTGTTTTAAACTTGCTTGAAGTATCTTTTTAATTGTGTGGTTGCACATCTTCAACCACAATTTTTGTTCTTGTGTGTTAAAACTTTCATGATTGTGATCTTAGATTTGCTTTAGTCTATATGTCCTATATTTGATGTTTTAAATTGCATTTAGTATGATTGAGGCCATTTTTGAAACTAAGCTTACTAACCCACATGGCCACCTTTGTAAAAACCCTTACATTAAACCACTTTTTGAGCCTTTAATTCCCCTTTGTTCTAATTTTAAGCACATCATCAACCCTATGTGAAAGACCATGAATGTCCATTAATTGTATCTTTGATTGGCTTGGGTTTGAGTGTGTGTGTTAATCAAGTGTGGGGAAATTTGTAGAAACATTGGTAGTTAGTACTTTGGGTTTCATTGAGAAGATTTTGGAAAAATGGGTAAACACTCATGCAGTCATTACTTGAAATATATGCATCTCTTTTTTGTTGATAAAAGAAAAAAATTTTAGTGTATATACTTTGTATAAAAAAAAAGAAAAGAAAAGAAAAGAAAAGAAAAGAAAAGAAAAAGAAAAAAGAATGATAATAATAATGTAAATAAATGATGCATATGTATGTGAATTCGAAAGAGGATGCATGAGTAAATGTGAAAAAGAAAGAGGATAAATGGGTAGTTAGGTTGTTTTGTTATGTATATAGGATGATATAGGATTATGTGGGATAATTGAACTAATCAAATATCCAATCTATAATCCCACTTAACCATATTAATCCTACCCTTACCCTAGCCCTATTACAACCCTCAAAAGTCCTCTTGATATTTGCATCCATTCATCAAATGTTATTTGATTGTTAGATGGCTTGCAAATCTTAGAAAACATTATTAAAGGAGAAATTGAGTGATTAAGCCCTAAACACTGAGCGACTAGAGTGTAAATACATCCGGTGAGGGGTTCAATCGCTCAATTCTATGTTTCCACCCCGTATCTTGTATCTTCTTGCAAGTTGTTGAAATGAATTTTGAAAATTTCAAATCAAATCTTTGGACATTGATTATATTGTTATATTTTCTTGTCTTGGCCCTAAGTTTCTACTTTGGATTGATTGAGATTCTCTTGTTTGTTTTTGCCAAACTCAATAGGAACCATATTGTAAATATATATAGGTAGCATTTAGCATAATTGCATGCATATAAGTAGTTGCATTAAATAAGATGTTTACCCTTTCATTCTTCTCCTTTGGTTGTGTTTAGCATGAGGACATGCTATTGTTTAAGTGTGGGAGAATTGATGAATCCATATTTTACGATATATTTTTGTTTGATTTGAGTGGATTTTATCACATAAACCCACATTTATTCATCTAAATGGCATAGTTTTGTAATTCTCCCTAGATTTGTGCTTAATTGTGAAAACATGCTTTTTAGGCCTTAAAATAGCTAAAATTAATTCACGTTAATCCCATTTGGTGCCTTTTGATGTATTTGTTGAATGATTTCAGGTTTCCAAGGCAAGTATGGGATAGAAGAAGTGAAGAGAAAAGCATGCAAAAGGGAGAAATCATGAAGAAAATGAAGTTTGGAAGCTGCTGCAAAGGTGCGTACGCATACCGGTGACTTCTTGCAAGAATGCGTACGCACCAAATGTCATGCGTACGCACGATAGGAGTTCTGCGCACTTGTGCGTACGCACCGTAGGTCGTGCATACGCACGCGTGCATATGCGTGAGGTCATTAATTGCAAATCGCTGGGGGCGATTTTTGGGCCTCCAGAGCCCAGTCCAACTCATTTCTGAAGCTATTTGAGGCTAATGTGAAGAAGGATAAAGGGGGAGCACTTAGATTTAGGTTTTTACATGTTTTTGTTAGTTTTCTAGAGAGAGAAGCTCCCCCTTCTCTCTAGAACTAGGGTTTCTTAGTTTACTTTCTCTTTAATTTCAGCATTTAATTCTTGTTTTCATCTAGTTTCTTCTACATTTCTTTGTTCTCTTGTCTTAATTTCCTTATGTTATCTTGTTAATTTCCCATTTTCCTTGCTTTTTATGTTTATGAGCACTCTTGTTATTTTAATTTACAATTAATGCAATTTAAGTTTTCATGTCAATTATTGCTTTCTTGAGTTGCTATCTTTACTTTCGTTGCTTGGTAGTTGTAGCACTTATTATTTCTTGTCATTTTACCATGATTTCTTTTCATGCCCACCAAGTGTTTGATAAAATGCTTGGTTGGTTTTTACTTAGTTTTTCTCTACTCTTGGCTTGAAATTGATGACTTTGGTGATCCTTGAGTCATTGATATCCATTCTTGTTTGATACATTAGAGTAGTTAGTTGATTTGGTCTCCATTGACTCTATGTGACCCTTAGTGTTGACATAGGACTTATGGATTGAAATCAACTATGCCTACTTGACTTATCTTCGATGTAAGGTTGACTAAGTAGGATTAACTCTTCATAATCATCATGTGTTTGTAGTCAATGTCTAGGATAGGTAACCTTAGCTCTCAATTACTTGCCAAGAGTTTTCTTGCATTTGAAGTTTCCTTTCTTTGCATTTAATTGCTTTGATTTTTATTTCCTTGCATGTTTAGTTTTCACACTCTTGGTTGAGAAATTGGGTGTTTGGGTGTAATTGAGTTGTGGATGTCCATTCTGCATTGTGTGTGAATTGTTAATTGGTTTGGTTTCTCTTGACTCTAAGTGACTCACTAGTGTTGACATAGGACTTAGGGATTGGAATCAATTATGCCCTGGTGTGGGAAATTATGATCACACTTTTCACAACTCCGCACAACTAACCAGCAAGTGCACTGGGTCGTCCAAGTAATACCTTACGTGAGTAAGGGTCGATCCCACGGAGATTGTCAGCTTGAAGCAAGCTGTGGTTATCTTGTAAATCTTAGTCAGGAGATTAACGAGAAAATTGATTTTGTTCATAAAAAGTAAAGTACATAAAATAAATGGTACTTATAATTCAGTAATGAGAAATAGGTTGAGGTTTCAGAGATGCTCTATCATCTGAATCTCTGCTTTCCTACTGTCTTCTTCTCTAAACACGCATGGCTTCCTTCAATGGCAAGCTGTATGATCCTCTCGGATGAAAAATATCAGGTACGATCTCTGCACGGCTAATCAACTGTCGGATTTCTCGTCTCGGATGACAAATACCAGGTACAGCTACCGCATGGCTAATCATTTGTCGGTTCTCACTAGCGTCGGAATAGGATCTCTCTATCCTTTTACACACTGTCACTGCGCCCAACATTCGTGAGTTCGAAGCTCGTCACAGTCATCCCTTCCCAGATCCTACTCGAAATACCACAGATAAGGTTTAGACTTTTCGGATCCCAGGAATGCTGCCAATTGATTCTAGCCTCTACCACCAAGGTTCTAATCTCATGGACTCGGTCCGTGAATCAGAGACCCAAGAGATACGCACTCAAGCTGTCGTCCAATGACTACTTTGAGCTCAAATAGAACGGGAGTGGTTGTCAGGCACGCGTTCATAGAATTGAGAATAATGATGAGTGTCACGGATCACCACACTCTCTATATTGAAGTACGAGTGAGTATCTTAGAATAGAATCAAGCGTGATTGAATAGAAAACAGTAGCAATTTGCATTAATCCATTGAAACACAGCAGAGCTCCTCACCCCCATCTATGGGGTTTAGAGACTCATGCCGTAGAAGATACAATATCAAATAAAAATGTCATGAGTTACTAAAATGAATCTCTAAAAGTAGTTTTTATACTAACTAGTAACTTAGATTTATAGAAAATGAGTAACTAACTGCAAATAGTGCAGAGATCCACTTTCGGAACCCACTTGGTGAGTGTTTGGGCTGAGCTTTCAAGCTTTCACGTGCATATGCCTAAAGTTGGAGTTAAACGCCACCCTGGGTGCCAAAATGGGCGTTTAACGCCAAGAATTATGCCAGTTCTGGCGTTTTATGCCAGAAAGTTTTTGGCTGGATTTTAATGCCAGTTTGGGCCATCAAATCTCAGGCAAAGCATGGAATATTATATATTGCTGGAAAGCCCAAGATGTATACTTTCCAAAGCAATTAAAAGTGTGCCAATTGGGCTTCTGTAGCTCCAGAAAATCCACTTCGAGTGCAGGAGGGTCAGAATCCAACAGCATCTGCAGTCCTTTCTCAGCCTCTGAATCAGATTTTTGCTCAGATCCCTCAATTTCAGCCAGAAAATACCTGAAATTATAGAAAAACACACAAACTCATAGTAAAGTCCAGAAATGTGATTTTTTCATAAAAACTAATAAAAATATAATAAAAAGTAAACAAAACATACTAAAAACTATGTGAAAACAATGCCAAAAAGGGTATAAATTATCCGCTCATTACAACACCAAACTTAAATTGTTGTTTGTCCCCAAGCAACTAAAAACAAAATAGGATAAAAAGAAGATATACAATAAATTTCAAAATATCAATGAAGCTTAGTTCCAATTAGATGAGCGGGACTAGTAGCCTTTTTTTTGCTTCTGAACAGTTTTGGCATCTCACTTTATCCTTTAAAGTTCAGAATGATTGGCATCCATAGGAACTCAGAATTCAGATAGTGTTATTGATTCTCCTAGTTCAGTATGTTGATTCTTGAACACAACTACTTTATGAGTTTTGGCCGTGACCCTAAGCCTTTTGTTTTCCAGTGTTACCACCGGATACATAAATGCCACAGACACATAACTGGGTGAACCTTTTCAGATTGTGACTCAGCTTTGCTAGAGTCCCCAGTTAGAGGTGCCCAGAGCTCTTAAGCACACTCTTTTTTCCTTGGACCACGAATTTAACTACTCAGTCTCAAGCTTTTCACTTGGACCTTCATGCCACAAGCACATGGTTAGGGACAGCTTTATTTAGCCGCTTAGGCTAGGATTTTATTTCTTTGGGCCCTCCTATCCATTAATGCTCAAAGCCTTGGATCCCTTTTTTACCCTTGCCTTTTAATTTAAGGGATTATTGGCTTTTTCTGCTTGCCTTTTCTTTTTCTTTATTTTTCTTTATTTTTTACCTTTTTTTTCGCAATCTTTTATTTTTCACTGCTTTTTCTTGCTTTAAGAATCAATTTTATGATTTTTCAGATTATCAATAACATTTCTCTTTTTTCATTATTCTTTCAAGAGCCAACAATTTTAACATTCATAAATAACAATATAAAAAATATGCACTGTTTAAGCATTCATTTAGAAAACAAAAAGTGTGGCCACCACATCAAAATAATTAGACTAATTTCAAGATAAATTTCGAAACTATGCACTTCTTGTTCTTTTGCAAATAAAAATATTTTTCATTTAAGGAAGGTGAGGGATTCATGGAATCATTCATAGCTTTAAGACATAGACTCTAAACTTTATTGATCATGGAATAAAAATAAGACATGAAATAAACATAAAAGCAGACAAATAATAATAAAAGAAAGGAAATTAAAGACATAAAAATAGATGACTCTAATATTAATGCTTATGTAACTCTTAAGATAGGTTTCTAATAATAAAAGTTATCACAGAGTTAGGACTCAACAACCTTGATTTTGAGGGGGTAAGTGCTTCTTCAATCTGTGGGACGTCCAACTCTTCAAAGGACAGCTTCTGACACTTTAGCTCCTGTATTTCACGCCCTTGTTTCTCTTGTTCTATGAGTATTTTGCAGAGCATGCTGTTTTGATTCTGCTGCTCTTCTTTTAGTTGATTCACAGCTTCTTGCAGCTTGGTGACAGATGCTTCTAAGTGGGCCTAATAGTCAAATTGAGGAATTTCTGGGAGGAGCTCATGCGCCTCCCTCTTGATGAGGTTATCCTGAATTTGAGGTCCATCCATCACTTTTTTGGTGATTGGGTGTTCAACTGTGATATATTCATCCACACCCATCTGTACCCCCGCATCTTTGCATAACAGACTAATCAAGCTTGGGTAGGCCAATTTGGCCTCAGTAGATTCCTTGTTTGCAAACATGTAAATTTTAACAAGGATCAGCTGATGAATCTCTACCTCCTTCCCCAGCATGATACAGTGAATCATCACTGCCCTCTTCACAGTGACGTTAGATCGGTTGCTGGTTGGGAGTATAGAACGCCCAATGAAATCCAACCAACCTCTAGCAACTGGTTTGATATCACCTCTCTTTAGTTGGTTTGGGACACCTTTTGAATTAGTAATCCACTTAGTTCCAGGGAGGCATATGTCCTCTAGAACTTGATCTAGCCTTTTATCCTTGGCCATTCTCCTATTAAAGGATTCTAGATCATCTTGTAGTTGAGGAAGTTTGAGAACTTCTCTCACTTTATCAAAATGGAAGTAAATAATCTTTCCTCTGACCATAGTCCAAAATGAGTAGAAAGCAGTTCCCTCTAATCTTTGCTTTTATGTCATCCACAGATTTGCATAAAATTCCTGGACCATGTTTCTTCCAACATGTATCTCAGGATTAGCCAGGACTTCCCAGCCCCTGTTTTGAATCTGCTCTTGGATCTTCGGGTATTCATCTTCTTTTAGATTGAACCTAACTTCCGGGATCACTGATCTTCTACACACAATTTTGAAATAATGGTCTGCATGTTCTTTGGTGCAGAAGTTCTCATGCATCCAACGTGGTTTTAGATTGCTTTCTTTCTTGTCTCTTGAAGCGGTTTGTCTTCCTTTGGGTGCCATGAGATTGGTTTGTTTTAACTCAGGAATCACGAAAATCACACCAAACTTAGAGATTTGCTTGCCCTCAAGCAAAATAAAAATAAAAAAGATGAATAGATGGAGAGAAGGATTCGAATGATGGAGTAAAGGGGATGGCCGAATGTATAAATAAAGGAGAGGGAGGGAATGGGTTCGAATTTTTAGAAAAAGATATAATTTGAAAGATATGATTGATAAAAGATAAACATGATATGAAAAAAAGAAGATTGTTTTCAAAATTTAAGAGATATGAAAAAGATATACAGAAGTTAAATCTGAATTTTTGTTTATGCATCAAAGAAATAAAAGATAATGTGAATGAATTAAAAAGATTTGAAAAGAGATTGGAAAGATGAATGAGTTTTTGAAAAAGAATTGAAAAGAATTGTAAGATAATTAAAAAGAATTTATAAGATTATGAATTTTTGTTAATGGAAATTAAAAAAATGAATGTTTGTAATGTTTTGATGCAGAAAATTTTGAATTAAAACATGAAAATTTGAAAAAAATTGAATTGGAAACGAAATTACCTCTTCTCTAGCTGTTTTGGTGTTAAACGCCCAGAATGATACCCATTCTAGCGTTTAACGCCCATCTGGTGGCCATTTTGGGTGTTTAACGCCCAGCCAAGTACCCTGGCTGGCGTTAAACGCCAGAAATCCTTCTTTACTGGGCGTTTTTCTGAATGCCCAAAATGCTGCCATTTTTGGCGTTAAACGCCCAGAATGCTGCCCATTCTGCCGTTTAACGCCCAGAATGATACCTTTACTGGCGTTAAAAGCCCAGAATGGTAGACATTCTGGCGTTTAACGCCCAAATTGCCTCTTTACTGGTGTTTTGACGCCAGTGAACTCTTTTTCTCTGTGATTTCTCTGTTTTATGTCTTGAACTTTCATTTTCCTGACTTATTCACTAAAATGAATTAGCTAACATTAGGAAGAAAATTAAATAAACTTATATAATTGTTATAAACATCTAATTTTTTATAATGGCTGGGTTGCCTCCCAGTAAGCGCTTCTTTAATGTCTTTAGCTGGACTTTTACTGAGCTTTTTAATTTAGTCTCAATTTTGAGCATTCTTGCTCAACATTGCCTTCAAGATAATGTTTGATTCTCTGTCCATTAACAATGAACTTTTTATCAGAGTCCATATCCTGAAGCTCTACATATCCATATGGTGACACACTTGTGATCACATATGGTCCCCTCCACCGGGATTTCAATTTTCCAGGGAACAATCTGAGCCTAGAGTTAAATAGCAGGACCTTCTGTCCTAGCTCAAAGACTCTAGATGACAGCCTTTTGTCATGCCATCTTTTTGCTTTCTCTTTATAAATTTTAGCATTTTCGAAAGCATTGAGTCTAAACTCCTCCAGCTCATTCAACTGGAGTAATCTTTTCTCTCCAGCTACTTAGCATCAAGGTTTAGGAACCTGGTTGTCCAGTAGGCCTTGTGTTCCAGTTCCACTGGCAGATGACAGGCTTTTCCATACACAAGCCGGTATGGAGAGGTCCTTATAGGAGTCTTGAATGCAGTTCTGTATGCCCACAGAGCATCATACAGACTTCTTGCCCAATCCCTTCTACGGGTACTTACAGTCCATTCCAGGATTCGTTTTATTTCTTTATTTGAGACTTCAGTCTGCCCATTTGTCTGTGGATGATATGGGGTTGCCACTTTATGGTTAATTCCATATCGGACCAGAGTAGAGTCAAGCTGTTTATTGCAGAAATGAGTGCCTCCATCACTGATCAGTATCCTAGGGACACCGAACCTACTGAAGATATGCTTTTGGAGGAACTTCATCACTGTCTTAGTATCATTAGTGGGTGTTGCAATTGCCTCTACCCATTTAGATACATAGTCTACTGCCACTAGAATATAAGTGTCTGAATATAATGGTGGTAAAGGCCCCATGAAGTCAATACCCCGTACATCAAACAACTCAATCTCTAAGATTCCTTGCTGAGGCATGGCATAACCGTAAGGCAGATTACCAGCTCTCTGGCAACTGTCACTGTTACGTACAAACTCTCAGGAGTCTCTATAGAGAGTAGGCCAGTAGAAGCCACATTGGAGAACTTTTGTGGCTATTCGCTCACCTCCAAAATGTCCCCCATATTGTGATCCATGGCAATGCCATAGGATCTTTTGTGTCTCTTCTCTAGGCACACATCTACGGATTACTCCGTCTGCACACCTCTTAAAGAGGTATGGTTCATCCCACAGGTAGTACTTTGCATCAGAAATCATTTTTTTTGTTTGCTGCTTACTGTACTCTTTGGGTATGAATCTCATAGCTTTATAGTTTGCAATGTCTGCAAACCACGGTATTTCCTGAATGGCAAAGAGTTGCTCATCCGAAAAGGTTTTAGAGATCTCAGTAGGAGAGAGGGACGCTCCTGCTACTGGTTCTATCTGGGACAGGTGATCAGCTACTTGGTTCTCTGTCCCTTTTCTATCTCTGATTTCTATATCAAACTCTTGCAGAAGCAACACCCATCTTATGAGTCTAGGTTTTGAATCCTGCTTAGTGAGGAGATATTTTAGAGCAGCATGGTCAGTATACACAATTACTTTTGATCCTACTAAATAAGATCTGAACTTGTCAATGGCATAAACCATTGCAATCAACTCCTTTTCTATGGTTGTATAATTCTTCTGTGCATCATTCAGAACATGGCTAGCATAATAAATGACATGCAGAAGCTTGTCATGCCTCTGTCCCAATACTGCACCAATGGTATGGTCACTGGCATCACACATTAGTTCGAATGGTAATGACCAGTCTGGTGTAGAAATGACTGGTGTTAT
Source organism: Arachis ipaensis (assembly GCF_000816755.2). Taxonomy (NCBI): domain Eukaryota; kingdom Viridiplantae; phylum Streptophyta; class Magnoliopsida; order Fabales; family Fabaceae; genus Arachis; species Arachis ipaensis. The sequence continues at coordinate 48,357,283 of NC_029791.2, read as the reverse complement.
GACCAGCTTGGCTTTCAGAGTCTCAAATGCCTGCAGACACTCTGTGTCAAAGATAAATGGCGTGTCAGCAGCTAGCAGATTGCTCAGAGGTTTTGCATATTTTGAAAAATCTTTTATAAACCTCTGATAAACCCCATTCTTAGGGTTTATCTTGTGTTGGATTTAGAGTATTTTGCTAACCTTTTGTCACATTTAGCCAATGATTTAGCATGATTTTATGATCTCTCCCTTATTTGTGCCTAAGTGTAGAAAGCACGCTTTTTGGTCTTTAATTAAATAACTTTAACTTCTTCTTGATTCCCTAAGATGCCTTGATGTGTTTGTTAGTAGTTTCAGATTGAAAAGGCTAGGAATGGATCAAGGTAGCAAGGAAGGGAGCATGCAAGTGGAGAAGATCATAAAAAGCCAAAGAGTTGAACTCGCCCATGGACGCGCGCGCACACCAGGCGCTTACGCGCACCTTGCGAAGTCACCCATGGACGCGTACGCGTGTTGTGTGCATACGCGTCGGTGCCGATATATGATTTTTTAATAAAAATGTGGCCAGCGAATTCTCAAGGACTATGGGGCCCAATCTAAGCCAACTTTGGTGCCAAAACACTCAAAAGGACCAAGGATTGAGGGAAAGATCATCTATCATCTATTATCTATCATCTATCATCTATCATAACACACATTAGGCTAGTTTTAGTTTTAGTTTTAGAGAGAAAAGCTCTCACTTCTCTCTAGAATTAGGATTAGGATTAGGTTTAGTTCTTAGATCTAGGTTTTAATTCATGCTCTCTTCTACCTCTTCTTCTTAATTCCTTGTTGTTACATTCATCATTCTTCCATTGTTGTTATTACTTTCTTTTACTTTGTTTGTAGATCTACTCTTGTTCACTCTATTTTTCTTTTAATACAATTTGAGGTAATTCATGTAGATCTTGCCTTCTTTGATTGTTGTTGTTTATTTCTTACATTCAATTGTTGTTAGATTCCATTCTTACTATCAATTTACTATACTTTTCTTTTGTGCCTCCCAAGTATTTGATGAAATGCTTGGTTGGATTTTAGTATAGATTTTTATCCCTCTTAGCCTAGGTAGAGTAATTAGTGACACTTGAGTTATCTAATTCCCTTGTTGATCAATATTTAGAAGTTGCTAATTAATTTGGATATCACTAACGCTAGTCTTTCCCTTGGGAGTTGGCTAGGACTTGTGGAATCAAGTTGATTTATCCACTTGACTTTCCTCTATTATGGAGGTTAACTAAGTGGTAGCAATAAACAATTAATGGTCACAATTGAGGAGGATAACTAGGATGGGACTTCTAATTCTCACAACTTTACCAAGAGCTTTCATAGTTATTAGTTTACTTTCATTGCCATTTACATTTCTTGTCAAAAATCTCAAAAACCCCAAACATACCTCATAACCAATAACAAGAACACTTTATTGCAAGTCCTAGGAAGAACGACCCGAGGTTCAATACTTCGGTTTATAGATTTTAGGGATTTGTTACTTGTGACAAACAATTTTTTGTATGAAAGGATTAATGTTGGTTTAGAAACTATATTGTAACGAGACTTCATTTGTGAAATTCTAAACCGTCAAAAGTCCATTCATCAACCTCCTATAGAATCCTGCATGCCCCAGAAAGCTTTTGATTGCCTTAACATTGGCAGGTGGTGGCAATTTTTCAATTATCTCTACCTTAGCTTGATCCACCTCTATTCCCTTGTTTGAAATTTTGTGCCTAAGGACGATTCATTCAGTCACCATAAAGTGACATTTTTCCCAGTTTAAAACCAGGTTAGTCTCTTGGTACCTTTTTAGAACAAGTGCTAGATGGTCAAGACAGGAGCTGAATGAGTCTCCAAATACTGAGAAGTCATCCATGAAGTCTTCCAGAAATTTCTCTACCATATCAGAGAAGATAGAGAGCATGCACCTCTAAAAGGTTGCAGGTGCATTGCATAGACCAAATGGCATCCTTCTGTAGGCAAATACTCCAGAAGGACATGTGAATGCTATTATCTCTTGGTCCTGAGGATCTACTGTAATTTGGTTGTAACCTGAATAACCATCCAAAAAGCAGTAGTATTCATGACCTGCTAGTCTCTCTAGCATCTGGTCTATGAATGGTAAAGGAAAATGATCCTTTCTGGTAGCTGTATTGAGTCTTCTGTAGTCAATACACATATGCCACCCTGTAACTGTTCTTGTAGGAACCAGTTCATTCTTTTTATTATGAACCACTGTCATGCCTCCCTTCTTGGGGACAACTTGGACAGGGCTTACCCAGGGGCTATCAAAAATAGGATAAATAATCCCAGTCTCTAGTAACTTAGTGACCTCTTTTTGCACCACCTCCTTCGTGGCTGGATTCAGCCACCTCTGTGGTTGAACCACTGGCTTGGCATCATCCTCCAATAGGATCTTGTGCATGCATCTGGCTGGACTAATGCCCTTAAGATCACTTATGGACCATCCAAGAGCTGTCTTGTGTGTCCTTAGCACCTGAATTAGTGCTTTCTCTTCCTGTGGCTCTAAAGTAGAGCTTATGATTACTGGAAAAGTGCCATCTTCTCCCAGAAATGCATATTTTAGGGATGGTGGTAATGGTTTGAGCTCGGTTTAGGAGGCTTCTCCTCTTCCTGAGGAGTTTTCAGAGGTTCTTCTATTTTATCTGGTTCCTCCAGATCAGGCTGAACATCTTTAAAAATGTCCTCTAGCTCTGATTCAAGACTCTCAGTCATATTGACCTCTTCTACATGGGAGTCAATAATGTCAGCGCTCATGTAGTCTTTTGATGTGTCTGGATACTACATAGCTTTGACAGCATTTAACTTGAACTCATCCTCATTGACTCTCAGGGTTATCTCCCTTTTTTGGACGTCAATGAGGGTTCGTCCAGTTGCTAGGAATGGTCTTCCTAGAATGAGAGTTGCACTCTTGTGCTCCTCTATTTCCAGTACTACAAAATCAGTGGGAAAGGCAAATGGCCCAACCATGACAATCATGTCCTCAATTACGCCTGATGGAATCTTAATGGAGCCATCAGCAAGTTGAAGGCATATCCGGGTTGGTTTAACTTCATCAGTCAAACCAAGCTTTTTGATAGTGGATGCAGGTATTAGGTTGATACTTGCTTGCCCCAATATCACATAGAGTTGTCTTGGTACAAGCACCCTCTAATGTGCATGGTATCATAAAGCTTCCGGGATCTTTAAGCTTTTCTGGTAAGCTTTTCAGAATGACTGCACTGCATTCTTCAGTGAGGAAAACTTTTGCAGTTTCTCTCCAATCCTTCTTATGACTTAAGATCTCTTTCATGAACTTGGCATAAGAGGGTATTTGCTCAAGTGCCCCTGCAAACGAAATCTTTATTTCAAGAGTCCTGAGATAGTCTGCAAAGTGGGCAAATTGTTTATCCTATTCCGCTTGGTGGAGTTTTTGAGGATAGGGTATCTTGGCTTTATATTCTTCAACCTTAGTTACTGCAAGTTTATTTCCTACAGAAGAGGTTGGAGAAGCCTGCTTAAGGGGGTTGTTATCAGCACTTGTAGGTGTCTGACCCCTCACTGGCATTTGAACGCCAGAATTGGAAGCTGTATGGGCGTTTAACGCCACTTTTTCACCCTTTTCTGGCATTTGAACGCCAGAGTTGGACATCCACTGGGCGTTTAACGCCACTATTTCACCCTTTTCTGGCGTTTGAATGCCAGAATCATTCCTCTCTGGGCTCTTACTGTCCTCAAAGGGATTTTGGGTAATGGGTTGGTCATCCTCTATCAGTTGTTCCTTTCTTGGCTTTCTGCTGCCTTGATTTGAGACATTCAGTGTCTTCCCACTTCTTAAATGAACAGCTTGGCACTCTTCCGTTATCCGTTTAGATAGCTATTGTCTTGTCTGATCCAATTGTACTTCCATATTCTTGTTGGCATTCTTAGTGTCTTGTAACATCTCTTTGAATTCTGCTAACTGTTTTGCTATAAGAAGCAATTGCTGATTTAGTTCAACAACTTGTTCTGGAGGACTAAGTTTAGTGAATAGTGCTTTAGCCTCTTCTTTCATGGAGGACTCACTACTTAAGTACAGATACTAATTTCTAGCAATTGTATCAATGAGCTCTTGAGCCTCTATAATTATTTTTCTCATGTGTAGAGATCCACCAGCTGAGTGGTCTAGAGATATCTGGGCCTTTTCTGTAAGCTCATAGTAAAAGATGTCTAATTGCACCTATTCTGAAAATATTTCAGAAGGGCATTTCCTTAGCATCTCTCTGTACCTCTCCCAATCATTATAAAGAGATTCATTATCCTTTTGTTTAAAGCCTTGGATGTCCAGCCTTAGCTGTGTCATCCTTTTTAGAGGGAAATATTAATTCAGGAATTTGTCTGATAACTGTTTCCATGTTCTTATACTTGCTGTGGGTTAGTTATTTAACCACCTCTTAGCTTGATCTTTTATAGCAAATGGAAACAGTAATAATCTGTAGACATCCTGATCTACTTCCTTATCATGTACTGTGTCAGCAATTTGTAGGAACTGTGCCAGAAACTCAGTAGGTTCTTCCTGTAGAAGACCAGAATACTGGCAATTTTGCTGCACCATGGTAATGAGCTGAGGGTTTAGCTCAAAAATGCTGGCTCTGATGGGGGGTATACAAATACTACTCCCATATGAAGTAGTAGTGGGGATAGCATATGACCCCAGAGTCTTTCTGGACTGTTCAGTTCCACTTGAGTCCATAATGGAGAAAGGGAAGTGATGTGGATTGTAAATAAAACACAAGATAAAATAAAATATTTTTGTTTTTATTTTATTTAATTAAAGATAAACCGAATTCAAAAGAAAATAAAATAAAATAATTGGAAAATAGAATAAATGTTTTGAAAACTAAAAGGAAAAGTAATAAAAGGAATTCGAATACTAAAATGATTAATTAATTAAGAAGATTTGAAAAATTTTGGATGTGATTTTCGAAAACTGAAGAGAGAGAAAGTGGTTAGGAAGTTTTAAAAAAGATATGTCTTAAAATTAAAGATACTTGTAAGAAAATAAATAAATAAAAGAGAAGATTTGAAAAAGATATGATTTTAAAATTTTAAGACTTGAAACTTTCTTAACAAGAAAACACCAAACTTAAAATTTTTCAATCAAAATAATAAAACAGGACAAGTAATTCGAAAATTATATATAAAAAGAGAAAAATATTTTGAAAAAGTTTATAAAAGCTTTTCGGAAAAAAAAAAGAGAGAAAATTGAAAAAGATTTAAAAAGATAAATTTTTAAAATTAAAATTTTAACTTAACTAATAAGAAACTACCAAATTTTAATGGGGAAAGAGAAAAACAATAAAATTTTGAGTAAATAAAGGAATTCAAAAATGATGAGTAAATAAAGGAAAAGATATTTATTTATTTATTGAATTTAATGAGGAAAGAGAAAAATAATAAAATGACACCAAACTTAGAATTTTTAGATCAAAACAAAGAAAACAAATAGGAAAACTTTGAATATCAAGATGAACACCAAGAACACTTTGAAGATCAAGATGAACACCAAGAACAAATTTTGGAAATCTTTAAGAAAATAAAAACACAAAGGACACCAAACTTAAAAATTTTTATACTTTGGACACTAATAATTCGAAAATGCACAAGAAAAACAAGGAAATACACAAAACAAGAAAACTAAAGATCAAACAAGGAAAATAAACAAGAATAGCTTGAAGATCAATGAAGAACATAATGCATATATTTTCGAAAATTAAAGAAAAATTAAAATATGCAATTGACACCAAACTTAAAGCCTGAAACTAAACTCAAACAGAAAACTCAATTATCAGTTTTTTAAAAATTTTCGAAAAAAATTTAGACAAAGAAAACAAGGATTTTAAAATTTTAACAAAAACAATAATAGAAGACTCAATTTTAGTGACTCTAAACCAAAAAAGATAATTTTTTCCTAATCTAAGCAACAAAATAAACTGTCAGTTGTCCAAATTCGAACAATCCCTGGTAACGGCGCCAAAAACTTGGTGTGGGAAATTGTGATCACACTTTTCACAACTCCGCACAACTAACCAGCAAGTGCACTGGGTCGTCCAAGTAATACCTTACGTGAGTAAGGGTCGATCCCACGGAGATTGTCGGCTTGAAGCAAGCCATGGTTATCTTGTAAATCTTAGTCAGGAGATTAATAATAAAATTGATTTTGTTCATGAAAAGTAAAGTACATAAAATAAATGGTACTTGTGATTCAGTAATGAGAAACAGGTTGAGGTTTCGGAGATGCTCTGTCATCTGAATCTCTGCTTTCCTACTGTCTTCTTCTCCAAACACGCATGGCTTCCTTCAATGGCAAGCTATATGATCCTCTCGGATGAAAAATATCAGGTACAATCTCTGCACAGCTAATCAACTGTCAAATTTCTCGTCTCGGATGACAAATACCAGGTATAGCTACCGCACGGCTAATCATCTGTCGGTTGTCACTAGCGTCGGAATAGGATCTCTCTATCCTTTTGCATACTGTCACTGCGCCCAACATTCGTGAGTTTGAAGCTCGTCATAGTCATCCCTTCCGAGATCCTACTCGGAATACCACAGACAAGGTTTAGACTTTCCGTATCCCAGAAATGCTACCAATTGATTCTAGCCTCTACCACTAAGGTTCTAATCTCACGGACTCGGTCCGTGAATCAGAGACCTAAGAGATACGCACTCAAGCTATCGCCCAATGACTACGTTGAACTCAGATAGAATGGGAGTGGTTGTCAGGCACGCGTTCATAGAATTGAGAATAATGATGAGTGTCACGGATCACCACACTCTCTATATTGAAGTACGAGTGAGTATCTTAGAATAGAATCAAGTGTGATTGAATAGAAAACAGTAGTAATTTGCATTAACCCATTGAAACACAACAAAGCTCCTCACCCCCACCTATGGGGTTTAAAGACTCATGCCGTAGAAGATACAATATCAAATAAAAATGTCATGAGTTACTAAAATGAATCTCTAAAAGTAGTTTTTATACTAACTAGTAACTTATGTTTACAGAAAATGAGTAACTAAGTGTAGATAGTGCAGAAATCCACTTTCGGGACCCACTTCGTGAGTGTTTAGGCTGAGCTTTCAAGCTTTCACGTGCATATGCCTAAAGTTGGAGTTAAACGCCACCCTGGGTGCCAAAATGGGCGTTTAACGCCAAGAATTATGCCAGTTCTGGCATTTTACACCAGAAAGTTTTTGGCTGGATTTTAATGACAGTTTGGGCCATCAAATCTCGGGCAAAGTATGGACTATGAAAGCCCAAGATGTCTACTTTCCAACGCAATTGAGAGCGCACCAATTGGGCTTTTGTAGCTCCAAAAAATTCACTTCGAGTGCAGGAGGGTCAGAATCCAACAGCATCTGCAATCCTTTCTCAGCCTCTGAATCAGATTTTTGCTCAGATCCCTCAATTTCAGCCAGAAAATACCTGAAATTACAGAAAAACATACAAACTCATAGTAAAGTCCAGAAATGTAATTTTTTCATAAAAACTAATAAAAATATAATAAAAAGTAAACAAAACATACTAAAAATTATGTGAAAATAATGCCAAAAAGGGTATAAATTATCCGCTCATCATGCCCTTTTGACAAATCCTCGATGTTAGGATAGACTAATTGGGATTAATTCCACACAATTACCATGTTTGTGGTCCATAACTAGGATAGAAATCCTTAATTCCCCAATCCTCACTAAGAGCTCTTTTTGTCATTTAATTTCCATTTTCATTTCCTTTACTTGCTTTCCTTTAATTCCTTGCATGATTATTTACATTTCTTGCATATCTTGTCATCTAACCCCCCAATTTCCTCATAGCCAATAATTGTACATTTCATTTAAACTCCTAGGGAAGACGACCCGAGGTTTAATACTCTCGGTTTATATTTTTTTTGAATTTAACATTTGATTGTGAGAATTCTTTGTTGGTTTGGACTATGCTACCAATGAATTGATTCTTGTTTTTGATTGATTCTAGACCACATCAAATTTGGCGCCGTTACCGGGGAGTTGCAATGGTGTATGTTTTTGGCTATTGTTAATATGTGAATATGTAAATAGCTTATTTTTGATTGATTGTACATATGTTGCTTGCTTATTTTTGGTTGCTTGTGAATATGTTAATATGTGAATATCTTGCCTATTGTTTGCTATTGTGAATATGTTTTTCTTGTATGCCTTTTGTTTTTTTTTTCTTGTTGGGAGCTCATGGCTTGTTGGACACTCCATCCAAACTTAGTGCAATCAATTGGGAATTGTGGAGATTCTAGCATTGTTGGAAGCTCCATGATGAATATAAGCACAAGATCAAAGCTCTCCCAATTGTCTAACTTAAAGGAATTAAATAAAAGTGTTTGGTAACACCTTTCTAACCCTCCATTTGTACATAGTTTCAATTTATTGCATTTTGTCTCTTGTAGATAGCTTAATTTTAGTTTAATTTCAAGTTTAATTTGATTAGATTTTAGTTTAGATCATGTATTTTTGATGAATAACATGTTTTGGGGTTGAAAATGCTATTTTGGATGTCATGTTTGGTGCCTTAGAGCACTAAATTTTTTTGGGAAAAATAGAGCATGTGCATGCGCACATACCTGTGCGTACGCACACAACCCCAATTATTGCATTATGTGCCCGCGCACCAACTTGTGCGTGCGCACACCATCTTACACCCCTTCTGCTGGGAGCGTTCGCATGCCTTGTGCATCCGCATCCCCCTCTTTTTGCGTCTTGTGCGTGCACACGGACCTGTGTGCGCACGCACAGGCGGCGATATAGCTGGCAATTGTGACGCTCCATGTAAAAAAAAACCTACTTGTGCGTCATAGCTGTGTGCGCACGCACAACCTTTGGAACCCCCTCTGCTCGCAGCACACGGACCCCTTGTGCGTGGGAACACCCACTCTTTTCCCCTCTATGCGTTTGCACGCCCTTCTGTGCGCACGCATAGACCCTTATGCCCCTTCTATTCGCAGCGCCCGCACGTTGTGTGCGCGCGCACAACCGCATTTTCCACCTAGTGTGCGTACACACACGTACCTGTGCGTATGCACACTCCTGTTTTCTCACCTCTATACTTATTTTCTTCTCTTCTCTCTTCTTCCTTCTTTCTCCCCTCTCTTCTCTTGCTTTTCCCCTATTTTTCTACTTGTTTTACTTAGTCTTTGTTGCATTTCTTTTTCATTTTAGTAATTATATTCGTTTTAGTTTAGTTGTTTGTTAATTAAATAAATTGCGAGTGTTTGCTTGATGATTGTTGGGTTGCTTCTTACTTGAACTTTAATTTCATTTTAACACCTTGTTGATTGCCTAGACAAATTGTGAGTTTAATGCATGTGTTGTAGCTACCATATGTGTTAAACTATATCCTTATTTGGCAACTTGATTATGAATTGTGCACTTTTAATTTAGTGTTTTGAGTTGAACTACTTAGTCATCATGGGTCTTAAGTGAATACAATCACTTAACAAGGTATTTGTTCCTTGTTAATGCTTTGCATTTTTTGAGTTGACTTGAGTTGATTCCTATAAAGACTTGTCACTTTTTGTAACAAGCACCTTATACATGTGATTATTTCATTATTTCTAAGGATGAATAAGTAATCTCTTTTCATCATTGTATTGGTTATTGTTAATTGTGTCATTTTCTATTAATCTTGCGCTTTCACTTGCACAATTTCAATATCCAATATCTCATACACTCAATTTACTTTAGTGTGGTTCCCTAGGGTTGCTTGTACCTTAAGTGTTGCATTTTCTTTACTTGCAACCTAGACCACTTAGTTGAGGAACAAGCTATTTCTTTTGCTTTTGTGGTTACCATTTTATCCGACAAATGTGTGTGTTCTAAACCGTGCACACTTAGGATACACACATTGTCTTCATTATACCACAACAACTTACTTTTTCTCAATTCTTGTCTAATTGTTTTCTACAGCAACCCGGAGCTCCAGTGCCCACTAGCTGAAGGTGGAGCCTCTTAGAGCATCTCTTCACCCCCGGTTTGAGTGCATGCACGGAGGACCATGCAACATTTAAGTGTGGGGGAGGATCTATAATTTTGGGGCGTAAATCTCTCTTTCTCAACACCTTGCACTAATTTTTCTTGTTTTAATAGTTATATTTTTGTGAATATTTGTTAGTCTTTTATTGCATTATACTTTGTTTGGTTTGCTTGTACATATCTTAGCTTGCTTATAATTATCTTTGCATGTTGCATGGTAGAGTAAATAAGTTTTGGAAAACAACAAAGAACTTTCAAGAAATCTCTTTTTGGGCATTCTATTGAATTGATTTGAAAACTTGTTTTAAAATTGCTTGAAGTATCTTTTTATAGAACATAGAAAAGAGCTTGAACAAATACCAAGTGAGATTAGAGCTTTAATTGTGTGGTTGCACATCTTCAACCACAATTTTTGTTCTTGTGTGTTAAACTCCTTTCATGATTATGATCTTAGATTTGCTTTAGTCTATATGTCCTATATTTGATGTTTTGAATTGCATTTAGTATGATTGAGGCCATTTTTGAAATTAAACTTACTAACCCGCATGGCCAACCCTTACATCTACCTTTATAAACCACTTTTTAAGCCTTTAATTCCCCTTTGTTCTAAAATTAATTCACTTTAATCCCATTTGGGGCCTTGATGTATTTGTTGAGTGATTTCAGGTTTCCAAGGCAAGTATGGGATGGAAGAAGTTAAGAGAAAAGCATGCAAAAGGGAGAAATCATGAAGAAAATAAAGTTTGGAAGTTGCTGCAAAGGTGCGTACGCACACCGGTGACTTCGTGCAAGAATGCGTACACACCAAATGTCGTGCGTACGCACGATGGGAATTCTGCGCACTTGTGCGTACGCACCGTAGGTCGTGCGTACGCACGCGTGCATATGCGTGAGGTCATTAATTGCAAATCACTGGGGACGATTTTTGGGCCTCCAGATCCCAGTCCAACTCATTTCTGAAGCTATTTGAGGCCAATGTGAAGAAGGATGAAGGGGGGAGCACTTAGATTTAGGTTTTTACATGTTTTTGTTAGTTTTCTAGAGAGAGAAGCTCCCCCTTCTCTCTAGAACTAGGGTTTCTTAGTTTACTTTCTCTTTAATTTCAGCATTTAATTCTTGTTTTCATCTAGTTTCTTCTACATTTCTTTGTTCTCTTGTCTTAATTTCCTTATGCTATCTTGTTAATTTCTCATTTTCCTTGCTTTTTATGTTTATGAGCACTCTTGTTATTTTAATTTACAATTAATCCAATTTAAGTTTTCATGTCAATTATTGCTTTCTTGAGTTGCTCTCTATACTTTTCTTGCTTGGTAGTTGTAGCACTTATTATTTCTTGTCATTTTACCATGCTTTCTTTTCATGCCCACCAAGTGTTTGATAAAATGCTTGGTTGGATTTTTACTTAGTTTTTCTCTACTCTTGGCTTGAAATTGATGACTTTGGTGATCCTTGAGTCATTGATGTCCATTCTTGTTTGATATATTAGAGTAGTTAGTTGATTTGGTCTCCATTGACTCTAGTGACCCTTAGTGTTGACATAGGACTTATGGATTGAAATCAACTATGCCTACTTGACTTATCTTTGATGTAATGTTGAATAAGTAGGATTAATTCTTCATAATCATCATGTATTTATGGTCAATGTCTAGGATAGGTAACCTTAGCTCTCAATTACTTGCTAAGAGTTTTCTTGCATTTGAAGTTTCCTTTCCTTGCATTTAATTGCTTTGACTTTTATTGCTTTGATTTTTAATTCCTTGCATGTTTAGTTTTCACAGTCTTGGTTGAGAAATTGGGTGTTTGGGTGGAATTGAGTTGTGGATGTCCATTCCGCATTGTGTGAATTGTTAATTGGTTTGGTTTCCCTTGACTCTAAGTGACCCACTAGTGTTGACTTAGGACTTAGGGATTGGAATCAATTACGCCCTTTTGACTAATCCTCGATGTTAGGGTAGACTAATTGGGATTAATTCCACACAATTGCCATGTTTGTGGTCCATAACTAGGATAGAAATCCTTAATTCCCCAATCCTCACCAAGAGCTCTTTTTGTCATTTAATTTCTATTTTCATTTCCTTTACTTGCTTTCCTTTAATTTCTTGCATGATTATTTACATTTCTTGCATATCTTGTCATCCAAGCCCCCAATTCCCTCATAGCCAATAATTGTACATTTCACTGCAGCTCCTAGGAAAGATGACCCGAGGTTTAATACTCTCGGTTTATATTTGTTTTGAATTTAACATTTGATTGTGAGAATTCTTTGTTGGTTTGGACTATGCTACCAATGAATTGATTCTTGTTTTTGATTGATTCTAGACCACATGAAATTCCCATACATTGGGGGTCCTCTCTGGGCGTTTGGACATTGGCCTTTGCTCTTTGGGAACTGGACGCCTGGAAGGGGGCAGGTAGCTAGCATTGAACGCCAGTTTTGGGCCTTCTAATCCGAAGCAAAGTATAGACTATTAGATATTGTTGGAAAGCTCTAGAAGTCAGCTTTCCATAGCCATTGAGAACGCTCAATTTGGACTTATGGAACTCCAGAAAAGCTCTTCCTTAACACTAAAACCTATAAAAACTTAATAAAAACTAAATAAAACATACTAAAAACTATATGAAAATGATGCCAAAAAGCATATAAAATATCCGCTCATCACAACACCAAACTTAAACTGTTGCTTGTCCCCAAGCAACTAAAAAAATAGTAGGATAAAAAGAAAATTAAGATACAATGAATGTCTAAGTTTCAAATGAAGCTTAGTTACAATTAGATGAATGAGACATAGTAGCTTTTTACTTCTGAATAGTTTTGGCATCTCACTATCCATTGAAACTTAGAATAGTTGGCATCTTTAGGAACATAGAATCCAGATGATATTATCGAATCTCCTAGTTAAGCTTATTTTGATTCTTGAACACAGCTTTTAGAGTCTTAGCTATGACCCTAAGCACTCTATTTTCCAGTGTTACCACCGGACACATTCATGCCACAAACACTTTAACTGGGTGAACCTTTTTAGATTGTGACTCAGCTTTGCTAGGGACCCCAGATAGAGGTGTCTAAAGTTCTTAAGCGCACTCTTTTTGCTTTGGACCACGACTTTAACCGCTCAGTCTCAATCTTTTCACTTGACACCTTCATGCCACAAGCACATGGTTAGAACAGCTTTTTTTAGCTGCTTAGGCCAGGATTTTATTGCTTTGGGCCCTCCTAACCTCTGATGCTCAAAGCTTTGGGTCCTTTTACCCTTGCCTTTTGGTTTAAAAGGTTACTGGCTTTTTCAATCTGCCCTCATTTTCCTATATTTTTGGGCAGTAATGGATTTTTCTGCTTTTTCTTTTTTTTTCTTTTTCACCATTTTTTTTCTTTCCTTTACATGCATATAATTTTTTTTCTTTTGCAACATGCTTTTTCTTTTTCTTTTTGCTACTTTTTCTTGCTTCAAGAATAAATTTTTAGATTTTTCAGATTATCAATAATATTTTTCCTTTTTCCTTATTCTTTCAGGAGCCAACATTCTAAAGTTACAACTTCAAATATGCACTGTTTAATCATACATTCAGAAAACAAAAGCAAATGACACCACATCAGCATACTTAAAATACTCTTATTTTAAACTTAAAATTTATGCATCTCTCAATTCCTTTCAAAAAAAATTATTAAGCAAGGTGAGAGAAGATATATGGAATATTTTACAACTTAAAGACATCAATGCAAATGATCATGCAATAAGAACAACAGAACATATAAACAGACAGACAGAAAATAGAAAAATAACAGGAAAGGAGTAAAAGAGAATGAGTCCACTTGAATGATGGTGGCTGGTGCTCCTTCTTGAGGATCTAATGTAGTGTTTGATCTCTTCAATGTCACTACTTTGTCATTGTTAAGGCTGTTGCACAGGCTCATGTGCATGCTTTCTGGTTTACTCCATCCTCTTCTTCTATACTTAAGAGTGGTAGCAGTCACAAAGCAAAGCTTTTGCAACACCAAACTTAAGAGTTTTGCTCGTCCTTGAGCAAATATGATCAATGGGGAAGAAGAAGGTGGGGTAGGTGGAGCTTCCGTGGGACCTACTAGTCCTGAGAGGCTAGGGAATTCCCTGCTTCTCTACATTGGCGTTTGAACGCCCAGGGGTTACTCCTTAGTTAGCGTTCAATGCCAGCAATGCTCCCCTCTTGGGGCGTTGAATGCCCAGCAGGGATACCCTGGCTGGTGTTCAACTTTGACACTCCATCCAGAATGTTCTGTTTTCACTGCTGTGAATTCTATCTCTTGCACATGATCATGACTCTAATAATTGAAAGGAAAACAAAATGAAAATAAATATGGTTGAGTAAGGTTGGGTTGCCTCCCAATAAGCGCTCTTTTAACGTCACTAGCTTGACTTCACTACACTTAAATTAGTAGCAGTGTTGAGCCTCCTGGCTCTATATCTCCTTCAAGGTAATGTTTGACCCTCTGTCCATTGACAGTGAACCTTCTTTTTTACCTTGAAGCTCTATGTGCCCATAAGGTGATACACTAGTAATCACAAAAGGTCCTATCCAACGGGATTTATGTTTTCTAGGAAACAGTTTGAGTCTTGAGTTGAAGAGTAGGACTTTTTGTCCTGGTTCAGAGACACTGGAAGATAACTTCCTGTCATGCCACCTTTCTGCCTTTTCCTTATAGATTTTTGCATTTTCAAATGCATCTAAGCGGAATTCATCCAACTCATTTAATTAGAGCAGCTGTTTCTCCCCTGCTGCTTTAACATCAAGGTTGAAGAATCTAGTAGCCCAATAGGCTTTGTGCTCTAGTTCCATTAGCAAATGATAGGAGTTTCCATACTGATAATGGGGGTTTTGAAAATTGTTCTATATGCCAACAGAGCATCATCAAGCTTTCTATCCCAATCCTTTTTAGAGGCACTTACTGTCCTCTCTAGGATTTGCTTTAGTTCTCTGTTTGAGACTTTAGCTTGCCCATTTGTTTGGGGATGATACGGTGTTGCTACTTTATGGCAAACTTTGTAATGACTTAAGACAGAATCTAGCTGTCTATTGCAGAAATGAGTTCTTCTATCACTAATTAGTGTCCTAAGGGCACCAAATATGCTGAAGATGTTCTTTTGGAGGAACTTCAACCGATTTAGACACGTAATCTATTGCCATAAGGATGTAGATGTTTGAGTATGAAGGCGGGAATGGTCCCATGAAATCTATGCCCCATACGTCAAACAAATCAATCTCTAAGATTTCTTGCTGAGGCATGCTGTGACAATGAGGATGATTGTCAGCCCTCTGGCAACTATCACAATTACGGACAAACTCTCTAGAATCCTTAAAGAGACTAGGCCAGTAAAAGCCACTTTTAAGTACCTTAGTGGCTGTCCGCTCACCTCCAAAGTGTCCTTCATAGTCAGAGCCATGGCAATACCATAGAATTCTCTGTGCCTCATCTTCAAACACACAGTGTTAGATTATTCCATCTGAGCATCTCTTAAAGAGATATGGCTCATCCCATATGTAATATTTTGCATCATGCATGAGTTTCCGGGCTTGCTGCCTGGTAAACTCCTTGGGAATGAACCATATAACCGTGTAGTTTGCAATGTCTGTAAACCAAGGTACTGTCTGGATGGCATAGAGTTGCTCATCTAGAAAGGATTCGGATATGTCAGTGGAGGGAGAAGAAGTCCCTACTACTGGCTTAATTCGAGACAAGTGATCAGCCACCTGATTTTCTGTCCCTTTTCTGTCTCTAATTTCTATATCAAACTCTTGGAGGAATAATACCCATCTTATGAGTCTGCGTTTAGAATCCTACTTAGTGAGTAGATACTTTAGAGCAGCATGGTCAGTATAAATAATGACCTTAGATCCTACTAGGTAGGATCTGAACTTGTCAATGGCATAAACCACTGCAAGTAGCTCCTTTTCTGTAGTAGTGTAGTTTTTCTGTGCATCATTTAATACACGACTAGCATAATAAATGACATGCAGAAGCTTGTCATGTCTCTGACCTAGGACTGCACCAATTAGATGATCACTTGCATCACACATTAGCTAATATGGCAAGTCCAAGTTGGGTGCACAGATGATAAGAGCAGTGACAAGCATGGCCTTCAGAGTTTCAAAGGCATGCAGGCATTCTTGGTCAAAGACGAATGGGACATCAGTGGCCAAGAGGTTACACAGGGGTATGGCGATTGTTGAAAAATCTTTTATGAACCGCCTGTAAAATCCTTCATGTACTAGGAAGCTTCTGATTGCCTTAACACTAGTAGGTGGAGGCAAGCGTTCGGTCACTTCCACCTTAGCTTGATCCACTTCTATCCCCTTATTTGAGATCCGATGCCCAAGAACAATGCCTTCAGTTACTATGAAGTGGCATTTCTCCCAATTTAGAACTAGGTTTGTTTCTTGGCATCTTTTCAAGACCAGGGTCAGATGATCAAGACATGAGTCAAATGAGTCTCCATAAACAGAGAAGTCATCCATGAATACTTCAAGGAACTTCTCTACCATATCAGAGAAGATGGATAACATGCATCTCTGAAAAGTAGTAGGTGCATTGCACAGGCCAAATGGCATTACTCTATAGGCGAATACGCCCGATGGACATGTGATTGTCGTCTTTTCTTGATCCTGTGGATCTAATGCTATTTGATTGTACCCGGGATAACCATCCAGGAAATAATAAAAAGCATGACCTACTAGTCTTTCTAGCATTTGGTCAATCAAGGGTAAAGGAAAGTGATCTTTTCTGTTGGCGTCATTGAGTTTTCTGTAGTCAATGCACATATGCCACCCTGTAACTGTCCTTTTTGGGATCAGCTCATTCTTTTCATTGTGAACCACTGTCATTCCTCCCTTCTTAGGAACAACCTGGACAGGACTCACCCATGGGCTGTCAGAAATGGGATAAATAATCCCATCCTCATAGAGCTTAGTGACTTCCTTTTGCACTACTTCCTTCATAGCTAGATTTAACCGCCTCTGTAGTTGCACCACTAGTTTGGCATTATCCTCCAGCAGGATTTTATGCACGCATCGGGCTGGGCTAATGCCCTTAAGGTTACTTATAGTCCACCCAAGGGTTGTCCTATGTGTTTTAAGCACTTGGATTAGTGCTTCTTCTTCCTGTGGCTCTAGTGTAGAGCTTATGATCACAGAAAAGGTATCTCCTTCTCCCAGAAATACATATTTTAGGGAGGAGAGTAATGGCTTAAGCTCAAGCTTAGAAGGCTTCTCCTTTTTCTCAGAGGATTCCAAAGGTTCCCTTGAATCAGGCTGAGTATCATCAAGGATGTCATCTAGCCCTTCCTTGAGGCTTTCGGCCATGTTGACCTCTTCCACCAGGGAATCAATGAGGTCAATGCTCATACATTCCTCAGGAATGTCTGGATGCTACATAGCTTTGACAGCATTTAGGACGAATTTTTCCTTATTGACTCTTAGGGTTACTTCTCCTTTTTTAACATCAATAAGGGTCTGTCCTGTAACTAGAAAAGGTCTTTCTAGGAATGAGGGATGCACTCTTGTGCCCCTCTATGTCTAACAGCACAAAGTCAGTGGGGAAAGCAAAGGGTCCAACCCTGACAATCATGTCTTCAATTACTCCTGATGGTATTTTAGTGGACCCATCAACAAGTTAAAGGCACATGCGGGTTGGTTTGACTTCATCAGTCAAACTAAGCTTCTTAATTTGTGAAGCAGGTATTAGGTTGATGCTTGCTCCAAGGTCACATAGAGCTGTCCTTGTACAAGCATCACCTAGAATGCATGGTATCATAAAGCTTCCAGGGTCTTTAAGCTTCTCTAGTAAGCTGCTGTGAATGATTGCACTGCATTCCTCAATGAGGAGGACTGTTTGTGTCTCTCTCCAATCCTTCTTATGACTTAGAATGTCCTTCATGAACTTTGCATAAGAAGGTATCTGTTCAAGAGCCTCTGCAAAATGGGGATCTTTATCTCTAATATTTTGAGATACTCTGCAAAGCGGGTAAACTGTTTATCCCTTTCCTCTTGACAGAGTTTCTGAGGAAATGGCATCTTAGCCTTATAATCATCAACCTTGGTTAATGAAGGCCGAATGCCTTGTATGTTGGAATGGGGGTTACTAAATTGCTTAGGAAGGTTGTTATCATTGAATGGCTGACCTTCCTTGCTTGGGCATTCAACGCCTATGCTGCTGCCCCCCTCAGCATTTGAACGCCCAGTCTCTGCCCTTTCCTGGCGTTCAATGCCAGGAGGGATACCTCTCTGGGCATTTGATCGCCCAATCTTTGCCCTTTCCTGGCGTTCAATACCAAGAAGGATGTCTCTCTGGGCGTTTAAACGCCCAGAGTTATTTTGTTCAGAGACCTGGATATCCCTAATGGGCTTTTCATTTTTATTGTACTGAGGTTGGGTGCTTAAGATTTTCCCGCTCCTCAGTTAGATAGCCTGGCATTCATCTGTTATCTGCTTAGAGTTACTGTCTTGTTTGACTCAACTGGGCTTCTACATTTCTTTTAGAAGCCTGAGTTTCTCGCAGAGCCTCTTGCAGTTCCAGCATTTGCTGGGCAAGGGCTTGCAGTTGCTGAGTCAATGGGCCATCCTGCTCTGGAGGGTTAGGTTCAGCAACTTCTCCTTTTATAGAGGCCTCAGGAGATGAGTACAGATGCTGATTAGTGGTAACTATTTCAATAAGCTCTCGAGCCTCTTCAATTGTCTTTCTCATGTGCATGGAACCACTAGCAGAGTGGTCCAAGGATATTCTATCCATGTCTGAAAGCCCATAGTAGAAGATGTCTAACTGTACCCATTCTGAAAACATTTCAGTGGGACATTTTCTTAGCATCCTCCTAAACCTCTCCCAGGCATCATAAAGATATTCACTATCTCCTTGTTTGAAGCCTTGGATGTCCAGTCTCAGCTGGTTCATCTTTCTTGAGGGAAAGTATCGGTTTAAAAACTTGTCCACTGACTATTTCAAGTTTTTAAACTAGCTTTAGGCTGTTTATCCAACCACATTTTTGCTTGGTCCTTTACTGCAAAAGGAAAAAGCAATAATCTGTAGACATCTTGGTCTACTCCCTCACTGTGTACTGTGTCAGGAATCCTTAGGAAATCTGCCAGGAATTTTATAGGTTCTTCATGTGGAAGCCCAGAATACTAGCAGTTTTGCTGTACCAGAGTAATAAGTTGAGGGTTTAATTCAAAGCTACTAGCTTTGATTTGAGGTATGCTGATGCTTCTCCCATAGAAGTCAGCATTGGGATTTGTATAAGATCCCAAAGTTCTTCTGAACACTTCATTCCCACTTGGGTTTATGATGGAGAAAGGTAGAAGATGAAGAAGAAGAGATAGGGATAGAAGAGATTAATAAGAATTAAAATATTTTTTCTTTTTATTTTATTTATTTATTTAAACTGAAATTAAAATTAATTAATTAGAAAGAATTTAAAATTTAATTGTTAAATTTCAAAAATAGAAGAGAGAGAAGAAGACGATAATTTTTGAAATTTAGAGAGAAGAGTTAGTTAGGAAGTTTTGAAAAAGAAGGGAGACAAGATAAGCAAATAATTAAAAAGAGATTTGAATTTTGAAATTTAAAATTTGAATTTTAAATTTTGAATTTTGAATTTTTAAATTTAAAAAAAGATTTAAATTTCGAAAAGATTTTATTTTGAAACTGAAATTTGAAAATTTGAATTTTGAAATGAGATACGATAAGAATTTTAAATTTTGAAAAAGATATGATAAGATTTTGAAAAAGATAAGATTTTTATTTTTTGAAAAGATTTTATTTTTGAAAACTTGACAACTAAGATATGATAAGATAAAAATTTGAAATTGAAATCTGAATTTTTATGTTAAAAATTTCGAAAATTAAGTTGAAAAAAGGTTAGAAAAGATATTTTTTCATTTTTGAATTTAATGATGAAAGAGAAAAACAAGTAAAAGACACAAGACTTAAAATTTTTAGATCTAGCACCCCTAATTTTCGAAAATTTGAAGGAAAACACTAAGGGACACCAAACTTAAAAATTTTAAGATTAAAACACATACAAGACTCAAGAACACTTTGAAGACTCACAAGAACACAAAGAATAAAACATAAAAATCTTTAAAGAACACAAGAACATAAAAAGTACACCAAACTTAAAATTTTTAGAAAACCAAAAATAAATTATCGAAAATTAAAGAAAAATAATAAAAAAATACCAAACTTAAAAATTTGACAGAAGAATTAATCAAAGAAAAATTATTTTTGAAAAGTTTTTGAAAGGAAGATACCAAAAAATTGAAAATTGCTTTAATTAATAAATACTGAAACTTAAAGAAGCAAAAGGTTACCAAGAACATAAACACAATTCTCTAACCAATTGAACATAGAAAAAATAAAAATATTTTTGTTAAACATTTTTTTTAAGTTTTCGAAAAAAATAGAGAAGGAAAAATAAAAATAAAAGACTCAGCAAGAACGCAAACAAAGACTGAAATCAAGAACAAAAATTAAACAAAGAAAAGAAAAATATTTTTGAAAAACTTTTTGATTTTTTCGAAAATTTTAAGAAGAAGAAAATCGAAATCAAGGACTTAACAAAAATAAAAAGTTATTTTAATTTTGAAACTGAAATTTGAAAATTTGAATTTTGAAATGAGATACGATAAGAATTTTAAATTTTGAAAAAGATATGATAAGATTTTGAAAAAGATAAGATTTTTATTTTTTGAAAAGATTTTATTTTTGAAAACTTGACAACTAAGATATGATAAGATAAAAATTTGAAATTGAAATCTGAATTTTTATGTTAAAAATTTCGAAAATAATGTAAAAAGATAAGAAAATATATTATTTTTTTTGAGTTTTTGAATTTTATGATGAAAGATAAAAACACAAAAAAGACACAAGACTTAAAATTTTTAGATCTAGCACCCCTAATTTTCGAAAATTTGAAGGAAAACACTAAGGGACACCAAACTTAAAAATTTTAAGATTAAAACACATACAAGACTCAAGAACACTTTGAAGACTCACAAGAACACAAAGAATAAAACATAAAAATCTTTAAAGAACACAAGAACATAAAAAGTACACCAAACTTAAAATTTTTAGAAAACCAAAAATAAATTATCGAAAATTAAAGAAAAATAATAAAAAAATACCAAACTTAAAAATTTGACAGAAGAATTAATCAAAGAAAAATTATTTTTGAAAAGTTTTTGAAAGGAAGATACCAAAAAATTGAAAATTGCTTTAATTAATAAATACTGAAACTTAAAGAAGCAAAAGGTTACCAAGAACATAAACACAATTCTCTAACCAATTGAACATAGAAAAAATAAAAATATTTTTGTTAAACATTTTTTTTAAGTTTTCGAAAAAAATAGAGAAGGAAAAATAAAAATAAAAGACTCAGCAAGAACGCAAACAAAGACTGAAATCAAGAACAAAAATTAAACAAAGAAAAGAAAAATATTTTTGAAAAACTTTTTGATTTTTTCGAAAATTTTAAGAAGAAGAAAATCGAAATCAAGGACTTAACAAAAATAAAAAGTTATTTGATATAGGGAGCAAGACAATCCTTCAGTTTGTCCAAACTCAGCAATCCCTGGCAACGGTGTCAAAAACTTGGTAGCACGAATCCCCACACGTCTGTACTATTGTACCAGCAAGTGTACTGGGTCATCCAAGTAATACCTGAGTGAGTCAGGGTCGATCCCACGAGGATTGTAGTTTGAATGCAAGCTATGGTTATCCTACAAGTCTTAGTCAGGCAGATCAGGAGGAGTAGAATTTAACGTGTTTTAATATTGTATAAATTACTTTTTATATCAAATAGAGTCAGTAATGGAAATTAAAAAAAAGAGTAATTAGAACTCAGAAGTCATGTAAAACTATGAAAAGAGAACAGTTAAGGTTAGAGTTGCTTAGTCTTTTTGAATTAATGCTGGTAGTACTATCTTCTCTGCTTGTGAGTGATCCCTTCTATGACAGGCTGTAAATAATCAACGCCATGGGCCGTGGTCATTGATCTCCTCTACTACAGATTGAACGCCATTGGCCGTGGTCATCCAATCTGACGAAGGGTGAAGCGCTAGCAAGTCATTCTCCTGGCGATCCTACTCAAAGTGCCACAAACAAGGTCGAATCTTCCAGATCAGAGAATTCTGCTTCTTTGGATTCTAGCCTAAGCCACGGAGACCCTAATCTCTCCGAAAATTGGCTGAACTGGTGTCTCGAGAAGTCCCCAACGAAGTCGTGGATTAACCGTCTGAGAGATGCATAAACATAGCTGTTGGCTCATGCTTTCCAGTCACGTATTCACACGAACCCAAGTAGACGCGGGTGTTTGTTAGAGCTAATTTGTCAAATCATCCTATTCACCATGATGAATATCAGATATACATCTTAGAAACAGATCAAACACGGATCGAAGAAGAAATAGTAATACTTTTATTAATTCATAGGACTCAACAGGGCTCCTCCCCTCAACCTAGGAGGTTTAGAAACTCATACTAAGGTAAAACACAATGTAAAACATGTATGATGGTAAAAGTGATGTAAAAGTGTTCGAATAACATGAATAAAATCCCTTAAATACTAAACAATGACTAGTAAAGGTAAAATAGTCTATTTAGTGCTAAAATCCACTTCTGGAGCCCACTTGGTGAGTGTTTGGGATGAGTTTTGATGAGATCCACGTGCTATGAGGTTCCTTGGGCGTGGAATACCAGCTAGGGGGTCCTCTCTGGGCGTTTGGATATTGGTCTCTGCTCTTTGGGCGCTGGACGCCTGGAAGGGGATAGGTAGCTGGTGTTGAATGCCCGTTTTGGGCCTGCTAATCTGAAGCAAAATATGCACTATTATATATTGATGGAAAGCTCTGGAAGTTAGCTTTCCATAGCCATTGAGAGAACTCTATTTGGACCTCTGGAACTCCAGAAACACTCTTCCGAATGAAGGTAGGTCAGATTTGGACAGCATCTGTAGTGCTTTTTCTGTCTCTGAATCAGACTTCTACTTCAGCTCCTCAATTTCAGCCAGAAGATACCTGAAATTGTCCAAAAACACAAAAGCTCATAGTAGAATCCAAAAATGTGAATTTAACACTAAAACCTATAAAAACTTAATAAAAAATAAATAAAACATACCAAAAACTATATGAAAATGATGCCAAAAAGCGTATAAAATATCTGCTCATCACACGCGTACGCGTGCCTCATGCGTATGCGTAAGGGAGGATTCCTTCAGGTCATGCAAACGAGTGACATTTATCACGTGAGCTCATTAATTGCAACACGCTGGGGGCGATTTCAGGGCTTTCCAAGTCCAATCCAACTCATTTCTGAAGCTATTTCAAGCCAAATTGAAGAAGGATGATAGGGTAGCAATTACATTTAAGTTATAACCTGTTTTAGGCTAGTTTCTTTAGAGATAGAAGCTCCCTCTTCTCTCTAGAATTTAGGATTTTTTAGTTTAATTTCTCCTTAATTTCAGTATTTAATTCTTGTTTTTATATAATTTTATTTATGTTTCCATGCTCTCTTACTTTGATCTTCTTAATTTCTTTTGTTATTTTCTCAAGTTTTGGCCACTTTTAGTTTATGAACACTTGTTAATTTTGATTTCATTAATGAAATTTTGATGTTTTATCTTTCTTTAATGCTTGTTTGATTTTTTTTATTATTCTCATGCAATTGGTAGTGTAGATTTATTTTTATTGCAATTTACCATGTTTTCACTTTTATGCATGCTAGGTGTTTGATAAAATGTATTTTATAGTTTTTGTATAGTTTTTCACATTCCTGGCTTAGAATTAAGTAATTAGGTAAATTTGAGTCATAGATGTCCATTTCATATTGTGTTAGGATTGTTAGTTGGTTTGGTTTCTACTAATGCTAGTCTTTCACTAAGTTAATTAGTGAGTTGATTAGGACTTGTAGATTAAGATAAATTATATCCTTTTGACTAATTCTCAATGTTAGGATTGACTAATTAGGATTGATTCTACGTAATTACCATGTTTGTGGTCTATGATTATGATAGGAATCCTTAATTCCCAACCCTTGCCACGAGTCCCTTTTGCCACTTTAATTTTGTATTTTCATTGCTTTAATTACTTTTCATTTAATTCCTTGCATGCTTGTTTAAATTCCTTGCATTTTAATTTCTTGCCAATTGCCATCAATTACTCTTTCTCATAGCCAATAATTGAGCACTTCATTGCAATCCCTAGGGAGAATGACTGATGAATAGAAATTGTGTGTATGGTTTAGAATTTCACAAATGAAATATCGTTGCAAGTATAGTTCTAAACCAACAAACAATTCCTCAATCAAAAATTTGTTTGTCACAAGTACAAACCCCAATAAAAATAACTGAAGTATTTAAACCTCGGGTCGTCTCTCAAGGAATTGTAGGGTAGTGTTCTTATTATTGGCTATGAGGTATCTTTTGGGGTTTTTGAGATAAGAGACAAGAAATGTAAATGGCAAAATAAGAAAGCTCTTGGCAAGGTATGAGAACTAGAAGTCCTATCCTCATTATCTTCATCAATTGTGATGAGAATTGTTCATGGCTCCACTTAGTTAACCTCTAACTATGAAGGAAAGTCAAGTGGATATCAACTTGAGATCACAAGTCCTAGCCAAATCATAATGAAAGACTAGCTTTAGTGATATTCAAGTCAACTAGAAACTTCCAATTATCAATCAACAAGAGACTTTGACAACTCAAGATTCACTAATTACCCAACACAAGCCAAGAGGAAGAAAACCTAACTCATGACTAAAAGAGACAATTAATCAAACACATAGAAAGCAATAAAGGTAAACAACATAAATTGCAAGAATTAAAGGAAACTACAACTACCAAAGCAAGAGATCAACAATAGAATCCAAAGAAAATATAAAAAGACATGGAAATCATAAATTGCATTGAAAGAAAATGTAGATCTACAAAATAATTCATAAACTAAAAGGAAAATTGAAGCAAGGGAAGAAGTAGATCTGGATCTAAAAGAAGAAAACTAGAACCCTAATCTAGAGAGAGGTCTCCTCTCTCTCTAGAATTCTACATCTAAACTAAGCTAAAGTGTATCAATGATTCTTCCTTTGATCCCCCTTCAATTCTGCATGTAATAGGATCAGAAAATGAGTTGGATTTGGGCCTGGGCAGCCCAGAAATCGCCCCCAGCATTTTCACTTTAATGATGTCACGTGCGAGCAACGACGCGTATGCGTGGGTCACGCGTACGCGTCGCTTGGCAATTTGCTATCCACCCGTACGCGTCATGTCACGTGTACGCGTCGCCATGCGACTTCATCTTCCACGCGTGCGTGTCTTGTACGCGTGCGCGTCGATGTCAGCACTCCAAATCCTTGATTTTCCATGACTTCTCCACTTTGCATGCTTTTCTCTTCACTCCTTTGATCTATTCCTAGCCTTTTCAACCTGGATTCACTAACAAAACACATTAAGGCATCTAGTAGAATCAAAGGTGAGTAAAAATTAGCCATTAAGCGCCTAAAAAGCATGTTTTCACACTTAAGCACAAATTAGGAGACAATCATGAAACCATGCCATTTCATTGAATAAATGTGAGAATAGTTGATAAAATCCCCCAAATTAAGCACAAGATAAATCCTAAAAATGGGGTTTATCAATGACTTGGGATTTAAAACTCCCGGTTATTTTGTGTTGATTGTGACAATCTTTATTTAAACTTTGATGTGAGGATCCATTGGCGGTTTGGACTATGCTATCAAAAGAATTATTTTATTAAATTTTGAATCGGCATAAATTCTCTTCATCATGAAGCCTACAAGAATTTCACTCGAACTTGCTGATAGGTCTCTTAAATTTCCTTTTGGCATAGTAGAAAATTTGCTAGTGAAGGTTGGAAAGTTCATATTTCCAATTGATTTTATGATTCTAAACATGGAAAAAGATCTTAGTGCCTCATTGATTTTAGGAAGGCCCTTCCTTGCCACTGCAAAGGCTTTGATAGATGTGGGAAAATGGGAGCTCATATTAAGAGTTCAAGATGATCAGGTGGTCTTCAATGTGTTCAAAGTAATGCAACATCCAAATGAGTTAGAAGTTTTTTTAGGCCATGCTAAACCTTTGAGCAATCTTTTAGCATCTGATCAACCTTTCAATTTTGACAAAGAATGCCTATTAGCTTTTGAAAATCTCAAGAAAAAGCTTGTTTTTGCACCTATCTTAACACCACCAATTTGGGGTTCACCATTTGAATTAATGTGTAATGCTAGTGACATTGCAATTGGTATAGTGTTAGGTCAAAGGCAGAACAAACTCTTGCATGTTATATACTATGCTAGTAGAGTATTGAAGAAGGCCTAGAAAAACTATACAACTACTGAAAAGGAATTGTTAGCTGTTGTATTTGCCTTTGATAAGTTTAGATCATATTTGATTGGCTCCAAAGTAATTGTACATAGTGATCATGCTGCATTGAAAAACCTCTTGATAGGAAGCGAAGCCAATACTCATAAGGTGGATCCTTCTACTTAAAAAATTTGATGTTGAAATAAGAGATATGAGAGGCTCAGAAAATCAAGTAGTAGACCACCTCTCAAGACGCACACTTAAAAAGGATCAAAATCCACAAACTCTGATGAATGAAAGCTTCCCTGATGAACATCTCTTTTTGATTCAAAATGCACCATGGTTTGCTGACATTGCAAACTATAAGGCTGTAAGGATCATCCCACAAGAATTTACTAAGTAACAAACAAAGAAATTAGTTCATGATGCTAAGTAATTTCTTTGGAATGAGCCTTATTTATTGAAAATATGTTCAGATAAAATGATAAGGAGATGCATATCATATAAAGAGGCTCATGAGGTGTTATAGCATTGTCATGGATTTGAATACGGAGGACATTTTGGGGGAGAAAGAACTGCTTCAAAGGTGCTTCAATGTGGCTTCTTCTGGCCAACCATCTTTAAAGATTCAAGAAAATTTATGAGAAGATGTGATTAATGTCAAAGAGCAGGAAACTTGCCCTAAAAAAATGAAATGCCACAAAATTATATATTAGAAGTGGAATTATTTGATGTATGGGTGTTAATTTCATGGGACCATTCCCATGCTCAAACTCAAACAACTACATTCAAAATAGGTTGAGGCAATCCCTTCAGCTACAAATGATGCTAAGGTGGTCTTGAATTTCTTGAGGAAGAATATATTCAGTAGATTTGGTATGCCTAGAGCTCTAATTAGTAATGGAGGAAGCCATTTTTGAAACAAACAACTTGAAGTCCTCCTCCATAGATATGGGATTAAACACAGGGTTACTACACCATACCACCCCCAAATAAGTGAACAAGCTGAAATTTTGAATAGGAAACTCGAGAATTCTTGAGAAAACTGCTGGAACCTCCAGAAAAGATTGGTCTAAGAAACTGGATGATGCATTGTGGGCATATAGAACAGTCTTCAAGATAATAATTGGTATGTCTCTATATCAATTGGTTTATGGTAAGGCTTGGCATTTACCAGTAGAGTTGGAACACAAAGCATTCTGGGATGCAAGATTCTTGAATTTTAATTGATACCAAAGTTGTTAGTGAAGAAAGACTCTTGCAACTGAATGAGTTAGAAGAATTCAAAATAGAAGCATATGAAAGTGCCAAGATGTACAAGGAAAAAAGCAAGAGGAGGCATGATCAAAAGATAGCAACAATGAGCTTTGAGCCTGGCTAAAAAGTTTTACTCTTCAATTCAAGATTGAGGATTTTCCCTAGGAGATTGAAGTTAAGATGGTCCGAACCATTCCTGATCACCAAAGTCTCTCCCTATGGATATGTAGAAGTCATGAAAAAGGATTCAAAAGAGACATTTACAGTCAATGGCCACAGGCTTAAGCATTACATGGGAGAGGATTTGGAGCACCAAAGGATCATTCACTGGCTAAGCTAAAGAGCAACTGCACCGTCAAGCTAGTGATGATAAAAGAGCGCTTGTTGGGAGACAACTGATGAGCGGATAATTTATACCTTTTTTGGCATTGTTTTTACATAATTTTTAGTATGTTTTATTCAATTTTTAGTATTTTTTTATTAGTTTTTATTCAAAAATCACATTTCTAGATTTTACTATGAGTTTGTGTGTTTTTCTGTGATTTCAGGTATTTTCTGGCTGAAGTTGAGGAACCTGAGCAAAAATCTGATTCAGAGGCTGAAAAAGGACTGTAGATGCTGTTAGATTCTAACCTCCCTGCACTCAAAGTAGATTTTCTGGAGCTACAGATACCCAAATGGCACGCTCTTAATTGCGTTAGAAAGTAGACATCCTGGGCTTTCCAGAAATATATAATAGTCTATACTTTGCCGGAGATTTGATGGCCCAAATTGGCGTTTAAAGTCAGCCTAAAAATTCTGGCGTAAAACGCCCAAACTGGCACCAGAATTGGAGTTAAACGCTCAAACTGGCACCAAAGCTGGCGTTTAACTCCAGCAACAGCCTAAGCACGAAAAAGCTTCAATTCTCAACCCAAGCACACACCAAGTGGGCTCCAGAAATGGATTTCTGCACTATATGCACTTAGTTACTCATTTTCTGTAACCCTAGGTTACTAGTCTAGTATAAAAACTACTTTTAGAGATTCATTCAGTACCTCATGAAAATTGTATCTTCGACGGCATAAGTCTCAAAACTCCATAGGTGGGGGTGAGTAGCTCTGTTGTGTTTCAACGGATTAATGCAATTACTATTGTTTTCTATTCAATCACGCTTGATTCTATTCTAAGATACTCATTCGTACTTCAATTTGGAGAAGATGATGATCCATGACACTCATCATCATTCTCACATCTATAAACGCATGCCTGACAACCACTCCCGTTCTACACGAGCTCAACGTAGTCATTGGGCAACAGCTTGAGTGCGTATCTCTTGGGTCTCTAATCCACGGACCGAGTCCGTGAGATAAGAACCTTCGTGGTATAGGCTAGAATCAATTGGCAGCATTCCTGGGATCCGGAAAGTCTAAACTTTGTCTGTGGTATTTCGAGTAGGATCTGGGAAGGGATGACTGTGACGAGCTTCAAACCTGCGAATGTTGGGCGTAGTGACAGTGTGCAAAAGGACAATGGTCCTATTCCGACGCTAGTTGGAACCGAAAGATGATTAGCGTGCGGTGACAGTGCCTGGTATTTTTCATCCTAGAGGATCATACAGCCTGCCATGGAAAGAAGCCGTGCGTGTTTGGAGAAGAAGAAAGTAGGAAAGCAGAGATTCAGATGACAGAGCATCTCCAGAACCTCAACCTGTTCCTCATCACTGAATCACAAGTATTATTTAATTTATGTTATTTATTTTTCATAAATACAATCACTCTTATCATTAATCTCCTGACTAAGATTTACAAAATAACCATAGCTGCTTCAAGCCAACAATCTCCGTAAGATCGACCCTTACTCACGTAAGGTATTACTTGGACGACCCAGTGCACTTGCTGGTTAGTTGTGCGGAGTTGTGAAAAGTGTGATTTACAATTTCGTGCACCAAGTTTTTGGCGCCGTTGCCGGGGATTGTTCGAGTTTGGACAACTGACGGTTTATTTTGTTGCTTAGATTAGGAAAAATTTATCTTTTTGGTTTAGATTCACTAAAATTGCATCTTCTATTATTGTTTTCTTTGTTAAAGTTTTAAAATTATTATTTTCTTTTTCTAAATTTTTTTTTCAAAATTTTTTTATAATTTGATAAAAAAAAAATAAATTCATAATTGAGTCTTCTGTTTGAGTTTAGTTTCATGTTTTAAGTTTGGTGTTAATTGCATATTTTTTTATTTTCCTTTAATTTTTCGAATTGCATGTTGTTATTTTTCTTCATATTTTTAATTACATGTTCTTAGTTCTTTCTTGATCTTCAAATTGTTGCTGTTTATCTTATACGTTTTCAAATTATTAGTGTCCAAAGTATAAAAATTTTTAAGTTTGGTGTCCTTTGTGTTTTTAATTCCTTAAAAATTTTCAAAAAAGTGCTCTTGGTGTTCATCTTGACATTCAAAGTTTTCTTACTCGTTTTCTTTATTTTGATCTAAAAATTTTAAGTTTGGTGTCATTTTGTTGTTTTTCTCTTTCCTCATTAAATTCAAAAATATCTTTTCTCTTTATTTTAATTAATTTTTTCGAAATTTACAAAAAAAAAATTCAGATTTTTATTTTAAAATTTTTATCTTATCCTATCTTAGTTTTAAATTTCAAAATTCAAATCTTTTTCAAAAATCATATCTTTTTCAAAATCTTATCTTATCTTATTTCAAATTCAATTTTCAAATTTCAATATTTAAATTCCAAAATTTAAAATTCAAATTTCAAAATTTAAATTTAAAATTTTAAAAAATTAAAACCTTTTCAAAATTTAAATCTTTTTCAAATCTTTATCTTATATTGTTGACTTTTTCAAAATTCAAAATTCAAAATTTAAAATTCAAATTTCAAATTTCAAAATTCAAATTTTAAAATTTCAAATATTTAAAATTCAAAATTTAATTTTCAAATTTAAAATTTAAATTTCAAAACTTTTTAATTTAAAAACTTATCTTCTCTTACCTACCTTATCTTATCTTTTCTAATCTCAAATCTTCAAATCATATCTTTTTGAAATCTTTTCCTTTATTTATTTTCTTAGAAGTATCCTTAATTTTAAGACATATCTTTTCCAAAACTTCCTAACCACTTTCTCTCTCTTCATTTTTCGAAAATCCTTACCATTTATTTTTCAAATCTTTTTTAATTAATTATTTTAGTTTTAAATTTTCTTTTAATTTTTGAACTTATATTCAAATTTTCATTTATTTTATTTTATTTTATTTTATTTTAATTTTGGTTTTCAAAAAAAAATTTAATAAATAAAAGAATAAAGCTTTTATTTACAATCCAGATCATCTCCCTTTCTCCATCATGGACCTAAGTGGAATTGAACAGTCCAGAAGGACTCTGGGGTCATATGCTAACCCCACTACTGCTGCATATGAGAATAGTATCTGTATACCCCCATAAAAGCCAGCAACTTTGAGCTAAACCCTCAGCTTATTATCATGATGCAACATAATTGCCAGTATTTCAGTCTTCCATAGGAAGAACCTACTGAGTTTCTGGCACAGTTCTTACAAATTGCTGACACAGTACGTTATAAGGAAGTAGATCAGGATGTCTACAGATTATTACTATTTTCATTTGCTGTAAAAGATTAAGCTAAGAGGTGGTTAAATAACCAACCCACAACAAGCATAAGAACATGGAAACAGTTATCAGACAAATTCCTGAATCAATATTTCCCTCCAAAAAGGATGACACAACTAAGGCTGGACATCCAAGGCTTTAAACAAGAGGATAATGAATCTTTTTATAATGCCTGGGAGAGGTACAGAGGGATGCTAAGGAAATGCCCCTCTGAAATATTTTCAGAGTGGGTGCAGTTAGACATCTTCTACTACGGGCTTACAGAAAAGGCCTAAATATCTATAGACCACTCAGCTGGTGGATCTATACACATGAGAAAGACAATTGAAGAGGCTCAAGAGCTCATTGATACAGTTACTCGAAATCAGCATCTGTACTTAAGTAGTTAGTCCTCCCTAAAAAAAGAGGCAAAAGTAGTATCCACTGAACTTAGTCCTCAAGAACAAATTGTTGAACTCAATCAGCAATTGCTTGTTATAACAAAACAGTTAGCAGAATTTAAAGAGATGCTCCAAGACACTAAAGATGCTAACAAGAATATGGAAGCACAATTGAATCAGACAAGACAACAACTATCTAAACAGATAACAGAAGAATGCCAAGCTGTTAAATTAAGGAATGGAAAAACACTGAATGTATCAATCCAAGGTAGCAGGGAGCTAGGAAAGGAGCGATTGACAAAGGACAACCAAACCACTGCCCAAAATCTCTCCGAGGACAGTAAGAGTCTAGAGAGGAATGATTCTGGCGTTCAAACGCCAGAAAAGGGTGGAAAAGTGGCGTTAAACGCCGAAGGGATGGCCAGATCTGGCGTCTAAATGCCAGAAAAGGGTAGCAATCTGGCGTTAAACGCCCATGCAGCCCCCAATTCTGGCGTTCAAATGCCACTAAGGGATCAGACACCTGCAAGTGCTGATAACAACCCCCTTAAGCAGGCTTCTCCAACCACTTCTGTAGGAAATAAACCTGCAGCAACCAAGGTTGAGGAATACAAAGCCAAGATGTCTTATCCTCAGAAACTCTGCCAAGCGGAATAGGATAAACAATTTGCCCGCTTTGCAGACTATCTCAGGACTCTTGAAATAAAGATTCCGTTTGCAGAGGCACTTGAGCAAATACCCTCTTATGCTAAGTTCATGAAAGAGATCTTAAGTCATAAGAAGGATTGGAGAGAAACTAAAAAGTTTTCCTCACTGAAGAATGCAGTGCAGTCATTCTGAAAAGCTTACCAGAGAAGCTTAAAGATCCTGGAAGCTTTATGATACCATGCACATTAGAGGATGCTTGTACCAAGACAGCTCTGCGTGACCTTGGGGCAAGTATCAACCTAATACCTGCATTCATTATCAAAAATCTTGGTTTGACTAATGAAGTTAAACCAACCTGGATATGCCTCTAACTTGCTGATGGCTCCATTAAGATCCCATCAGGCATAATTGAGGACATGATTGTCAAGGTTGGGCCATTTACCTTTCCTACTGACTTTGTAGTGCTGGAAATGGAGGAGCACAAGAGTACAACTCTCATTCTAGAAAGACCTTTCCTAGCAACTGGACGAACCCTCATTGACATCCAAAGGGGAAAAATAACCCTGAGAGTCAATGAGGATGAGTTTAAGTTGAATGCTGTCAAAGCTATGCAGCATCCAGACATACCAAAAGACTGCCTGAGCTCAGATTTTAATGACTCGTTGGTGGAAGAGGTGAAGATGACTGAGAGTCTTGAATCAGAACTAGAGGACATTTTTAAGGATGTTCAGCCTGATCTGGAGGAACCAGAGAGAACGAAAAAACCTCTGAAAACTCCTCAGGAAGAGAATAAGCCTCCTAAACCCGAGCTTAAACCACTACTACCATCCCTGAAATATGCATTTCTAGGAGAAGGTGAGACTTTTCCAGTGATCATAAGCTCTGCTTTAAATCCACAGGAAGAGAAAGCATTAATTCAGGTGCTAAGGACATACAAGACAGCTCTTGGGTGGTCCATAAGTGATCTTAAGGGCATTAGCCCAGTAAGATGCATGCACAAGATCCTATTGGAGGATGATGCTAAGCCAGTGGTTCAACCACAGAGACGGCTAAATCCAGCCATGAAGGAGGTGGTGCAGAAAGAGGTCACTAAGTTACTGGATTATTTATCCTATTTCTGATAGCCCCTGGGTAAGCCCTGTCCAAGTTGTCCCCAAAAAGGGAGGCATGATAGTGGTTCATAATGAAAAGAATGAACTGTTCCTATAAGAACAGTTACAAGGTGGTGTATGTGTATTGACTACAGAAGGATCAATACAGCCACCAAGAAGGATCATTTTCCTTTACTATTCATAGACCAGATGCTAGAGAGACTAGCAGGTTATGAATACTACTGCTTTTTGGATGGCTATTCAGGTTACAACCAAATTGCAGTAGATCCCCAACACCAAGAGAAAACAGCATTCACATGTCCATCTGGAGTATTTGCCTACAGAAGGATGCCATTTGGTCTGTGCAATGCACCTGCAACCTTTCAGAGGTGCATGCTCTCTATATTCTCTGATATGGTAGAGAAGTTTCTGGAAGTCTTCATGGATGACTTCTCAGTATTTTGAGACTCATTTAGCTCCTGTCTTGACCATCTAGCACTTGTTCTAAAAAGGTGCCAAGAGACTAACCTGGTTTTAAACTGGGAAAAATGTCACTTTTTGGTGACTGAAGGAATTGTCCTTGGGCACAAAATTTCGAATAATGGAATAGAGGTGGATCAAGCTAAGGTAGAGGTAATTGAAAAATTACCACCACCTGCCAATGTTAAGGCAATCAGAAGCTTTCTAGGGCATGCAGGATTCTATAGGAGGTTTATAAAGGATTTTTCAAAAATTGCAAAACCTCTGAGTAATCTGCTAGCTGCTGACATCCCATTTGTCTTTGACACGGAGTGTCTGCAGGCGTTTGAAACTTTGAAAGCTAAGCTGGTCACAGCACCAGTTATTTCTGCACCAGACTGGACATTACTATTCGAACTAACGTGTGATGCCAGTGACCATGCCATTGGTGTAGTATTGGGACAGAGGCATAATAAGCTTCTGCATGATATTTATTATGCTAGCCGTATTTTAAATGATGCACAGAAAAATTACACAACCACAGAAAAGGAGTTACTTGCAGTGGTCTATGCCATTGACAAGTTCAGATCTTATTTAGTAGGATCAAAAGTGATTGTGTACACTGACCATGCTGCTCTAAAATATCTCCTCACAAAGCAGGATTCAAAACCCAGACTCATAAGATGGGTGTTGCTTCGGCAAGAGTTTGATATAGAAATAAGAGACAGAAAAGGGACAGAGAACTAAGTAGCAGATCACCTGTTCCGGATAGAACCAGTAGCAGGAGCATCCCTCCCTCCTACTGAGATCTCTGAAACCTTCCCAGATGAGTAACTCTTTGCCATTTAGGAAGTACCATGTTTTGCAGATATTGTAAACTATAAACTGTGAGATTCATACCCAAAGAGTACAATAAGTAGCAAACAAAAAAATTAATTACTGATGCAACGTACTACTTGTGGGATGAACCATATCTCTTTAAGAGGTGTGCAGATGGAATGATCCGTAGATGTGTGCCTAGAGAATAGGCACAGAAGATCCTATGGCGTTTCCATGGATCACAGTATGGAGGACATTTTGGAGGTGAGCGAACGGCCACCAAGGTTCTCCAATGTGGCTTCTACTGACCTACTCTCTATAGAGACTCCCGAGAGTTTGTACATAACTGTGACAGTTGCCAGAGAGCTGGTAATCTGCCTCATGGTTATGCCATGCCTCAGCAAGGGATCTTAGAGATTGAGTTGTTTGATGTATGGGGTATTGACTTTATGGGGCCTTTCCCACCATCTTACTCAAACACTTATATTCTGGTGGCAGTAGATTATGTATCTAAATGGGTGGAGGCAATTGCAACACCCACTAATGATACTAAGACAGTAATGAAGTTCCTCCAAAAGCATATCTTTAGCAGGTTCGGTGTCCCTAGGATACTGATCAGTGATGGAGGCACTCATTTCTGCAATAAACAGCTTGACTCTACTCTGGTCCGATATGGAATTAACCATAAAGTGGCAACTCCATATCATCCACAGATAAATGGGCAGGCTGAAGTCTCAAATAGAGAACTGAAATGAATCCTGGAGCGGACTATAAGTACCCGTAGAAAGGATTAGGCAAGAGGTCTGGATGATGCTCTGTGGGTATACAGAACAGCATTCAAGACTCCTATAGGGACCTCTCCATACCAGCTTATGTATAGAAAAGCCTGTCATCTGCCAATAGAACTGGAACACAAGGCCTACTGGGCAACTAGGTTCCTAAACCTTGATGCTAAGGTAGCTGGAGAAAGAAGATTACTTCAGTTGAATGAGCTGGAAGAATTCAGACTCAATGCTTTCGGAAATGCCAAAATTTACAAGGAGAAAGCAAAAAGGTGGCATGACAAAAGGCTGTCATCTAGAGTCTTTGAGCCAGGACAGAAGGTTCTGCTGTTTAACTCTAGGCTCAGATTGTTTCCTGGGAAATTGAAATCCCGGTGGAAGGGACCATATGTGATTACAAGTGTGTCCCCATATGGATATGTAGAGCTTCAGGATATTGATTCTGACAAAAAGTTCATTGTTAATGGACAGCGAGTCGAACATTATCTTGAAGGCAATGTTGAGCAAGAGTGCTCAAAAGTGAGACTAAATTAAAAAGCTCAGTAAAAGTCCAGCTAAAGACAATAAAGAAGCGCTTATTGGGAGGCAACCTAATCTTATTTATCTATGATTAATTACTTTTTCAATTCATTTTCCATTGTTAGTTTATGTTTTCTTTAGGTTGATGATCATGTGGAGTCATAAAAACAGCTGCAGAATCAAAAATAGCATAAAAAAATAGCACACCCTGGAGGACAGACTTACTGGCGTTTAAACGCCAGTAAGGATAGCAGAATGGGCGTTTAACGCCCATGCAGGCAGTATTCAGGGTGTTCAGAAAAATGCCCAGTAAAGAAGGATTCCTAGCGTTTAACGCCAGCCAGGGTATCTAGCTGGGCGTTAAACGCCCAAAATGGCAGTCAAGTGGGCGTTAAACACCAGAATAGATAGCATTCTGGGCGTTTAACGTCAGGATGACACAAGGGAGGTAAATATGTTTTCAATTTGATTTTTTTTCAATTTTTCATGTTTTAATTCATAATTTTTTGCATCAAACATATTTTAAACATTCACTTTTTAATTTCTATTTTCAAAAAATTAATAATCTTTCCAATTCTTTTTAATTCTTTTTCAATTCTTTTAAAACTTCTTCCAAAACGTTTTCAAAACTTACATATCTTTTCAAATTCTTTTCCACTCTTTTTAATTTTTCTTGCATACAATAATAAGCTTTCAAAATGCATCATTCTTTTTCTACTCCCTTCTATTTGATTTTGCTCGAGGACGAGCAAAGCTTTTAAGTTCGGTGTGGAAAAGCTCAGCTTTTTGCTTTCCATAACCATTAATGGCACCTAAGGCCAGAGAAACCTCTAGGAAAAGGAGCAACAAAGGCAAGGAAGAGACATAAAGTAGCTCAAAAACTCCATTGGATCTTCAAGAGGAAGAAGAAGCCACCATCACTAAGGTGGACCCGTTCTTTAATTTTCTTGTTTTTATTTTTCTGTTTTTCGTTTTTATGCTTTATGTTTTAACTATGTTTATGTCTTCATTACATGATCATTAGTGTCTAGTGTCTATGTCTTAAAGCTATGAATGATTCCATGAATCCCTCACCTTTCTTAAATGAAAAATATTTTTAATTGCAAAAGAACAAAAAGTGCATAATTTCGAAAATTATCTTGAAATTAGCTTAATTATTTTGATGTGGTGGCAATACTTTTTATTTTCTGAATGAATGCTTGAACAGTGCATATTTTTTATAGTGAAGTTTATGAATGTTAAAATTGTTGGGTCTTGAAAGAATAATAAAAAAGAAAAATATTATTGATAATCTGAAAAATCATAAAATTGATTCTTGAAGCAAGAAAAAACAGTGAAAAGCAAAAGCTTGAGAAAAAAAAGTGGCGAAAAAAAAGAGAAAGAGAAAGAAAAAGCAAGCAGAAAAAGCCAATAGCTCTTTAAACCAAAAGGCAAGAGCAAAAAGCCAATAACCCTTTAAACCAAAAGACAAGGGTAAAAAGGATCCAAGGCTTTGAGCATCAGTGGATAGGAGGGCCCTAAGGAATAAAATCCTGGCCTAAGTGGCTAAACCAAGCTGTCCCTAACCATGTGCTTGTGGCGTGAAGGTGTCAAGTGAAAAGCTTGAGACTGAGCGGTTAAAGTCGTGGGCCAAAGCAAAAAGAGTGTGCTTAAGAGCTCTGGACACCTCTAACTGGGGACTCTAGCAAAGCTGAGTCACAATCTGAAAAGGTTCACCCAATTATGTGTCTGTGGCATTTATGTATCCGGTGGTAATATTGGAAAACAAAATGCTTAGGGTCACGGCGAAGACTCATAAAGTAGCTGTGTTCAAG
>NC_029791.2:48319389-48319487 GCF_000816755.2 Arachis ipaensis | reverse complement strand
CTGAACTAGGATAACACTATCTGAATTCTGAGTTCCTATAGATGCCAATCATTCTGAACTTCAAAGGATAAAGTGAGATGCCAAAACTGTAAACTGTT
>NC_029791.2:48301876-48318418 GCF_000816755.2 Arachis ipaensis | reverse complement strand
AAAAAGAAAAAGCAAGCAGAAAAAGCCAATAGCCCTTTAAACCAAAAGGCAATGGTAAAATAAAAAGGATCCAAGGCTTTGAGTATCAGTGGATAGCAGGGCCCAAAGGAATAAAATCCTGGCCTATGCGGCTAAACCAAGCTGTCCCTAACCATGTGCTTGTGGCGTGAAGGTGTCAAGTGAAAAGCTTGAGACTGAGCGGTTAAAGTCGTGGTCCAAAGCAAAAAGAGTGTGCTTAAGAGCTCTGGACACCTCTAACTGGGGACTCTAGCAAAGCTGAGTCACAATCTGAAAAGGTTCACCCAATTATGTGTCTGTGGCATTTATGTATCCGGTGGTAATATTGGAAAACAAAATGCTTAGGGTCACGGCGAAGACTCATAAAGTAGCTGTGTTCAAGGATCAACATACTGAACTAGGAGAATCAATAACACTATCTGAATTCTGAGTTCCTATAGATGCCAATCATTCTGAACTTCAAAGGATAAAGTGAGATGCCAAAACTGTTCAGAAGCAGGAAGCTACAAGTCCCGCTCATCTAATTGAGGCTAATCTTCATTGATAATTTTGAAATTCATTGCATATTCTCTTCTTTTTATCCTATTATGTTTTTAGTTTCTTGGGGACAAGCAACAATTTAAGTTTGGTGTTGTGATGAGTGGATAATTTATACCCTTCTTGGCATTGTTTTTACATAATTTTTAGTATGTTTTATTCACTTTTTAGTATATTTTTGTTAGTTTTTATTCAAAAATTACATTTCTGGACTTTACTATGAGTTTGTGTGTTTTTCTATGATTTTAGGTATTTTCTGGCTGAAATTGAGGAACTTGAGCAAAAATCTGATTCAGAGGCTGAAAAAGGACTGCAGATGCTGTTGGATTCTGACCTCCCTGCACTCGAAGTGGATTTTCTGGAGCTACAGAGACCAAAATGACGCGCTCTTAATTGCTTTAGAAATTAGACATTCTGGGCTTTCCAGCAATATATAATAGTCTATACTTTTCTCGAGATTTGATGGCCTAAATTGCCATTTAAAGTCAGCCTAAAAATTCTGGCGTAAAACGCCCAAACTGGCACCAGAATTGGAGTTAAACGCCCAAACTGGCACCAAAGCTGGCGTTTAACTCCAAGAACAGCCTAAGCACGAAAAATATTCGATGCTCAGCCCAAGCACACACCAAGTGGGCCCCGAAAGTGGATTTCTGCACTATCTGCACTTAGTTACTCATTTTTTGTAATCCTAGGTTACTAGTCTAGTATAAAAACTACTTTTAGAGATTCATTCAGTATCTCATGACATTTTACACTTCATATTGTATCTTCTACGGCATGAGTCTCAAAACCCCATAGGTGGGGGTGAGGAGCTCTACTGTGTTTCAATGGATTAATGCAATTATTTCTGTTTTCTATTCAATCACGCTTGATTCTATTCTAAGATACTCATTCGTACTTCAATTTGGAGAAGATGATGATCCGTGACACTCATCATCATTCTCACATCTATGAACGCGTGTCTGACAACCACTCCCGTTCTACACGAGCTCAACATAGTCATTGGGCGACAGCTTGAGTGCGTATCTCTTGGGTCTCTAATCCACGGACCAAGTCCGTGAGATCAGAACATTCGTGGTATAGGCTAGAATCAATTGGCAGCATTCCTGGGATCCTAAAAGTCTAAACCTTGGCTGTGGTATTCCGAGTAGGATCTGGGAAGGGATGACTGTGACGAGCTTCAAACCTGCGAATGTTGGGCGCAGTGACAGTGTGCAAAAGGACAATGGTCCTATTTTGACGCTAGTTGGAACCGACAGATGATTAGTCGTGCGGTGACAACGCTTGATATTTTTCATCCGAGAGGATCATACAGCCTGCCATGGAAAGAAGCCGTGCGTGTTTGGAGAAGAAGACAGTAGGAAAGCAGAGATTCAGACGACAGAGCATCTCCAGAACCTCAACCTGTTCCTCATCACTGAATCACAAGTATTATTTAATTTATGTTATTTATTTTTCATAAATACAATCACTCTTATCATTAATCTCCTGACTAAGATTTACAAAATAACCATAGCTGCTTCAAGCCGAAAATCTCCGTGGGATTGACCTTTACTCACGTAAGGTATTACTTGGACGACCCAGTGCACTTGTTGGTTAGTTGTGCGGAATTGTGAAAAATATGATTTACAATTTCGTGCACCAACAATCCAACCGTAATATTCTTTGTTTAATACTTTATCTTGATAATTTCCTTTTATTTTCAATTTTTTATTCAACTTTCAAACTTCATGCAAAAATAAAAGAAAGTGATGCATAGCATTCATGTATCTCATGTTTGATACCAAGTTTGGTGTGAGCATATTTTTTCATTCACTAACTAAGTTGTTATGGTTGCTTCATGAAAGTAAGCAAGATATGTATTCTTTTTCATGATGCCTATGCTTAAAAACTAAGTTTGGTGTTAAACATAAAGTGCATGAAGGAAGAACAGAGTCCCTTTTGATTCTTTGAAAAGCCATTCTTAGATTGTCATGACTAATTTGCATGATGGTTATTTTTTAATTTGTTAGATTAGATTTGTTTTTGTCCATTTTGAATTATGTTCATATATTTCTTTAAGTTTGGTTAATTGTTTTCTCGGTTACAATTATTTGAAGTTTGAATTTTGTAGCTAGAAGCCAAAACCAAGATATGCTGGAGCATAGCATTTGAATTTGGCCGCTCCATGCATGCTATGGTTCAGTCATCCTTGATAAGGCATGGTGTGGTCACCTATTCTTGTGACAATGCTCACATGTGCAACTTTTATCTCCATTTGTTTGAAAAGGGTACCTCAAACAGGCATAGGCCTTGATTTCTAGGCTATACTTTTGTCCATTTTTTTAGCTTCTCTAACCGAGACACAACCCGCCTTTCCACTAATTACATCTTCTTACACTCCTTATCTTCATTCCACATTTCATGCACACCATTAGATTCACAACAATTGATCACCACCCTCCATGCCTTCCATACTTTCATCTATAAATTAAATTCCCTGTTTCCCACTCCACACAACCGAAGCATTCAAACACTTTCTTCTTTCTTTCAATAACACTTCACACTTCACATTTTTTCATTTCCTTAATCTCTTGTTTCTTCATATCACACTCTTCGTCTTTATATTTCATTGTTTTCCTTTTTTTGTCACTAACTTTTAGTGCTTGAGAACGAGCACTCTCTAAGTTTGGTATGGAGTTAGCCATTCCTTCATTTACAATGAATGGC
This sequence comes from Arachis ipaensis, assembly GCF_000816755.2. Classification (NCBI taxonomy): domain Eukaryota; kingdom Viridiplantae; phylum Streptophyta; class Magnoliopsida; order Fabales; family Fabaceae; genus Arachis; species Arachis ipaensis. Next base: position 48,315,154 of record NC_029791.2, on the reverse strand, counting down.
TTTAGAATCTTCATCTAGAAAAAGAAAAGGAAAGTAACCATTAGAGCAACCTCAATTTGATGATAAGGGATTCAAATCCTCTTTTCATGAGCTTTAATTCCATGTTTGGATGATCAACAAAGATGCAATTCTACAGATTGCCATTAGACTTGAGAAGGACACCTATCCTACTATTAGAAAAGAGATTCAAAAAAGAAGATGGGAGCTCTTATGTGATCCACATGTTTATGTAAGTCTCGCCTTCATTCAAGAATTTTATGCCAATGCTATGAGAGAAAAAAGGAGTACCCTCTTTATAAAATTTTTGTAAGAGGTACAGAGGTAGACTTCAGTCCTAATGCCATCAGAAGAGCACTAAAAATAAGGCCACACTTCTCCTCTAAGCCAAGATATGAAGAAAGGATAAATACGGCCCTAGGGTATGATGAGGTGATCAATGATATCTATATTCTGGGAATTAAATGGATCTTGCTTTCAAATGGAGCTCCAAATCAATTAAAAAGAACCGATTTCATGCCAGAGGCAAGAGGATGGTTTGAGATTATACGGAGATCAATCCTCCTTACATCCAATAATTTTAAAGTCATAGTTGAGAGGGCAATCATGGTGCACTGTATAATGAAGTGTGGGGTAGTGAATGTGGAAGAAATCACTACTGAAAATATTCAAAAAATAGCGAAAAGCAACTCCCCCATCATTTATCGCTTGTGTGAAAAATCTAGAGTGCTCTTTGTGGATGAAGACACCACCTGGGTGTCAGTGGCCAAACCCATTACTACTAGGAGGATGGAGAGAGTTATGCTCAATCCAGAACAAAAGAGGCCACCAAGAAAAAGAGAGCCTGAGCAAGCAACATTTCAAGAAGAAGAGCATCAAAATCAAATCTTACAACAATAACCACAATAAATGACCACTTTGACATGATCCAGCTCCAAAGTACCCTGCAAAACATCTCTGAACAACAAGTGAAGCTGTAAGAACAACAATTGAAACTCCAAGAGCAACAACTACAGTTTCAAGAGCAATAATTGTAATATCAATAGAACAAACAAAATCAAATCCAACAGTTGCTTGACTCACAGAATCAACAACATAAAGAGTTCTTGGAGTTCAGACACTTAAGAGGAGTACAGGCATGATAATCGAGTGGAAGGAGAATTAAATATCCAAGCAAAATTGACTTACTTATGTCAAGGAATTTAAAAGATGGAACCATCTATGCCATATTTTCCAAAGATAGCATAGAGGATAGTGCATGAGTTGAAAGAGGTCCGACTTGAACATGGAGAAAGAGTGCAAAAAAGCATGGTAGAGCATGATTTTTGGGAATTGAGGACTTCCTCTTCTAAGAACTCTAAGAACCTAAGTGTGTAGGAGCTAAGGAACTTGGAGCTAGGCAATGAAGAAGATGGTGATGAATAAATCAAGGTGGTGAAGCTCTTTTCATTTGTTGCTTTGTTTGTTTTAATAATAATGGTTGTATGAGTATTTTTCTTTACTTTGCACACTTTGTGTGTTTATATTTTGTTTTATGGTTATCTTTAAAAATTCAATAAAAGATGTTATTTTTCCTTTAGGCTTGAGTTGTATTAAAAATTGTTCAAAGTAAAAGAAGTTAAGGAAGTCTTAGGTATTAAAAGTGAGTGTAATTGAGAGGAAGGTATAAGTTGATGATGGAACCATAAAATGAAGCTCCATAATTTCTCATTCTTAGTTGAAACACTAAGATAGAGGAGGAAATTTGAAGAATGTTATAAAGGCTCTCAAACATCAATACAACAAAGAAGTAGTAGCATAAACAAGTAAAAGAAAGTTTAGCTCAAAGTTTTGAGCATCAATTACTAGGAAAACCAAGAAAGAAACAAAAGACACTCAAAGAGTTTAAGCCTAGTAAATGCTTGTGGTGAACTTGAGCAAGTAAATTCTTAGGGGTATCTCAACACCTAGAACCTTAGACCAACTGGTTTGGGAGTGTTAATTGAAAGCTTATTTAAAGAGCTACTTTGAGAAAAAACATTTAGAGTTATGGTCAAGCAAAAAAGAATCAAGAAAAGAAAGCAAAGGTGCAAGAAAAGATGCAATGCTACTTCAAGGTGACAACATATAAAGAGGTCTCTGTAACTTGATTTGAATAGAATTCCTAGGTTCTAAGTATTTCAAGGCAAGAATTAACAATTAAGGAATTTCATGCATGGTTACATAATTAAATTATCCCTTCATCTCTTGATTGCCTTATTTTTAAACTTCCTTCACTCAAGTTACTTAAGAATAATATTATTTGCATAACTCTTTCTAGAGGACAAGCAAGTTTTAAGTTTGGTGTTGTGATGCATGTGCATCTTAACTAGTTAGTTTTGTTAGTTTATAACTCTTTTTCATGAATCTTGGATAATAATCAAGTGATTTTGTGGTTAAATCTCAGTATGTTTGCATGTAAAAGATGATTGAACATTAGTTGAATTTATATTCATTCATGAATATATAAGCTAAGATTGATGCAAGTGGTACACTAAGTGATTGGTAACTATAGGAATGATTATTGTTGCACTTATGTACACTAGCTCATTTGGTAATTATTCATGAGATTATGAACCAAACTTTGACAAAAAAATTTTTAATGACTGTTAAGAAAATGATGATGAAGAATGGAGAGGTAAGCATCCCAAGGCAGAGCGTTAGTAACGCTTCAATTTTGAAGCGTCACCCCCAAGTAACGCATGCAACAAGAAGAAAACGCGTTGGTGGTAAATTGAAGTAGGGCATGCTTGTTTATGGAGCTTGCATAGTGATGTTGGTAACGCCTTTGTTCCAATGCACCCTTCATAGTGGCGTTGATTACAAGTGAAGCAAGGCATGCATGTTTATGGAGCTTGCATGAGGCATTGGTAACGCTTAGTTCATAAAGCGCCCATTCCAAAATGGTGCCAATGTTGTGCAAGGAAGAAATGAAGCAAGGAGTCTATGGCACGAAGAATGCATGCACACAAGGAAGGATTACTAATGCCAGAGCAACAAGGGTGCCCATCAAAGGAACGCCAATGATGCAACAATAAAGCTAGAGGTAAGGCTTACAGTCTTATTACTTCTTTCTATATATATATATATATTGTATGAGGTTTAGAACTGTCATAGCGCTTTATCGCCATTTGCTTTACGGCTAGAGGTAAGGCCTAAGGTGACAGGGTGTTACATTTAGTGGTATCAGAATGGTTCATCCTCGTGAGCCTGAGGGATGGACCGATTGTACTTCATTGCATACTCTGGGTCATTTTTCTTTTGTGCTATTTAGGATATTTGTTTGATAAACATAGCATGCTTGTTTGTGAGTACTTCTTTGAGATATTGAGACTGATCACTTGATATCGATTGTTTGGAGTGCACAGGACCCTGAATTGCGACTCGCGGGCGAGGTCAGACACGTACTCAAAGAGAGAATGAGGGTAACCCATCAGTGAACAGCCATGTTAAATTCATTGCGGCATTGACTAACTTGGCTAACACAATACAAGCGAGCGCTGCTACGACTACTCATGCTATGGAATGGATAGGGCAACTGATGAGCACATATTTTATACGCTTTTTGGCATCATTTTCATATAGTTTTTAGTATGTTTTGTTTAATTTTTATTAAGTTTTCATAGATTTTAGTGTAAAATTCACATTTTTGGATTCTACTTTGGGTTTGTGTGTTTTTATGCAATTTCAGATATTTTTTGGCTAAAATTGAGGAGCTGGGGCAAAAGTCTGATTCAGAGAAAGCACTGCAGATGCTATTCGAATCTGATCTCCTTACACTCGAAAGAGCTTTTCAGGAGCTACAGGAGTCCAAATGGAGCGTTCGTAATGGCTATGGAAAGCTAACTTCCGGAGCTTTCCAAAAATATATAATAGTTTATACTTTTTCAGATTATAAGGCCTAAAACTGGCGTCCAACACAAGCCTCCTGCCCATTCCAGGCATCCAGCGCCCAAAAGAGGAGCCCAGCGTCCAAACGCCCAAACTGGACCCCCCCAGCCAGCGTTCAATGCCCTAGAGGCCTCCTAGCACGTGGATCTCATCAAAACCTAGCCCAAACACTCACCAAGTTTTCCCCAGATGTGAATTTTAGCACTAAAATACTGTTTTACCCTTTCTTATGTAATCCTTAGTCATTAGTTTAGTATTTAAGACTTTTTACACTTGATCTTCGAGGATAGACAGAAGCTTTTCCAGTCATATTTCGTTTTTTACATTGTATTTCTATCAGTATGAGTTTCTAAACCTCCTAAGTTGAGGGGAGGAGCCTTGCTGAGTTTTACGGATTAATAAAAATACTACTGTTCTTTCTCAATTCGTGTTTGATTCTCTATTCTAAGATGTATCTTCGTTCTTCATCAATATGAATGTGTTGAACTGGCATAAGGTTATCATATTCTACATGGGTTCAGAGTGAATCTTTCATCAGACAATGATGAATCACCAACTTGATTATACATCTCTTAGATGGCTAATCCACGACTTCGTTGGGGACTTCTCGAGACACCAGTTCAGCCGAAGTATAGGGAGATTAGGGTCTCAATGGTAGAGGCTAGAACCCAAAGGCACAACATTCTTTGATCCGAAAGATCCGATCTTGTCTGTGGCATTTTGAGTAGGATCATTATGGAGAATGGACTGCAGGAGCTTCACCCTCAATCAGAATGGATCCGCACTAACCTTGGGTTCAGATATGGAGGAGTATTGGTGGCTGCTCAAACCAGGGTCAATCACATACAGCCTGCCATAGAAGAAATCATTCACAGTTGAAGAAGACAGTAATACCAGAGTTAATCTAGAAGGACAAAGCATCTCCAAGCCTTAACCACCTTCTTATCATAGTAACGAACGGGATTTTCTGTCAGTAAAGAATTCACAAATAAATTCTCGTTGTAAGTATAGTTTCTAAACCAACAAAGAATCATTTTGTACAAAAATTTGGTTGTCACTTAAGCAAACCCAATAAAAATAATAACCAAAGTATTTAAACCTCGGGTCGTCTCTCAAGGAATTGTAGGGAAGTGTGTTACTATTGGTTATGGGTTTTTGTTTTCTGAGAAATTTTGGAATGAGGAATGGAAAAATAAATGATTATAAATTAAAGCAATAAAAATTAACAAGAGGTTTTATGTAATTGAAATAAAAAGCCTTGACCGAGGGTATGATTAATTGGAAGTTCTATCCTTGTTGGATTTTCTCAAGTGTAGTGTCAAGAGGTTGTTATTTTCACTTAGTTAACACTTACTAAATAAAAGAAAGTCAAGTGATTTAGCTAACTCTTATTCGCAAATCCTAATCCTCTCTCTCTTGGGAAGGACTAGCGTTAGTAAATAGAGAATTAGCCAACAACTTCCAATTTAACTAAGCACTTGAGCATTTCAACTCTAGGGTCTCCATTTAATCAACCCCCAAGTCAAATTAGGAGTCTACTCTGTCAACATGAATACCATCTTCGTTGTTTTATAAGAGAAGTAAAAATGGAACATGATAATTAAAATCAATTGAAAGCAATTAAACAAATAATAAAATTTAAATTGAAAAAAACTTCTTGCATTAATAAATTCTAAAAACAATTCAATTTTAACTTTGAACAAAGATTAAGGATATGAAAGAGTAAGGGAAAAAGAAAACAAACTAGAATGATAAAGACTTCAATGGGGTAGTAACTCTGTCAATATCCAATTCAAAGCATAAAACTAGGAATCCTAAATCCTAGAGAGAGGAGAGAGCCTCTCTCTCTAAAATCTACATCTAAAAAAACTAAAATTGTGAATTATGAGAAGCGTATCAATGTCCTCTTGATTCTCCCACTTTGTAGCCTCTAATATGTGTTTTCTGGGACGAGAACTGGGTCAGAAACAGCCCAGAAATCGCTGGGGGCAAATTCTGATATGCTGAATTTGCGTAGATCAACGTGTGTGCGTCGCTTATCTTTAGAGCAACTATGGCAAATTATATATCATTTCGAAGCCCCGGATGTTAGCTTTCCAACACAATAAGAACCGCCTCATTTGGACCTCTTTAGCTCAAGTTATGGGCAGTTAAGTATGAAGAGGTCAGGCTGGACAACTTAGCAATTCCTTCAACTTCTTGTATTCCTTCCACTTTTGCATGCTTCCTTTCCATCCTCTAAGCCATTCCTGCCCTATAAACCCTGAAATCAGTTAACACAGATATCAAGGCATCGAATGGTACTAAGGAAGGATTAAACATAGCAAATTTAAGGCCAAAGAAGCATGTTTTCAATCGTAGCATAAAATTAGGAAGGAGAATGTAAAACATGAGAATTCTATGAATAAGTGTGAGTTTAATGGATAAAATCCACTCAATTAAGTACAAAATGTACCACGAAATAGTGGTGCATCACATAGTTTACACGACTTCTAAGTTCTGACTACCTTTTTCTTTATTTCTTTTTATGCTTTTAACCAAATCCAACAAATTTCCTACTCACCTGATTAAGATCTGCAAGATAACCATAGCTTGCTTCAAACCACAATCCTCGTGGGATCGACCCTGACTCACTCAGGTATTACTTGGACAACCCAGTGCACTTGCTGGTTCAGTTGTACGAAGCGTGGGGATTCGTGCACCAAGTTTTTGGCGTCATTGCCGGGGATTGTTCGAGTTTGGACAACTGATGGATTATCTTGTTCCAAAGATAAGGTATTGTCTTTAATTTTGTTAGAGTCTTTTATTTTATTTTTCTTTTTTTCGAAAAATAAAAAACCTTTTTAAAAAAAATAAATTTTTTTCCTTTTCTTTGTTTAATCTTTCTTTTTGGTTTGAGTCTTTTATTTTTGTTCTTGTTGAAATTTTCAAAATTTTGGTGTCTTCTTGTGTCTTTTCTTTGAAATTTTTGAAAATTTTGTCTTTGGTTTTAAAAAATTTTAAGTTTGGTGTCCTTTGCATGTTCTTTTGTTCTTTGAATTCTTTGAGTTTTGTTCTTGGTGTTCTTCTTGATCTTCAAAGTGCTCTTGTTTTTTTTTGTTTTGATCTTAAAATTTTTAAATTTGGTGTCTCTTTGTGTTTTTCTTGTTAATTTTCAAACACTAGGTCCCCTTAGATCTAAAAATTTTAAGTTTGGTATCTTTTTGTTGTTTTTCTCTTTCCTCATTAAATTCAAAAATAAAAAAAATATCTTTTCTATCTTTATTTTAATCTTAAAATTTTTATCTTATCTTATCTTAGTTTTCAAATTTCAAAATCAAATCTTCTCAAAAGTCATATCTTTTTCAATTCTTATCTTATCTTTTTATCTTTCTTTAAAATTCAAAAATTTAAAATTCAAAATTCAAAAAATCTTATCTTATCTTATTTTAAATTCAAATTTTAAAAATTAAACCTTTTCAAAAATCAAATCTTTTTCAAATTCTTTCTTATCTTGTTGACTTTTTCAAAATTTAAAATTTAAAACTTAATTTTCAAATTTTAAATTTTAAATTCAAATCTTTTCTAATCTTCTATCTTATCTTGTTTACAAATCTTTCCTAATTAGTATTTATCTTCTCTCTCTTCTTTTTCAAAACTTCCTAACTAATTTTTCTCTCTCCTAATTTTCGAAAATCCTTCTTCTATTTCTCTCTTCTTTTTCGAAATTCATAATTAAATTTTCAGTTCTTTTTAATTCATTAACCTCTATTTTCGAATTACATAAATAAATAAAATAAAATAAAAAAATATTTTATTCTTGTTTATCTCTCTACTTCTATTTATTTGAATTCTTCTTCCCCTTCTTCTTCTCCTACTTCTATCTTCCTCTTCTTTCTTCACATATCACAGGGAGTCCTCTGTTCTTGAATATAGAGCTCCCATTCTGTTCTGTCCTTGGTTTCTTCTTTTCTTGTTTATGACCAGGAACAGGGATAAAGAACCTCTCTTTAATCTTAATCATGAACCTAAAAGGACTTTAAGGAGGAGCTTACAACACATTAAAGCACAACACTCCGGAAGAAACCTTTCAAAAAATTTTGAACAAGAAGCAGAAGAGATGGCCGAATATGAAGGAGAAGCAAGAAAGGTTCTTGGTGACTTCACCATGCCTACCTCTGACTTTTATGGCAGAAGTATCTCTGTACAGGCCATTGGAGCTAACAACTTTGAGCTTAAGCCTCAGTTAGTCTCTCTTTTGCAACAGAATTGCAAGTTCTATGGACTTCCACTGGAAGATCTACATCAGTTCTTAGCTGAATTCTTACAAATCTGTGACACTGTTAAGACCAATGGAGTGGATTCTTAAGGTCTACAGACTTATGCTCTTTTCCTTTGCTATAAGAGACAGAGCTAAGATATAGTTGGATTCTCAACCAAAAGAGAGCCTAGACTCTTGGGAAAAACTGGATAATTCTTTTCTAGCTAAATTCTTTCCTCCTCAAAGGATGAGCAAAATCAGAGTGGAAGTTCAAACCTTCAGACAGAGAGAAGGTGAATCCCTCTTTGAAGGTTGGGAAAGATACAAGCAACTAATCAAGAGGTGTCTTCCTGACATGCTCTCAAAATGGTCTATCATAGGAGTTTTCTATGATGGTCTGTCTAAGATGTCCAAAATATTATTGGACAGCTCTGCAGGTGGATCACTCCACTTGAAGAAAACGCTTGCAAAAGCAAGAGAACTCATTAAGATTGTTGCAAAGAACCAGTTTATGTACACTTCTGAAAGAAATCCTGTGAACAATATGGTCTCTCTGAAGAAAAGAGTTCTTGAAGGTGATACTCTGAATGCCATATTGGCTCAGAACAAGATCTTAACACAGCAGGTCAATATGATCTCTCAGCATTTGACTGGAATGCAAGCTGCAGCTGGTAGTACTCAGGAACCTTCTTCTGAAGTAGAAGCTTGTGATCCTGATCAACCCACCATGGAGGAGGTGAATTACATGGAAGAACCCTATGGAAACACACACCTACAATCCTTCATGGAGGAATCATCCTAACCTTTCATGAAAGGATCAACAGGAACCTCAGCAAGGTGGAAGGAACCAGAATAGGTTAAACAACAGGCCACCATTCCCACCTTCTCAAGGGAATATGGAGACTCATAAGCATAGCCTTTTTGACTTAGTCATTTTAGTCTCCAGCCTCACTAAGACCACTCATAGTTTCATAACTGAAACAAGATTCTCCGTCAGAAATTTAGAGGTACAGATTGGTCAACTAAGCAAGAGGATCCCTGAGACCCCTCCTGAAACTCTTCTTAGTAACACTAAAGTGAACCCAATAGAAGAGTGCAACGCCATCACCACTGAGGCTGTGGTCAAATCTGGAGAGACTGGGAAGGCATTGAACGCCAGTGAGGAATCCCTCACTGGGCGTTCAACGCCCATCCTGGCACCATAGCTGGCGCTGAATGCCAGTGAGGAAGCCCTCACTGGGCATTCAATGCCCAACCAGACAAGGAAGCTGGCGTTGAATGCCAGCCAGGATATCCCTACTGGGCGTTCAATGCCCAAAATGGTAAGGGAACTGGCGTTTAACGCTAGTAAGGGTATACAGCATGGGCGTTCAATGCCCAAAGAGCCATCAGAGCTGGCGTTGAACGCCAGTAAAGGCACACCCTCTGAGTGCTCAAAACCTACTCAAGAAATTCCTATCCAAGAACTAAAGAAAGCCAAGGCTTATATAGAGACCATAGAGGTTCCTTTGCATGCACTTCTGCAGTGCATCAGTTTTAATGAACACTCATCCTCTGATGAGGATGAAGACACTAGGGAAGAGCAAGTTGCTCGGTACCTAAGAGCTCTCATGAAGCTGAATGCCAAGCTATTCGGTACAAAGCCTTTGAAGGAAGAACCTCCACTGCTTTCCAAAGAACTCAATACTTTGGTTCAGCAAAGGCTACCTCAGAAGCTTCCAGATCCTGGACGCTTCCTAATTCCTTACACTGTAGGTACCATGACCTTTGAGAAGGCTCTGTGTGACCTAGGGTCAAGCATAAACCTCATGCCACTCTCTGTAATGGAGAAGTTGAGAATCTTTGAGGTACAAGCTGTAAACATCTCACTAGAGATGGCAGATAAATCAATGAAGAAGCCATATGGCTTAGTAGAGGATGTCTTGGTAAAAGTTGAAGACCACTACATCCTACAAACTTCATAGTCTTGGATATTGGAGAGGATGAGCATGACTCTATCATTCTTGGAAGACCTTTCCTAACCACTGCAAAATCCATGATTAATGTGGCAAAGGGAGAAATGGTTTTTCAACTAGGAAAGGACTACATCTTATTCAAGATGTCCAATCCCAATTCTCCATCTGATAAGCAAGAGACAATGGTGCAACACCTAGTGTTCCAACCATCTCTTTCTGTGCAGAGCTTTGCAGAGCCCCCTAGTTAAGTGATTGTGGCGTTTATGTATCAGGTGGTAGTACTTAAAAACAAACCGCTTAGAGTCACGACTAGGCTCAAAAAGGTGCAAAGCGCCAAAGGAAAAAGCTGTGGTCAAGAATCAAGAAAAATAAAAAGAGGAGAATCAATAATACCATCCGGATTCTAAGTTCTAAAGGATGCCAATACTTCTGAGCTTCAAAGAAAAATGAGATGCTAAAGCTATTCAGGAATAAAGAACTCACAGCCCATTCAATAATTGGAACTAAGCTTCATTGACAACTCTGAGACCTTATGTATTTTCCTCTTCTTCTAGTCCTAACTTGCTTTTGGTTGCTTGAAGACAAGCAAAAATTTATGTTTTGTGTTGTGATAAGTGAATTTCTTATATGCTTTTTCATAGCATTTTCATAGTGTTTTTAGTTAGACTTTATTAATTTTATTTAGTTTTTGTATGTTTTAGTGCAAAATTCATCCTTTGGATGCTACTTTGAGTTTTTTTGTTTTTCCTATGATTTTAGATGATTTTTGGGCAAAATCAGCAAGATTGGCAAAGTCTTGTTCAGAGCTGAAGAAAGGATAGCAGACGCTGTCAGATCCTGGCCTCCGTGAATTACAACAAGCATTTCTTGAGCTACAGAGGTCTCATTGATGCTTTTTCAATGGGGTTGGAAAGATAACTTCCAGAGCTTTCCAGCAATATATAATAGTCCATATTTCTTTTCCAAATCACTGCCTATAACTGACGTTGAACGTCCACATCTAGAGTTTAATGCCCAAGAAGGATCAAAGCCCAGTGTTGAATGCCCAAGACTGGTGTTCAACGCCACCAAGGGACCAAGGGAGCACGAGTTCAACCCCCTAACTGGCGTTCAACGCCCATTCTCCAAGTTGAACGCCAGGATTTGACGAGCACAAGACGAAAGTGGGCCCAAAGTGGATTTTCGCAATCTTTAGCTTAGTTTAGTTTATCTTTGTACTTTTTAAATTTAAATTAACATCTTTTAGGGTTAGCATCTCCTATATAAAGAGGAGATCACTTAGGTTTAATCATCAACATGTATCATACTTTCATACCTTAGATCTCTCTATAAATTATGAGCAACTAAACCTCCTAAGTTAAGGTTAGGAGCTCTGCTGATTCCTATGGATTAATAATAATATTGTTTCTATTTCAATATATGTCTGATTCCATTCTATGATGTGTTGTCCTTCTTCATCCAAATGAGACTGAGTATGTCCCTTTTTCTATATGAGTTCTTTATGAATCCTGACCCAGATATTATTGAGCTAAAGAGTAAGAATACATCACCTGAACCAATAATTCATCTGGGCTAATCGAGGATAAGTGACATATAATCCAGTTAGTTATGGGTGATGAGGTTTCTTGGCGCTAAGGCTAGAACATTGAGCTTCATTCTTTGATCCGGAAGATCTGATCTTGTATGTGGCGTTTTGAGTAGGATCACAAAGGAGAATGAATTGCGTGAGCTTCACCCTCGTTTATATTGAATGACCACTGACAACGGTGTTTGATATGAATTGGAGGAGATTAACTTGATGAGAGGACACAAATTAATCACTTACAGCTTTTCCATAGAATGAATCTTTCATTGTTAAAGTAGCCTGTAAGAAGTATTAATCCAGAAAGATAAAGCATCTCGAAAGTCTTAACTGATTTCTTATTATTGTTTCTTTATCAATTCTTTATTGCTTTCTTTATTATTTGATGCGCTTACAATAAACTACGATATTTCTATTCGCCTGACTAAGATCTGTAAGATATTGCTTGCTCAATCCAACAATCCTCGTGGGATCAACCCTCAGTCACCTAAGGTATTACCTGGACGACCCGTTGCACTTGCCGGTGAAGTTGTGCGAGTTTAATTTTGCGCCCCATAATGCCCCCAACCAACGTTGCAATGACCCCAGCCAACGTTGCAATGTGCTCAGCCTCTGTTGCAAGGCCAACAGCCAATGCTGCAACACGCCCAGCCTCCGTTGCAACGCGCCCAGCCAACGTTGTAACGCGCCCTACCACCGTTGCAATGCGCCTAGCCTCCGTTGCAATGCCCCAAGCCAATGTGGCAACGCCCCCAGCCAACGTTGCAAAGACCTCAGCCAACGTTGCAACGACGCCAGCCAACGTTGCAACACGTTCAGCCTCTGTTGCAAGGCCCCCAGCCAACGTTGCAATGCGCCCAGCCTCCGTTGCAATGCCCCCAGCCAACGTTGCAACGAGCCCAGCCTCTATTGCAATGCCCCTAGCCAACGTTGCAACGCCTCCATCCAATGTTGCAACGGGCCCTAGCCAATGTTGCAACGCAACGTCCCTCCGTCGCAATGCACCCAGCCAACCTCGCAACGCACTAAGCCTCTGTTGCAACACACCCAGCCAACCTTGCAAAGTGCCCAGCCTCCGTTGCAACGCACCCAGTGTAGGTTCGATCCCCTGCAACTGACCAGTCACTATGCCCAGTCACTGTAATGGGGTATACGTGGATTGGTACAGCGGGACAGTAGTGCCTTGTCTCCAGCCTTGCAGGGTGCCTACTCACCCTTTCCCGGGTGCGTCTTTCTACGGGGACCATGTGCCAGGTCTTGGCATGGCCCGACCTCGCTGGGTGCCATCTCTCCCTCGGGGTATGTCCTTCCCCAGTTGACTGTGTGTCGGGTCTTGCTGCCTAGTAGAGGAATATGCATCGCACGTAGTGCTGGCATTGCGCCCAGCAATCCTTCGGCCAGGTCGAGTCTGAGCAACTGGAGACGCCTCACTATAATAGGCTACCGAGCCATTACAGAAGTTAAACCGGTTGAGGTCAATTTTTCCATTTGGTGATCCGTTTGTGTTCTACGGCCCATTCTACCCCCGGGGGCAGGAGGGCTCGCCTTAAAGAGGAAAGGTCATTTTTGACCGGGATTTTTTCATGCAGCCTTTA
>NC_029791.2:48256876-48299376 GCF_000816755.2 Arachis ipaensis | reverse complement strand
ATATGTGATGCCTAGACATCTTAGGCTAGTTTCCCAAGCCTTTGTCATTAGTTTTCATTTATTTTCATACACTTTCTAAGGCAATAAGTAAGCATTTGGATGAGAAATTTATGTATGTCTTGATTCAATCAAACATTATTAATTATGTACATTTTCATGAGATTTATGCAAGATTTACTTGATGCAATGAATGATGCATTATTTTATGATTCTTGTAACACATTGATGAATTTTTTTTGGTTGATGATAGATAAGAAGAAGTAAAAGAAAAACAAGGAAGAAGCAGAGGAGGCAACGTTGGTGGCCAAAGTTGGCTCACAACGTTGCCATGAATGTTGCTTATGGAGAAGGAAGCAACGTTGGTGGCCAAGTTGGCCCACCAACGTTGCCACAAATGTTGGCTTATAGAGAAGGAAGCAACGTTGGTGGCCAAGTTGGCCCACCAACGTTGCCACAAACGTTGGCTTATGGAGAAGGAAGCAATGTTGGTGGCCAAGCTGGCCCACCAACGTTGCCACAAACGTTGGCTTAAGGAAGGGTGAGCAACGTTGGTGGCCAAGTTGGCTCACCAACGTTGCCACAAACATTGGCTCAAGGCAAGGTGTGCGATGTTGGTGGCCAAGTTGGCTCACCAACGTTACCACAAACATTTCAAGGAAGAGAATGAGCAACGTTGGTTGCCTAAGAGGGCTCACCAATGTTGCCCACTAACGTGCCAAGCCTCACAAGCAACGTTGGTGGCCAAAGTTGGCTCACCAACCTTGCTCACCAACGTTGCTGGCAACGTTGCAAGCAAAAAGGGTGCCAACGTTGGTGTGCCAACATTACCACATACGTTGCCCACCAACGTCTTCGATAAAATCTCAAGTTGGAGCTGGAAAAATTTGATGTGACGCGTACGCGTGGATGACGCGTATGCGTGAAAGTGGAATTTTAGCCAGTCTCACGCACGCATGGGCGACGCACACGCGTGATATGACAAAAAATAGCTTTGACGCGTACGCGTGGGCGACACGCACGCGTGACCAGTTGAACGTTGGTGCACCAATGTTGGGCACTAACTCTAGTGGCAACGCCCAAAGTGGCTCATGCTTACAACGTTTGTGCCACCGTTAGTGCACAAACGTTGGTCACCAACGCCAGCACCAACTTTCTTTCCAAATGGCACTCATGCAAGCTTGTGAATGTTAGTGAACTAACGTCCTTGTCAACGTCACAAAGAGTCACTCCAAACTTGCTTTAACTAAAGGCCAAAGCCCACATCCAAAGACTTGAAGATTGATCTAGGAAGTGTATAAATAGGATAGATTTTGAAGTTAAAAAGGAGAGGCTGGGAAGCAGGGACCCTAATTGGGAAACCCTGAATCATTTTCTTTCACTTTCATGTACTTTTCTTTTCCTCTTTTGTTTTACTGAGCAATGATGAACTAAACCCCATTTCATTAGGGGGAGGAGCTCTATTGTAATTCACATGATTAAATGAAATTCTTCTTCTTCTCAATCCTCTTGTTGTAGCTAAGGTATATCTTCTATGTTTATTGTGATTTACTCACTCCGGAAGGGGGTTTAAATCAATTGAATCTCTATGTGAGCCTCGGAATGGGAATCATAGAGATTAGAATTAAAGCTCTATCCCTCACAATTCTCTTGACCAACACTATTTAGGAGGAATTGAGGTCTTTAGAATTTGTATGGCTTATGGATAAGAGAATGTACTTGATGACAAGTCATCTTATGCTAGTTTTACAAGCATTTTTCATTAGTTTCATTAGGTTTTATGCACTTTCTTGCACAATCAGTAAGTAATTGGAGTGGATTTTCATGATCATGTTTAATCAATAAACCATCATTTATTTTACACAAAAATCATAGGTTTTATGCTAGAATTAATTGATTTCATGAAAGATGCAAAGACCTTGTGAATTTGGTGATACTTTGATTAGTTATTTGGTTGCTTGTAGGTGAAGAAATGAGAAACAAAAGGCAGCGTTCAATGAATGAACGTAGCGTTCAAAGAGTGAACGCCCATGAAGAAAGAAGCGCTCAACCAAATCACACAAGAAGCAGCGTTCAAGCAAGTGAACACCACGTTCACTTTAGTGAACATTTTTGGGCTTGGAACCAAGGAAAGCTGGGTGCGCACAAAGCACTCATCAAAGGAGTAGCGCTCAAGGAAGGCAACGTAGTGCTCGAAAGGGGAGCGCCCAAGAAGGGAACTCGCACACCAAGGCGCATGCCAAAGAGCCACGTTCAGCAAAGTGAACGTCACGTTCACAAAAGTGAACTTTTTCGTGACTCTTGGCCAAGGAAGCATGCACACCCAAGCGCTAGCCAAGGAAAGGCACGCAGCAAGGAGGCAGCGTTTGGAAAAATAAACGTGACGTTCACTAGAGTGAACGTTTTCGAAGAGAGAGAGCCACCAACGAGCCAAGGAAACACCAAGGAACAACGTTCACATTTGGAACGTGACGTTCAAATAATGAACGCTAGGGGCATTGTTGAGCACACGTGACAAGGCACACAAGGCAAGTGAACGCCAAGTTCACCAACCCAACGGAGCGCTCCACTGGAGCATGCCTCCAACCCAATTTCAATCAATTTGCCATCTTGGATCCATTTCTTCACAAATCAAAAGGCCCACTCTAAGTTTTGAAGATTAAAAATAGAAAGTGTATAAATAGGATTAAGTTTGATTTGAAAAGGACCTTTAGCTCATTTTAGTTTTCCGATTTTTAATTTTCATTTGTTTTGAATTTGGGGAATTGGGATTGGATCTGTTTTCTTTCTATTTTGTTCTTGCTTCTGCAACTTTTACTTTCTGTTTTGGATTTTGAACTGAGATTGGAGAACTCTACTTGAATTCTTCATCTTAGAATCATCTTTTACTTTTTCTTTTTTCATTTCTAAGAATTGAGAGTTGGATCTACTTTTCATTGGCTGTTTTCATTTTCATTTCTTCTGCAATTTCTCTTCTGTTTGGTCAAGGGAGTAATTGAGATCTAGATCTGCTTTCTGATCTCATTCCTCTTCTTCGATCTTCAATTTCTCTTTTAGAATTTCATAATTAAGCTAAGTTTTCTTGCTGTTTGTTTCTACAATAAATTTTCCATTTTTGTTTGGCTACTGAACTGAATCTCTTCATCTCATAGATCTTTGATTTACTTTAGTTACATTTTCTAGTTAAATTTGAATCCCAACACCCAAATCCCTTTACTCTTAATGCAATTTACATTTCCCAGCAATTTATATTCAGCAATTTATGTTTCTTGCACTTTAAGTTTCGGTCATTTACCTTTCTTGCAATTTAAGTTTCAGCTCTTTTACTTTCTTTCTCTTTAAGTTTTTGTAATTTACTTCTTCTGCACTTTTAGATTCAGCCAATTTACCCTCTCCCTTTTATTTACTTGCAATTTAGCTTCTGTTAATCAAAGTTTCACTCAAATTATCAACTATTCACTTAACTAAATTCACCACCTAACTAAAATTACTCAATCCATTAATCCCTGTGGGATCGACCTCACTCTTGTGAGTTATTACTACTTGATGCGACTCGGTACACTTGCCGGTGAGTTTTGTGTGGAATCGTTTTTCCCTCATCAGTACTTAACCTCTTCTCATGACAATTAGATCAAGGAATTGGCAAGATCGATTGTGTTTAGAGAGATTGATTTTCCAAGGAATTGGAACTCAATCAATTAGAATCCGCCATAGATCTACTTCATATGATTGAGAATGAAGTTGAGACCCATTTGATTCATGATGGATTATGATATCTCCAATCCCTAATGAATCTTTCTCTTTGGTATTCTTCAATTTGGTTACCTTGAATTCACTTTAATTGCTTTGATTTACTGCTTTCTTGATTCCCAACACCCATGACCATTTTACTTTTCATGCAATTTACTTTCTAGCACCATTTACATTTGTGCCTTTAGTTTCTTGGAATTTAAGATTCAGCATATTTACATTTCTTGTCATTTAAGTTTTTGTCATTTACTTTTCAACATTTATTTCTTCAGTATTTTACATTTTATGCCATTTAAGTTTCTGTCCTTTATTTTACAGCATTTACTTTCTTGCAATTTATATCCCGCCCATTAAATTTCACCAAACTCCTTTCAATATTAGCTTGAATAGACTCGTCACCCAACTAAAATTTCTTGATCCATCAATCCCTGTGAGATCGACCTCACTCTTGTGAGTTTTACTACTTGATGCGACCCGATATACTTGCCGGTAGTTTGTGTGGATACACTTTCTGTTGTCATCAATATGATTAACGCCGGGTCAACGGTCATTAATCTCCTCTGCTTCAGATCAAACGCCAGGTCAGCGGTCATCCAATTTGAACAGGGGTGAAGCTCTAGCAGTGCATTCCCTTGGTGGTCCTACTTAAAATGTCATAGACAAGGTCGGATCTTCCGAATCAGAGACTACTGCTTCTTTGGTTCTAGCCTATACCACAAAGGCCTTAATCGCCTGACAACCAAATTTTTTATTGAAGAAATTGTTTGTTGGTTTAGAACTATACTTGCAACGAGATTTTATTTGTGAAATTCTATACCATACGAACAATTTTCTCTTCATTAAAATGGTACCGTTGCTGGGAATTTGCAATTGTGTGTCTTGTTATTGGTTATTGTACATATGTTAATATTGTGAATAGCTTGTTTTTTGGATTGCTTGTTAGTTTTCACTAGTTTTAGGACTTTGTTCCATTATTTCTTGTAAGCTTTTGTTTTTATTTTCTCTTTTCATTATGAGTTCTCACTTTGGCTATGAGTGTGATTACAATTATGTTGTAGGAAGTGGAGATTACAATGAAGATATGCATTAAGGATGGAACAATCAAAGGTGGGAGGAGCCATATGCATATGATCAATCCTCTTGGCAACAACCTCCACCAATGCACTATGAACAAGAGCCATTCTATGATGCATACCAAGACAATGGTTATGGTGAACCTTTCTATGACTATCAACCACCACCATATACCTATGAACCCCCTCCTCAACATAGTTTTGAACCACCATACTCATAAGCCCCCTACCACCAAACACCTCCATATGACCCTAATCCCTATCCACCATACCAACCACCTTATGAGCCATATAGACCATATATGGAACCACCACAATATCAATACTCCCAAGAACCACCTCTATACCCTTACTAAGAAGAACCACCTTCCTATTATGAATCCTTTCTCCAAAATAATGAACCCTTTTATCCATCCCAAGTCCCAATAGATGAGTCTCTCATTTTGCTACTTCAAGGGCAAGAGGATATGCAAAGGAGTGCACTAGAATATGTGACTATCTTGACCAAGGTAGTACACACTTTGGCCTCCCAATACCCATTCACTCAAAGTACTTCCATGGCCACATGTGAAGTATCAAAAGAAGAGCAAAGCATGAAGGAGAGATTGGAAAATCCGGTGGAGAATGAGGAGTTAAATTTTTTATTAGAACAATTAGAGGAACCTATGGTTATTGAAGAAGATGAAGAAGTGGTTGAAGACTTAGGAGATGCGGAACCTCCATGGGAATCTAGAATCATAGAAAATTCTTCCAAGAAGATTGAATTTGATGTTAAGGAGGAGAGTACACAACCTCCAAAATAATTTTTGAATGAAGACTTGGAGGGAATGAAGCAAGAATTGAGTTCCCTTGGTGAAGAATATCATGCATCAAACCTTCTTGGTGGTGAATCCTTTGAACTTGAAGAACCTTCTCCCGGTGAGATAGAGATCATTGTGGAGGTAGACCTCTCTCATCCTCCCATTTATGATTTGAGTGATGGAGAAGAGTTACATGAAATTGACGAACAAAGGATTGAAATTGAAGAAGTTTGTGAAGAGGTGGAGGTAACCAAGGAAGAACACAAGGGAGTAGAGCTTGCAAGGACATTGGAGATACCTCTCCCCAAGCCATCTCCATCCATTCCTTCATTCAAGTGGGTAAATCCCTTACCTTTATGCTTTATTATTCCCCTTGAATATGGTTTGCTTGAGACAGATGGTCAACTTAGACATATTTGTGGCTTTAAGAGTAAAAAGGAGATGGTTAGTGGTTGGCATTGTAAACGAAAGTTCATGATGGTTGCATGTTCAAAGCTTAATAGCAAGGGTTGGTGTAGAACTAGATTTCTTGGGTCTACGATGATGTTTGGTCACTTGAATGAGAATTCCAAGATTATGGCACCCAAATGGAATAATGATGATCAATTTGAAGATGGGTGTCAAAACAAGGTGTAGGATACCGGATCGCACAAGGAGAATCAATTTTGGGAGCTCATGATTTGTGAAGAACTCCATCAAATCTTGGAACTATTAATTTTGAATGATGGAGCTTATTGGAAGTCCAAGCATTGGTGGATGTTCAAGGATGAATTTAAGCACAAGCCACCTTGATAGGAGCTCCCCATAAGTCCAACTTAAGGACAATAAATAAAGGTGCTAGGTGAGAGACACCCCACCATGGTAACATCTTTTCATTTTTCTCTTTTGTAAATATTGATAGAAATTTGTTTGATTTCATGTTTTGTTTAGTTTGTTAAGTTTAATTGGTAGTTTAATATGTTGAATAAGGTTTTATGGTGTTTTGGTAGCTGTTTGGAGGCTTGGAATGCGTGGTTTGGTGCGAGAACTTGAAAAATTTTTGAAAAACAGAGCACCATCCATGCGTACGTGTGACCCCAAGCTTTTCGACCATCCACGCGCACGCGTCACCCACGCGTACGTGTGGATCCAAAATTTCCAACACCCATACATTTACCTGAGAGTTATGCGAGTTTTGGGTTGGAACTGTACCTCTAGCACAAAATCCACCCACGCGTACGTGTGACCCATGCGTACGCGTCGCCTCTCTAAATAACCCACCACGTGTACGCGTGATCCATGCGTACGCGTACCTTCCATTTCACCTATCCACGCTTATGCGTGCGCGTGGATTGCCCTGTTTCACTCATTTCTCTCTTCTCTTTCTTTCTTTCCACCTCTCACTCATCATCCAACACTACCAAATACCATCTATAACCATTCCTTTTAGTTAGTTAGTTAATTAGTTGTTTCGTTATTTAAATTTTCATTTTATTTTCTGTTTTTCATTATAAGTGTTGGATTATTAATCATGTTTACTATTTATTGCTGCCGATTACTGTATTCATTGTTGGATTCTTTGTTGAAGATATACATTGTTACTTGGTTTTGAACTTTTCATGTTTAACCTTTTTGAATACCAAGTACATGTTACATTGCCTCCTAGCTTTTTAAATCTTTTGAATTGTATGTTTTGGCCACCATGCATTCATCATCTATTGTTAGGCAATTGTACATTATCAATGCATTTTTTTTGGGTGGTGCTCGTTGTTAATTGACCTTTATTCACATCACCTATTTCATGCATTGAGATTTTGGAATTATAAAAATTGAATCGAAAGCTTAGGTGTTGAGTTTAACTTCTATCTTCTTTTTCCTAAGTTCCACAACATCCATGTGTTCCACTTCTATGTCACTTAGGTGTTGCAACAAGTTCAAAATGTGTCATTGTTTCATGTGCGAGCTCTATATTTCATTTGGTTCATTAAATTTCCTTGTACATCAATCAATGTACATGCATTATCCAATTTCACAAATGCCTGATGTTAGCTTGAATGCTTTTATGCCTCTTCACTACTTGTTTGCATTTTACCTACAAGTCTTTTAAAGCATTCCAAGCACACTAGAATGAATGAAGTGTATGTTTCTTTTGTACATATGTGGCATAGCTTTTAAAAAAATGATGTGTGTGTGTTCTAAATCGCATGCAAATTAGGACCCACACACCATTTTTCTTCAATGTCACACTAATTCACTCAATCGATTCTAGTGATTTACCTCATGCCAACAGCCTATGCTTCCTTGCTTGTACATTCAATTTTCTTTTTATACCCTATTCCCGATTTTCAGGGTGAACTATTGTAAGCAAAAACGGAAGCGGGAAAAAGAGCACGCAGCAACTGGTTGACCTACCAGCTGAAGGTAGCAACTCGGAGAGTCGCCGTACCCCTTACTCATCCTTGAATGCACCGAGGACGGTGCAAACTTTTAAGTGTGGGGAGGTCGTCTGACCCGTCGGCATTTTTGGGTGACATGTTTCTAATCCCAACACTTTTTCATTTCATTTTTTTAGGTCTTTTAGGATTTTTAGTTGCATGTATATATATAATAAGTTTAGTTAAAATAATGAAATTCTCCAAGAAAAACATTCTTAATAGGGCATTGACATCCCAATTGATTTGAGTGAAACTTTTCATAGAACTTGCTTGAACTATACATTGTGGATCATGTTTTTGAGCTAAGAACACAAGCTTGTGAGATTTTGAGCCTAATTGTATGGTTACATCTTATAACCACTTATTTTCCTTCTTGTGTGCATTATTCTCTTTCTATGATTGTAATCTTTGATTTGTTTGATTCTTTATGTCCATTATTTTGTGTATACATGCATTTATATGATTGAGGCCATTGTTTCATTGAGCTCACTTACCAAATAGCCTACCTTTCATCAACCATTGTTAGCCAACTTTGAGACTATGATTAACCCACTTTGTTCTTTGATTTAGCACATTACAAGCCTTAAAGTGAAAAATAATAAATGTCCTTAATTTGGATATTTGATTAGCTAAGGCTAGTGAGTGTGTGTATCATTCAAGTGTGGGGAAACTTGGGACATGGGTTGAGATAAAAGGGTGTTTTTGTTTTTTGTTGAAAATATTGGGAATTAGGTACATACTCATGTGTTAATTAAATGTTTAAACCATATGCATTGATACCTTTGTATATAAATACATCAAAAAGAAAAAAGAGAAAAACAAAATAAAAATAAAAAGAAAAAAATAGAAAAAAGAAAGAAAAAAAAAGTAATAAAAGGGGACAAAATGCCCCAAAGTAAAGTTCAATAAAAAAATCAATGCATATGTGTGGTGATCAAAAAGAGAATGCATGAGTGTGTGAAAAAGTGAAGAACAGTACAAAGGTTTTGGCGTCGTTGCCGGAAATTGTTGAGTTTGGACAAACTGACGGATTGTCTTGCTCTCTAGATAAGGTATTGTCTTTGATTTTTGCAAGAGTATAACTTTCCTTTTTTTTTATTTAAGTCTTTTATTTTTATTTTCTTTTTCTTTTATTTTTCGAAAATTTTTTCAAAGAACCTTTAAAACTCTTTTCAAAAATATTTTATTTTCTTTGTTTAATTCTTGTTATTGGTTGGAGTCTTGTGTTTATGTTCTTGGTAACTTTTTTCTTCTTTGAGTCTCTGTATTTATTAATTACAGCAATTTTCGATCTTTTGGTATCTTCCTTTTAAAAAATCTTAAAAAAAATAATTTTTGTTTATCTTCTCTACTTCTACTTCTTCTTCTACCGCTTCTATCTTCATTCTTCCTTTTTCATCTTCTACCTTTCTTCACTATGAACCCAAGTGGGAATGAAGAGTTCAAAAGAACTTTGGGATCTTATACAAATCCCAATGCTGACTTCTATGGAAGAAGTATTAGCATACCTCAAATCAGAGCAAGTAGCTTTGAGCTAAACCCTCATCTCATTACTATAGTGCAGTAAAACTGCCAGTTTTTTGGACTTCCACAGGAAGAGCCTACAGAATTCTTAGTAGATTTCTTGAAAATTGCTGACACTGTACACCATGAGAGAGTCGAAAAAGATGTCTACAGATTATTGTTCTTTCCTTTTGTTGTAAAGGATCAAGCAAAGAGGTGGTTGGATAACCAGCCCTGATCTAGTTTGAAAACTTGGACACAGTTAGTGGACAAGTTTTTAAATCAATACTTCCCCCAAGAAAGATGACCCAGGTGAGGCTGGACATCCGAGGCTTCAAACAAGGAGATAGTGAATCTCTTTATGATGCCTACGAGAGGTATAGGAGAATGCTAAGAAAATGTCCCACTGAAATATTTTCAGATAGGATACAGTTAGACATCTTCTACTACGGGCTTTTGGACATGGTTAGAACGTCTTTAGACCACTCTGCTGGTGGTTCTATACACATGAGAAAGTCCATTAGATAGGCTCAAGAACTAAGTAGTAGATCACCTGTCCCGGATAGAACCAGTAGCAGGAGCATCCCTCCCTCCTACTGAGATCTCTGAAACCTTTACAGATGAGTAACTCTTTGCCATTTAGGAAGTACCATGGTTTGTAGATATTGCAAACTATAAAGCTGTGAGATTCATACCCAAAGAGTACAGTAAGTAGCAAACAAAAAAATTAATTACTGATGCAAAGTACTACTTGTGGGATGAACCATATCTCTTTAACAGGTGTGCAGACGAAATGATCCATAGATGTGTTCCTAGAGAAGAGGCACAGAAGATCCTATGGCATTGCCATGGATCACAGTATGGAGGACATTTTGGAGGTGAGCGAACAGCCACCAAGGTTCTCCAATGTGGCTTCTACTGGCCTACTCTCTATAGAGACTCCCGAGAGTTTGTACATAACTGTGACAGTTGTCAGAGAGCTGGTAATCAGCCTCATGGTAATGCCATGCCTCAGCAAGGGATCTTAGAGATTGAGTTGTTTGATGTATGGGGTATTGACTTCATGGGGCCTTTCCCACCATCTTACTCAAACACTTATATTCTGGTGGCAGTAGATTATGTATCTAAATGGGTGGAGGCAATTGCAACACCCACTAATGATACTAAGACAGTAATGAAGTTCCTCCAAAAGCATATCTTCAGCAGGTTCGGTGTCCCTAGGATACTGATTAGTGATGGAGGCACTCATTTCTACAATAAACAGCTTGATTCTGCTCTGGTCCGATATGGAATTAACCATAAAGTGGCAACTCCATATCATCCACAGATAAAAGGGCAGGCTGAAGTCTCAAATAGAGAACTGAAATAAATCCTGGAGCGAACTATAAGTACCCGTAGAAAGGATTGGGCAAGAGGTCTGGATGATGCTCTGTGGGTATACAGAACAGCATTCAAGACTCCTATAGGGACCTCTCCATACCAGCTTATGTATGGAAAAGCCTGTCATCTGCCAGTGGAACTGGAACACAAGGCCTACTGGGCAACCAGGTTCCTAAACCTTGATGCTAAGGTAGCTGGAGAAAGAAGATTACTCCAGTTAAATGAGCTGTAAGAATTCAGACTCAATGCTTTTGGAAATGCCAAAATTTACAAGGAGAAAGCAAAAAGGTGGCATGACAAAAGGTTGTCATCTAAAGTCTTTGAGCCAGGACAGAAGGTTCTGTTGTTTAACTCTAGGCTTAGATTGTTCCCTAGGAAATTGAAATCCCGGTGGAAGGGACCATATGTGATTACAAGTGTGTCCCCATATGGATATGTAGAGCTTCAGGATATTGATAGTTCATTGTTAATGAACAGCGAGTCAAACATTATCTTGAAGGCAATGTTGAGCAAGAGTGCTCAAAACTGAGACTAAATTAAAAAGCTCAGTAAAAGTACAGCAAAAGACAATAAAGAAGCGCTTATTGGGAGGCAACCTAATCTTATTTATCTATGATTAATTACTTTTTCAATTCATTTTCCATTGTTAGTTTATGTTTTCTTTAGGTTGATGATCATGTGGAGTCATAAAAATAGCTGCAGAATTAAAGCAGAATCAAAAACAGCATAAAAAAACAGCACACCCTGGAGGACATGCTTACTAGCGTTTAAACGCTAAATGCCAGTAAGGATAGCAGAATGGGCGTTTAACGCCCATGCAGGCAATATTCTGGGCGTTCAGAAAAACGCCCAGTAAAGAAGGATTCATGGCGTTTAATGCCAGCCAGGGTATCTAGCTGGGCGTTAAACGCCCAAAATGGCAGTCAAGTGGGCGTTAAATGCCAGAATAGATAGCATTCTGGGCGTTTAATGCCAGGATGACACAAGGGAGGTAAATTTGTTTTCAATTCGATTTTTTTCAATTTTTCATGTTTTAATTCATAATTTTTTGCATCAAACATATTTTAAACATTCACTTTTTAATTTTTATTTTCAAAAAATTAATAATCTTTCCAATTCTTTTTAATTCTTTTTCAATTCTTTTAAAACTTCTTCCAAAACGTTTTCAAAACTTACATATCTTTTAAAATTCTTTTCAACTCTTTTTAATTTTTCTTGCATACAATAATAAGTTTTCAAAATGCATAATTCTTTTTCTACTCCCTTCTATTTGATTTTGCTCGAGGACGAGCAAAGCTTTTAAGTTTGGTGTGGAAAAGCTCAGCTTTTTGCTTTCCATAACCATTAATGGCACCTAAGGCCAGAGAAACCTCTAGGAAAAGGAGCAACAAAGGCAAGGAAGAGACATAAAGGAGCTCAAAAACTCCATTGGATCTTCAAGAGGAAAAAGATGCCACCATCACTAAAGTGGACCCGTTCTTTAATTTCCTTGTTCTTATTTTTCTATTTTTCATTTTTATGCTTTATGTTTTAACTATGTTTATGTCTTCATTACATGATCATTAGTGTCTAGTGTCTATGTCTTAAAGCTATGAATGATTCCATGAGTCCCTCACCTTTCTTAAATGAAAAATATTTTTAATTGTAGAAGAACAAAAATTGCATAATTTCGAAAATTATCTTGAAATTAGCTTAATTATTTTGATGTGGTGGCAATACTTTTTATTTTCTGAATGAATGCTTGAACAGTACATATTTTTTATAGTGAAGTTTATGAATGTTAAAATTGTTGGCTCTTGAAAGAATAATGAAAAAGAGAAATGTTATTGATAATCTGAAAAAATCATAAAATTGATTCTTGAAGCAAGAAAAAGCAGTGAAAAGCAAAAGCTTGCGAAAAAAAGTGGCAAAAAAAAAGAGAAAGAGAAAGAAAAAACAAGCAGAAAAAGCCAATAGCTCTTTAAACCAAAAGGCAAGAGCAAAAAGCCAATAACCCTTTAGACTAAAAGGCAAGGGTAAAAAGGATCCAAGGCTTTGAGCATCAGTGGATAGGAGGGCCCTAAGGAATAAAATCCTGGCCTAAGCAGCTAAACCAAGCTGTCCCTAACCATCTGCTTGTGGCGTGAAGGTGTCAAGTGAAAAGCTTGAGACTGAGCGGTTAAAGTCGTGGTCCAAAGCAAAAAGAGTGTGCTTAAGAGCTCTGGACACCTCTAACTGGGGACTCTAGCAAAGCTGAGTCACAATCTGAAAAGGTTCACCCAGTTATGTGTCTGTGGCATTTATGTATCCGGTGGTAATACTGGAAAACAAAATGCTTAGGGTCACAGCGAAGACTCATAAAGTAGCTGTGTTCAAGGATCAACATACTGAACTAGGAGAATCAATAACACTATCTGAATTCTATGTTCCTATAGATGCCAATCATTCTGAACTTCAAAGGATAAAGTGAGATGCCAAAACTGTTCAGAAGCAGGAAGCTACAAGTCCCGCTCATCTAATTGAGGCTAATCTTCATTGATAATTTTGAAATTCATTGCATATTCTCTTCTTTTTATCCTATTTTGTTTTTAGTTGCTTGGGAACAAGCAACAATTTAAGTTTGGTGTTGAGATGAGCGGATAATTTATACCCTTCTTGGCATTGTTTTTACATAATTTTTAGTATGTTTTATTCACTTTTTAGTATATTTTTATTAGTTTTTATTCAAAAATCACATTTCTGGACTTTACTATGAGTTTGTGTATTTTTCTGTGATATTAGGTATTTTCTGGCTGAAATTGAGGAACCTGAACAAAAATCTGATTCAAAGGCTGAAAAAGGACTACAGATGCTGTTGGATTCTGACCTCCCTGCACTCGAAGTAGATTATTTGGAGCTACAGAGACCCAAATGGCGCGCTCTCAATTGCTTTAGAAAGTAGACATTCTAGGCTTTCCAGCAATATATAATACTCCATACTTGTTCTCGAGATTTGATGGCCCAAATTGCCGTTTAAAGTCAGCCTAAAAATTCTGGCGTAAAACGCCCAAACTGGCACCAGAATTGGAGTTAAATGCCCAAACTGGCACCAAAGCTGGCGTTTAACTCCAGGAACAGCCTAAGCACGAAAAAGCTTCAATGCTCAGCCCAAGCACACACCAAGTGGGCCCCGAAAGTGGATTTCTGCACTATCTGCACTTAGTTACTCATTTTCTGTAACCGTAGGTTACTAGTCTAGTATAAAAACTACTTTTAGAGATTCATTCAGTACCTCATGACATTTTACACTTTATATGGTATCTTCTATGGCATGAGTCTCAAAACCCCATAGGTGGGGGTGAGGAGATCTACTGTGTTTCAATGGATTAATGCAATTACTACTGTTTTCTATTCAATCACGCTTGATTCTATTCTAAGATACTCATTCGTACTTCAATTTGGAGAAGATGATGATCCGTGACACTCATCATCATTCTCACATCTATGAACGTGTGCCTGACAACCACTTTCGTTCTACACGAGCTCAACATAGTCATTGGGCGACAGCTTGAGTGCGTATCTCTTGGGTCTCTAATCCACGGACCGAGTCCGTGAGATCAGAACGTTCGTGGTATAGGCTAGAATCAATTGGCAGCATTCTTGGGATCCTAAAAGTCTAAACCTTGCCTGTGGTATTCCAAGTAGGATCTGGGAAGGGATGACTGTGACGAGCTTCAAACCTGCGAATGTTGGGCGCAGTGACAGTATGCAAAAGGACAATGGTCCTATTCCGACGCTAGTTGGAACCAAGAGATGATTAGCCGTGCCGTGACAGCGCCTGATATTTTTCATCCGAGAGGATCATACAGCCTGCCATGGAAAGAAGCCGTGCATGTTTGGAGAAGAAGACAGTAGGAAAGCAGAGATTCAGACGACAGAGTATCTCCGGAACCTCAACCTGTTCCTCATCACTGAATCACAAGTATTATTTAATTTATGTTATTAATTTTTCATAAATACAATCACTCTTATCATTAATCTCCTAACTAAGATTTATAAAATAACCATAGCTGCTTCAAGCCGACAATCTCCGTGGGATCGACCCTTACTCACGTAAGGTATTACTTGGACAACCCAGTGCACTTGTTGGTTAGTTGTGCGGAGTTGTGAAAAATGTGATTTACAATTTCGTGCACCAACAATCCAACCGTAATATCCTTTGTTTAATACTTTAGCTTGATCATTTCCTTTTGTTTTCAATTTTTTATTCAACTTTCAAACTTCATGCAAAAATAAAAGAAAGTGATGCATAGCATTCATGTATCTCATGTTTGATACCAAGTTTGGTGTGAGCATATTTTTTCATTCACTAACTAAGTTGTTATGGTTGCTTCATGAAAGTAAGCAAGATATGTATTCTTTTTCATGATGCCTATGCTTAAAAACTAAGTTTGGTGTTAAACACAAAGTGCATGAAGGAAGAACAGAGTCACTTTTGATTCTTTGAAAAGCCATTCTTAGATTGTCATGACTAATTTGCATGATGGTTATTTTTTAATTTGTTAGATTAGATTTGTTTTTGTCCAATTTTGAATTATGTTCATATATTTCTTTAAGTTTGGTTAATTGTTTTCTCGGTTACAATTATTTGAAGTTTGAATTTTGTAGATAGAAGCCAAAACCAAGATATGCTAGAGCATAGCATTTGAATTCGACCGCTCCATGCATGCAATGGTTCAGTCATCCTTGACAAGGCATGGTGTGGTCACCTATTCTTGTGACAATGCTCACATGTGCAACTTTTATCTCCATTTGTTTGAAAAGGGTACCTCAAACAGGCATAGGCCTTGGTTTCTAGGCTATACTTTTGTCCATTTTTTTAGCTTCTCTAACCGAGTCACAACCCGCCTTTCCACTAATTACATCTTCTTACACTCGTTATCTTCATTCCACATTGCATGCACACCATTAGATTCACAACAATTGATCACCACCCTCCATGCCTTCCATACTTTCATCTATAAATTAAATTCCCTGTTTCCCACTCCACACAACCAAAGCATTCAAACACTTTCTTCTTTCTTTCAATAACACTTCACACTTCACATTTTTTTCATTTCCTTAATCTCTTCTTTCTTCATATCACACTCTTCGTCTTCATATTTCATTGTTTTCATTTTTTTTGTCACTAACTTTTAGTGCTTGAGAATGAGCACTCTCTAAGTTTGGTATGGAGTTAGCCATTCCTTCATTTACAATGAATGGCTTTAGAATCTTCATCTAGAAAAAGAAAAGGAAAGTAACCATTAGAGCAACCTTAATTTGATGATAAGGGATTCAAATCCTCTTTTCATGAGCTTTAATTCCATGGTTGGATGATCAACAAAGATGCAATTCTACAGATTGCCATTAGACTTGAGAAGGACACCTATCCTACTATTAGAAAAGAGATTCAAAAAAGAAAATGGGAGCTCTTATGTGATGCACATGTTTATGTAAGTCTC
Organism: Arachis ipaensis; assembly: GCF_000816755.2. Taxonomy (NCBI): domain Eukaryota; kingdom Viridiplantae; phylum Streptophyta; class Magnoliopsida; order Fabales; family Fabaceae; genus Arachis; species Arachis ipaensis. The sequence continues at coordinate 48,282,997 of NC_029791.2, read as the reverse complement.
GCCTTCATTCAAGAATTTTATGCCAATGCTATGAGAGAAAAAAAGGAGTACCCTCCTTATAAAATTTTTGTAAGAGGTACAGAGGTGGACTTCAGTCCTAATGCCATCAGAAGAGCACTAAAAATAAGGCCACACTTCTCCTCTAAGCCAAGATATGAAGAAAGGATAAATACGGCCCCAGGGTATGATGAGGTGATCAATGATATCTATATTCTGGGAATTAAATGGATCTTGGTTTCAAATGGAGCTCCAAATCAATTAAAAAGAACGGATTTCATGCCAGAGGCAAGAGGACGGTTTGAGATTATACGGAGATCCATCCTCCTTACATCCAACAATTTTAAAGTCATAGTTGAGAGGGCAATCATGGTGCACTGTATAATGAAGTGTGGGGTAGTGAATGTGGAAGACATCACTACTGAAAATATTCAAAAAATAGCAAAAAGCAACTCCCCCATCATTTATCGCTTGTGTGAAAAAGCTAGAGTGCTCTTTGTGGATGAAGACACCACCTAGGTGTCAGTGGCCAAACCCATCACTACTAGGAGGATGGAGAGAGTTTTGCTCAATCCAGGACAAAAGAGGCCACCAAGAAGAAGAGAGTCTGAGCAAGCAACATTTCAAGAAGAAGAGCATCAAAATCAAATCTTACAACAACAACCACAACAAATGACCACTTTGACATGATCCAGCTCCAAAGTACCCTGCAAAACATCTCTGAACAACAAATGAAGCTGTAAGAACAACAATTGAAACTCCAAGAGCAACAACTACAGTTTTAAGAGCAATAATTGCAATATCAACAGAACAAACAAAATCAAATCCAACAGTTGCTTGACTCAAAGAATCAACAACATAAAGAGTTCTTGCAGTTCAGACACTTAGAGGAGTACAGGCATGATAATCGAGTGGAAGGAGAATTAAATATCCAAGCAAAATTGACTTACTTATGTCAAGGAATTTAAAAGATGGAACCATCTATGCCATATTTTCCAAAGATAACATAGAGGATAGTGCATGAGTTGAAAGAGGTCCGACTTGAACATGGAGAAAGAGTGCAAAAAAGCATGGTAGAGCATGATTTTTGGGAATTGAGGACTTCCTCTTCTAAGAACACAGAAGCACTAAGTGTGTAGGAGCTAAGGAACTTGGAGCTAGGCAATGAAGAAGATGGTGATGAATAAATCAAGGTGGTGAAGCTCTTTTCATTTGTTGCTTTGTTTGTTTTAATAATAATGGTTGTATGAGTATTTTTCTTTACTTTGCACACTTTGTGTGTTTATATTTTGTTTTATGCTTATCTTTAAAAATTTAATAAAAGATGTTATTTTTCCTTTAGGCTTGAGTTGTATTAAAAATTGTTCAAAGTAAAAGAAGTTAAGGAAGTCTTAGGTATTAAAAGTGAGTGTAATTGAGAGGAAGGTATAAGTTGATGATGGAACCATAAAATGAAGCTCCATAATTTCTCATTCTTAGTTGAAACACTAAGATAGAGGAGGAAATTTGAAGAATGTTATAAAGGCTCTCAAACATCAATACAACAAAGAAGTAGTAGCATAAACAAGTAAAAGAAAGTTTAGCTCAAAGTTTTGAGCATCAATTACTAGGAAAACCAAGAAAGAAACAAAAGACACTCAAAGAGTTTAAGCCTAGTAAATGCTTGTGGTGAACTTGTGTCAAAGAGAGAGGCTTGAGCAAGTAAATTCTTAGGGGTATCTCAACACCTAGAACCTTAGACCAACTGATTTGGGAGTGTTAATTGAAAGCTTATTTAAAGAGCTACTTTGAGAAAAAATATTTAGAGTTATGGTCAAGCAAAAAAGAATCAAGAAAAGAAAGCAAAGGTGCAAGAAAAGATGCAATGCTACTTCAAGGTGACAACATATAAAGAGGCCTCTGTAACTTGATTTGAATAGAATTCCTAGGTTCTAAGGATTTCAAGGCAAGAATTAACAATTAAGGAATTTCATGCATGGTTACATAATTAAATTATCCCTTCATCTCTTGATTGCCTTATTTTTAAACTTCCTTCACTCAAGTTGCTTAAGAATAATATTATTTGCATAACTCTTTCTAGAGGACAAGCAAGTTTTAAGTTTGGTGTTGTGATGCATGTGCATCTTAACTAGTTAGTTTTGTTAGTTTATAACTCTTTTTCATGAATCTTGGATAATAATCAAGTGATTTTGTGGTTAAATCTCAGTATGTTTGCATGTAAAAGATGATTGAACATTAGTTGAATTTATGTTCATTCATGAATATATAAGCTAAGATTGATGCGAGTGGTACACTAAGTGATTTGGTGACTATAGGAATGATTATTGTTGCACTTATGTACACTAGCTCATTTGGTAATTATTCATGAGATTATGAACCAAACTTTGACAAAAAAATTTTTAATGACTGTTAAGAAAATGATGATGAAGAATGGAGAGGTAAGCATCCCAAGGCAGAGCGTTAGTAACGCTTCAATTGTGAAGCGTCACCCCCAAGTAACGCATGCAACAAGAAGAAAACGTGTTAGTGGTAAATTGAAGCAGGGCATGCTTGTTTATGGAGCTTGCATAGTGATGTTGGTAACACCTTTGTTCCAATGCACCCTTCATAGTGGCGTTGATTACAAGTGAAGCAAGGCATGCATGTTTATGGAGCTTGCATGAGGCATTGGTAACGCTTGGTTCATAAAGCGCCCATTCCAAAATGGCGCCAATGTTGTGCAAGGAAGAAATGAAGCAAGAAATCTATGGCACAAAGAATGCATGCACACAAGGAAGGCATTACTAATGCCAGAGCAACAAGGGCGCCCATCAAAGGAATGCCAATGATGCAACAATAAAGCTAGAGGTAAGGCTTATATTCTTATTACTTCTTTCTATATATATATATATTGTATGAGGTTTAGAACTGTCATAGCGCTTTATCGCCATTTGCTTTACGGCTAGAGGTAAGGCCTAAGGTGACAGGGTGTTACATTTAGTGGTATCAGAATGGTTCATCCTCGTGAGCCTGAGGGATGGACCGATTGTACTTCATTGCATACTCTGGGTCATTTTTCTTTTGTTCTATTTAGGATATTTGTTTGATAAACATAGCATGCTTGTTTGTGAGTACCTCTTTGAGATATTGAGACTGATCACTTGATATCGATTGTTTGGTGTGCACAGGACCCTGAATTGCGACTTGCGGGCGAGGTCAGACACGTACTCAAAGAGAGAATGAGGGTAACCCGTCAGTGAACAACCATGTTAAATTCATTGCGGCATTGACTAACTTGGCTAACACAATACAAGCGAGCGCTGCTACGACTACTCATGCTATGGAATGGATAGGGCAACTGATGAGCACATATTTTATACGCTTTTTGGCATTATTTTCATGTAGTTTTTAGTATGTTTTGTTTAATTTTTATTAAGTTTTCATAGATTTTAGTGTAAAATTCACATTTTTGGATTCTACTTTGGTTTTGTGTGTTTTTATGCAATTTCAGGTATTTTTTGGCTAAAATTGAGGAGCTGGGGCAAAAGTCTTATTCAGAGAAAGCACTGCAGATGCTATCCGGATCTGATCTCCTTACACTCGAAAGAGCTTTTCAGGAGCTACAGGAGTCCAAATGGAGCGTTCGTAACGACTATGGAAAGCTAACTTCCGGAGCTTTCCAAAAATATATAATAGTTTATACTTTTTTCATATTAGAAGGTCCAAAATTGGCGTCCAACACAAGCCTCCTACCCTATTCCAGGCATCCAGTGCCCAAAAGAGGAGACCAGCGTCCAAACGCCCAAACTGGACCCCCCAGCCAGCGTTCAATGCCCTAGAGGCCTCTTAGCACGTGGATCTCATCAAAACCTAGCCCAAACACTCACCAAGTGTGCCCAGAAGTGAATTTTAGCACTAAAATACTGTTTTACCCTTTCTTATGTAATCCTTAATCATTAGTTTAGTATTTAAGACTTTTTACACTTGATCTTCGAGGATAGACAGAAGCTTTTCCAGCCATATTTTGTTTTTTACATTGTTTTTCTATCAGTACGAGTTTCTAAACCTCCTAAGTTGAGGGGAGGAGCCTTGCTGAGTTTTATGGATTAATAAAAGTATTACTGTTCTTTCTCAATTCGTGTTTGATTCTCTATTCTAAGATGTATCTTCGTTCTTCATCAATATGAATGCGTTGAACTGGCATAAGGTTATCATATTCTACATGGGTTCAGAGTGAGTCTTTCATCAGACAATGATGAACCACCAACTTGATTATGCATCTCTTAGATGGCTAATCCACGACTTTGTTGGGGACTTCTCGAGACACCAGTTCAGCCGAAGTATAGGGAGATTAGGGTCTCAGTGGTAGAGGATAGAACCCAAAGGCACAACATTCTCTGATCCGAAAGATCCAACCTTGTCTGTGGCATTTTGAGTAGGATCATTATGGAGAATGGACTGCAGGAGCTTCACCCTCAATCAGAATGGATCCGCACTAACCTTGGGGTTCAGATCTGGAGGAGTATTGGCGGCTGCTCAAATCAGGGTCAATCACATACAGCCTGCCATAGAAGAAATCATTCACAGTTGAAGAACAAAGCATCTCCAAGCCTTAACCACCTTCTTATCATAGTGACGAATGTGATTTTCTGTCAGTAAAGAATTCACAAATAAATTCTCGTTGCAAGTATAGTTTCTAAACCAACAAAGAATCCTTTCGTACAAAAATTTGGTTGTCACTTAAGCAAACCCAATAAAAATAATAACCGAAGTATTTAAACCTCGGGTCGTCTCTCAAGGAATTGCAGGGAGGTGTGTTACTATTGGTTATGAGTTTTTGTTTTCTGAGAAATTTTGGAATGAGGAGTGGAAAAATAAATGATTATAAATTAAAGCAATAAAAATTAACAAGAGGTTTTATGTAATTGAAATAAAAAGCCTTGACCAAGGGTATGATTAATTGGAAGTTCTATCCTTGTTGGATTTTCTCAAGTGTAGTGTCAAGAGGTTGTTATTTTCACTTAGTTAACCCTTACTAAATAAAGGAAAGTCAAGTGATTTATCTAACTATTATTCGCAAATCCTAATCCTCTCCCTTGGGAAGGACTAGCGTTAGTAAATAGAGAATTAGCTAACAACTTCCAATTTAACTAGCACTTGAGCATTTCAACTCTAGGGTCTCCATTTAATCAACCCCCAAGTCAAGTTAGGAGTCTACTCTGTCAACATAAATACCATCTTCGTTGTTTTATAAGAGAAGTAAAAAGGGAACATGGTAATTAAAATCAATTGAAAGCAATTAAACAAATAATAAAATTTAAATGGAAAAATACTTCTTGCATTAATAAATTCTAAAAACAATTCAATTGTAACTTTGAACAAAGATTAAGGATATGAAAGAGTAAGGAAAAAATAAAACAAACTAGAATGATAAAGACTTCAATGGGGTAGTAACTCTTGTCAATATCCAACTCAAAGCATAAAACTAGGAATCCTAAATCCTAGAGAGAGGAGAGAGCCTCTCTCTATAAAAACTACATCTAAAAAAACTAAAATTGTGAATTATGATAAGTGTATCAATGTTCCCTTGATTCTCCCACTTTGTAGCCTCTAATCTGTGTTTTCTGGGCCGAGAACTGGGTCAGAAACAGCCCAGAAATTGCTGGGGGCGAATTCTGATATGCTGGATTTGCGCAGATCAACACGTGCGTGTTGCTTATCTTCAGGGCAACTATGGAAAATTATATATCATTTTGAAGCCCCGAATGTTAGCTTTCTAACACAATAAGAACCGCCTCATTTGGACCTCTTTAGCTCAAGTTATGGGCAGTTAAGTATGAAGAGGTCAGGCTGGACAGCTTAGCAATTTCTTCAACTTCTTGTATTCCTTCCACTTTTGCATGCTTCCTTTCCATCCTCTAAGCCATTACTGCTCTATAAACCCTGAAATCAGTTAACACACATATCAAGGCATCGAATGGTACTAAGGGAGGATTAAACATAGCAAATTTAAGGCCAAAGAAGCATGTTTTCAGTCGTAGCATAAAAATAGGAAGGAGAACGTAAAACATGAGAATTCTATGAATAAGTGTGAGTTTAATGGATAAAATCTACTCAATTAAGTACAAAATGTACCACAAAATAGTGGTGCATCACATAGTTTACACGACTTCTGAGTTCTGACTACCTTTTTATGCTTTTAACCAAATCCAACAAATTTCCTACTCACCTGACTAAGATCTGTAAGATAATCATAGCTTGCTTCAAATCACAATCCTCGTGGGATCGATCCTGACTCACTTAGGTATTACTTGGACAACCTAGTGCACTTGCTGGTTCAGTTGTACGAAGCGTGGGGATTCGTGCACCAAGTTTTTGGCGCCATTGCTGGGAATTGTTCGAGTTTGGACAACTAATGGATTATCTTGTTCAAAAAGATAAGGTATTGTCTTTAATTTTGTTAGAGTCTTTTATTTTATTTTTCTTTTTTCGAAAAATCAAAAACCTTTTTAAAAAAAATATTTTTTTCTTTTCTTTGTTTAATCTTTCTTTTTGGTTTGAGTCTTTTATTTTTGTTCTTGTTGAAATTTTCAAAATTTTGGTGTCTTCTTGTGTCTTTTCTTTGAAATTTTTGAAAATTTTGTCTTTGGTTTTAAAAAATTTTAAGTTTGGTGTCCTTTGCATGTTCTTTTGTTCTTTGAATTCTTTGAGTTTTGTTCTTGGTGTTCTTCTTGATCTTCAAAGTGCTCTTGTTTTTTTTGTTTTGATCTTAAAATTTTTAAGTTTGGTGTCTTTTTGTGTTTTCCTTCCCCAGTTGACTGTCTGTCGGATCTTGCTGCCTAGTGGAGGAATATGCATCGCACGTAGTGCTGGCATTGCGCCCAGCAATCCTTCGGCCAGGTCGAGTCTGAGCAACTGGAGACGCCTCACTATAATAGGCTGCCGAGCCATTACAGAAGTTAAGCCGGTTGAGGTCAGTTTTTCCATTTGGTGATCCGTTTGTGTTCTACGGCCCATTCTACCCCCGGGGGCAGGAGGGCTCGCCTTAAAGAGGAAAGGTCATTTTTGACCGGGATTTTTTCATGAAGCCTTTAAAAAGTATTCTTAATGCCCCAACAAAACTTCCAGCAAAACTCACGAGCCAACGCTGATATGTGAAAATCTGGGTCCTCTGTTAAAATCACTGTGGCCAACTGGCCTAAATAGGCCACGTGCCTGTTCTGTTTGACATGCTCAGCAAAACTCGTCTAGGGGTCAAATTTCAACGCAGTTTTTTCCAAGCACCTTTTGAAAGAAAGAGATCATTCCATCGACCGAATTTGGCCAAGGCTCATGCTAGCCGACCATACCTGGGCAGGTGCCCGTGCAGGCCAGGTCTTGTCCTATCCCGGACACCCCTCGGCCTAGTCAAGGTCGTTGCCCGGTCTCTATTTCACGGGCCTTGGCTTGCCTCGGGTCACCCCGCCTTCTCCTAGGGACTCGTTATGGTCTCCGGCCGAGAACTCTTTAACTTGTGAAATTTTTCAAGGGAAGGGACAAATCGAAGCGACAAGGGCTGAATCTCAGTGGATCGTTGAAGCAAGGCTGCTCTGCCACTTACAATACCCTGTCGTGTATTTAAGTTAACTGCAAAGGATTCTACCCGCCGTGCATTCAGAATAGCGCTTCGAGGACTCCCACAGGGCTCGTTCACCCCGGGGGTGTCGCCAACGGCACGTGCCTCTTGGGGGCCAGGCCCCTTACTGCAGGTCGGCAAACGAGCGGCGGGTGCACGCATCGCTTCTAGCCCGGATTCTGACTTAGAGGTGTTCAGTGATAATTCAACGCACGGTAGCTTCACGCCACTAGTTTTTCAACCAAACGCGATGACCAATTGTGCGAATCAACGGTTCCTCTCGTACTAGGTAGAATTACTATTACGACACTATCATCAGTAGGGTAAAATTAACTTATCTTACGATGGTCTAAACCTAACTCACATTCCCTATTGGTGGGTGAACAATCCAACACTTGGTGAATTTTGCTTCACAATGATAGGAAGAGCCAATATTGAAGGATAAAAAAGCAACGTCGCTATGAACGCATGGCTGCCACAAGCAAGTTATCCCTGTGGTAACTTTTTTGACACCTCTAGCTTTAAATTCTGAAGGTCTAAAGGATCGTTAGGCTACACTTTCACGGTTTGTATTTGTACTGGAAATTAGAATCAACCGAACTTTTACCCTTTAGTCCACACGAGATTTCTATTCTCGTTGAGCTCATCTTAGGACACCTGCGTTATCTTTTAACAAATGTGCCACCCCAACCAAACTCCCCACCTGACAATGTCTTCCACTAAGATCGACCGGCCGAAGCCAGCCTTGGGTCCAAAAAAAGGGCAAATGCCCCGCCTCCAATTCACGGAATAAGTAAAATAACGTTAAAAGTAGTGGTATTTCACTTTTGCCGTTTCCGGTTCTCACTTATCCTACACCTCTCAAGTCATTTCACAAAGTCGGACTAGAGTCAAGCTCAACAGGGTCTTCTTTCCTCGTTGATTCTGCCAATCCCCTTCCCTTGGCTGTGGTTTCGCTGGATAGTAGACAGGGACAGTGGAAATCTCGTTAATCCATTCATGCGCGTCACTAATTAGATGACGAGGCATTCGGCTACCTTAAGAGAGTCATAGTTACTCCCGTCGTTTAATCGCGCTTGGATGAATTTCTTCACATTGACATTTAGAGCATTGGGCAAAAATCACATTGCGTTAACATCCACAAGGACCATTGCAATGCTTTGTTTTAATTAAACAGTCAGATTCCCCTTGTTCATACTAGTTCTGAGTCGACTGTTCTATGCTCGGGGAAGAGGCCCCGAGGGGCCCATTCCCAATCCTTTCCCCAACCAGCATGCGACGACCCAATCTCGCCTTGAGAGCAGCTCGAGCAGCCCATCGACAGCCGACAGGCTCGGGGTTGGGACCCTCGTGCCCAGCCCTCAGAGCCAATCCTTTTCCCGAGGTTACGGATCCATTTTGCCGACTTTCCTTGCCTATATTGTTCTGTCGACCAGAGGCTATTCACCTTGGAGACCTGATGCGGTTATGAGTACGACCGGGCGTGATAGGCACTCAGCCCTTCGGATTTTCAAGGGCCGCCGGAGGCGCACCAGACACCACGCGACGTGCGATGCTATTCCAGCCGTTGAACCCTACCTCCGACTGAGCCGTTTCCAGGGTAGGCAGGCTATTAAATAGAAAAGGTAACTCTTCCCGTGGCCCTGGTGCACGAAATTGGCTCTGCAGTATTCACACAGATAGACCAGCAAGTATATCGGGTCGTCAAAGTAATACCTCAGGTGAGTGAGGGTCGATCCTACGGAGATTGTTGGTTTGAGCAAGCAATGGTTACCTTGCAGAACTTAGTCAGGCAGATAGAAAATATAGTTTGTCATGAAAAATGCATAAAATAGATAAAATAAATAAAACGTTACTAGATAGGTGTGAAATCAATGGTATGAGAACAGTTGAGGCTTCGGAGATGCTTCTTCCTTCTGGATCAACTTTTCTCATCATCTGCTCCAACTTCTGATTGATTCATTCCATGGCAGGCTGTATATGTGATGCCTAGGCATCTTAGGCTAGTTTCCCAAGCCTTTGTCATTAGTTTTCATTTAGTTTCATACACTTTCTAAGGCAAATTTGGATGACAAATTTATGTATGTCTTGATTCAATCAAACATTATTAATTATGTGCATTTTCATGAGATTTATGCAAGATTTACTTGATGCAATGAATGATGCATTATTTTATGATTATGGCAATACTTTGATGAATTTTGTTTGGTTGATGATAGGTAAGAAGAAGTAAGAGAAAAACAAGGAAGAAGCAGAGGAGGCAACGTTGGTGGCCAAAGTTGGCTCACCAACGTTGCCATGAATGTTGCTTATGGAGAAGGAAGCAACGTTGGTGGCCAAGTTGGCCCACCAACTTTGCCACAAACGTTGGCTTATAGAGAAGGAAGCAACGTTGGCTTATGGAGAAGGAAGCAACGTTGGTGGCCAAGCTGGCCCACCAACGTTGCCACAAACGTTGGCTTAAGGAAGGGTGAGCAATGTTGGTGGCCAAGTTGGCTCACCAACATTGCCACAAACATTGGCTCAAGGCAGGGTGTGCGATGTTGGTGGCCAAGTTGGCTCACCAACTTTACCACAAACGTTTCAAGGAAGAGAATGAGCAACGTTGGTTGCCTAAGAGGGCTCACCAACGTTGCCCACCAATGTGCCAAGCCTCACAAGCAACGTTGGTGGCCAAAGTTTGCTCACCAACGTTCCAAGCTCAACAAGCAACGTTGGTGGTCCAAAGTGGCTCACCAACGTTGTTGGCAACGTTGCAAGCAAAAAGGGTGCCAACGTTGGTGTGCCAACATTACCACATACGTTGCCCACCAACGTCTTCGATAAAATCTCAAGTTGGAGCTAGAAAAATTTAATGTGATGCGTACGCGTGGATGACGCGTACGCGTGAAAGTGGAATTTTAGCCAGTCTCGCGCACGCATGGGCGACGCACACGCGTGATATGACAAAAAAACAGCTTTGACGCGTATGCGTGGGTGACACGCACGCGTGACCAGTTGAACGTTGGTGCACCAATGTTGGGCACCAACTCTAGTGGCAATGCCCAAAGTGGCTCATGCTTACCACGTTTGTGCCATTTAGTGCACAAACGTTGGTCACCAACGCCAGCACCAACTTTCTTTCCAAATGGCACTCATGCAAGCTTGTGAACGTTAGTGAACTAACGTCCTTGTCAACGTCATAAAGAGTCACTCCAAACTTGCTTTAACTAAAGGTCAAAGCCCACATCCAAAGACTTGAAGATTGAACTAGGAAGTGTATAAATAGGATAGATTTTGAAGTTAAAAAAGAGAGGCTGGGAAGCAGGAACCCTAATTAGGAAACCCTGAATCATTTTCTTTCACTTTCATGTACTTTTCTTTTCCTCTTTTGTTTTACTGAGCAATGATGAACTAAACCCCATTTCATTAGGGGGAGGAGCTCTATTGTAATTCACATGATTAAATAAAATTCTTCTTCTTCTCAATCCTCTTGTTGTAGCTAAGGTATATCTTCTATGTTTATTGTGATTTACTCACTCCGGAAGGGGGTTTAAATCAATTGAATCTCTATGTGAGCCTCGGAATGGGAATCATAGAGATTAGAATTAAAGCTCTATCCCTCACAATTCTCTTGACCAACACTATTTAGGAGGAATTGAGGTCTTTAGAATTTGTATGGCTTATGGATAAGATAATGTACTTGATGACAAGTCATCTTATGCTAGTTTTACAAGCATTTTTCATTAGTTTCATTAGGTTTTATGCACTTTCTTGCACAATCAGTAAGTAATTGGAGTGGATTTTCATGATCATGTTTAATCAATAAACCATCATTTATTTTACACAAAAATCATAGGTTTTATGCTAGAATTAATTGATTTCATGAAAGATGCAAAGACCTTGTGAATTTGTTGATACTTTGATTCGTTATTTGGTTGCTTGTAGGTGAAGAAATGAGAAACAAAAGGTAGCGTTCAATGAATGAACGTAGCGTTCAAAGAGTGAACGCCCATGAAGAAAGAAGCGCTCAACCAAATCACACAAGAAGCAGCGTTCAAGCAAGTGAACGCCACATTCACTTTAGTGAACGTTTTTGGGCTTGGAACCAAGGAAAGCTGGGCGCGCACAAAGCACTCATCAAAGGAGTAGCGCTCAACAATTTGAGCGTAGCGCTCAACCTAGGGAGCGCTAGGAAGCACTCGACCAAGGGAGCGCTGGGAGCGCTCAAGGAAGGCAACGTAGTGCTCGAAAGGGGAGCGCCCAAGAAGGGAACTCGTGCACCAAGGCGCATGCCAAAGAGCCACGTTCAACAAAGTGAACGTCACGTTCACAAAAGTGAACTTTTTTGTGACTCTTGGCCAAGGAAGCATGCACACCCAAGCGCTAGCCAAGGAAAGGCACGCAGCAAGGAGGCAGCATTTGGAAAAATAAACGTGACGTTCACTAGAGTGAACGTTTTCGAAGAGAGAGAGCCACCAACGAGCCAAGGAAACACCAAGGAGCAACGTTCACATTTGGAACGTGACGTTCAAATAATGAACGCTAGGGGCATTGTTGAGCACACGTGACAAGGCACACAAGGCAAGTGAACGCCAAGTTCACCAACCCAACGGAGCGCTCCACTGGAGCATGCCTCCAACCCAATTTCAATCAATTTGCCATCTTAGATCCATTTCTTCACAAATCAAAAGGCCCACTCCAAGTTTTGAAGATTAAAAATAGACAGTGTATAAATAGGATTAAGTTTGATTTGAAAAGGACCTTTAGCTCATTTTAGTTTTCTGACTTTTAATTTTCATTTGTTTTGAATTTGGGGAATTGGGATTGGATCTGTTTTCTTTCTATTTTGTTCTTGCTTCTGCAACTTTTACTTTCTGTTTTGGATTTTGAACTGAGATTAGAGAACTCTACTTGAATTCTTCATCTTAGAATCATCTTTTACTTTTCCTTTTTGCATTTCTAAGAATTGAGAGTTGGATCTAAATTTCATTAGCTGTTTTCATTTTCATTTCTTCTGCAATTTCTCTTCTGTTTGGTCAAGGGAGTAATTGAGATCTAGATCTGCTTTCTGATCTCATTGCTCTTCTTCGATCTTCAATTTCTCTTTTAGAATTTCATAATTGAGCTAAGTTTTCTTGCTGTTTGTTTCTGCAATAAATTTTCCATTTCTGTTTGGCTACTGAACTGAATCTCTTCATCTCATAGCTCTTTGATTTACTTTAGTTACATTTTCTAGTTAAATTTGAATCCCAACACCCAAATCCCTTTACTCTTAATGCAATTTACATTTCCCAGCAATTTATATTCAGCAATTTAAGTTTCTTGCACTTTAAGTTTCAGTCATTTACCTTTCTTGCAATTTAAGTTTCAGCTCTTTTACTTTCTTGCTCTTTAAGTTTTTGTAATTTACTTCTTTTGCACTTTTAGATTCAGCCAATTTACCCTCTCCCTTTTATTTAATTACAATTTAGCTTCTGTTAATCAAAGTTTCACTCAAATTATCAACTATTCACTTAACTAAATTCACCACCTAACTAAAATTACTCAATCCATTAATCCTTGTGGGATCGACCTCACTCTTGTGAGTTATTACTACTTGATGCGACCCGGTACACTTGCCGGTGAGTTTTGTGTGGAATCGTTTTTTCCTCATCAGTACTCAACTTCTTCTCATGACAATTAGATCAAGGAATTGGCAAGATTGATTGTGTTTAGAGAGATTGATTTGCCAAGGAATTGGAACTCAATCAATTAGAATCCGCCATAGATCTACTTCATATGATTGAGAATGAAGTTGAGACCCATTTGATTCATGATGGATTATGATATCTCCAATCCCTAATGAATCTTTCTCTTTGGTATTCTTCAATTTGGTTACCTTGAATTCACTTTAATTGCTTTGATTTACTACTTTCTTGACTCCCAACACCCATGACCGTTTTACTTTTCATGCAATTTACTTTCTAGCACCATTTACATTTGTGCCTTTAGTTTCTTGCAATTTAAGATTCAGCATATTTACATTTCTTGTCATTTAAGTTTTTGTCATTTACTTTTCAACATTTATTTCTTCAGTATTTTACATTTTATGCTATTTAAGTTTCTGTCCTTTATTTTATAGCATTTTACTTTCTTGGAATTTATATTCCGCCCATTAAATTTCACCAAACTCCTTTCAATATTAGCTTGACTAGACTCGTCACCCAACTAAAATTTCTTGATCCATCAATCCCTGTGGGATTGACCTCACTCTTGTGAGTTTTACTACTTGATGCGACCCGGTATACTTGCCGGTAGTTTGTGTGGATACACTTTCCGTTGTCATCAATATGATTAACGCCGGGTCAACGGTCATTAATCTCCTCTGCTTCAGATCAAACGCCGGGTCAGCGGTCATCCAATTTGAATGGGGGAGAAGCTCTAGCAGTGCATTCCCTTGGTGATCCTTAAAATGACACAGACAAGGTCGGATCTTCCGAATCAGAGACTGCTGCTTCTTTGGTTCTAGCCTATACCACAAAGGCCCTAATCGCCTGACAACCAAATTTTTTATTGAAGGAATTGTTTGTTGGTTTAGAACTATACTTGCAACGAGATTTTATTTGTGAAATTCTATATCATACGAACAATTTTCTCTTCATTAAAATGGTACCGTTGCTGGGGAATTGCAATTATGTGCCTTGTTATTGGTTATTGGACATATGTTAATATTGTGAATAGCTTATTTTTTGGATTGCTTGTTAGTTTTAGGACTTTGTTCCATTATTTCTTGTAAGCTTTTGTTTTTATTTTCTCTTTTCATTATGAGTTCTCACTTTGGATATGGGTGTGATTACAATTATGTTGTAGGAAGTGGAGATTACAATGAAGAGATGCATTAAGGATGGAACAATCAAAGGTGGGAGGAGCCATATGCATATGATCAATCCTCTTGGCAACAACCTCCACCAATGCACTATGAACAAGAGCCATTCTATGATGCATACCAAGACAATGGTTATGGTGAACCTTTCTATGACTATCAACCATTACCATATACCTATGAACCCCCTCCTCAACATAGTTTTGAACCACCATACTCACAAGCCCCCTACCACCAAACACCTCCATATGACCCTAATCCCTATCCACCATACCAACCACCTTATGAGCCATATGGACGTATATGGAACCACCACAATATCAATACTCCCAAGAACCACCTCTATACCCCTATCAAGAAGAACCACCTTCCTATTATGAACCTTTTCTCCAAAATAATGAACCCTTTTATCCATCCCAAGTCCCAATGGATGAGTCTCTCATTTTGCTACTTCAAGGGCGAGAGGATATGCAAAGGAGTGCACTAGAATATGTGACTATCTTGACCAAGGTAGTGCACACTTCCCAATACCCATTCACTCAAAGTACTTCCATGGCCACATGTGAAGTATCAAAAGAAGAGCAAAGCATGAAGGAGAGATTGGAAAATCCGGTGGAGAATGAGGAGTTAGATTTTGTATTAGAACAATTGGAGGAACCTATGGTTATTGAAGAAGAGGAAGAAGTGGTTGAAGACTTAGGAGATGCGGAACCTCCATGGGAATCTAGAATCATAGAAAATTCTTCCAAGAAGATTGAATTTGATGCTAAGGAGGAGAGTGCACAACCTCCAAAACAATTTTTGAATGAAGACTTGGAGGGAATGAAGCAAGAATTGAGTTCCCTTGGTGATGAATATCATGCATCAAACCTTCTTGATGGTGAATCCTTTGAACTTGAAGAACCTTCTCCCGGTGAGATAGAGAGCAATGTGGAGGTATACTTCTCTCATCCTCCCATTTATGATTTGAGTGATGGAGAAGAGTTATATGAAATTGACAAACAAAGGATTGAAATTGAAAAAGTTTGTGAAGAGGTGGAGGTAACCAAGGAAGAACACAAGGGAGTAGAGCTTGCAAGGACATTGGAGATACCTCTCCCCAAGCCATCATCATCCATTCCTTCATTCAAGTGGGTAAATCCCTTACCCTTATGCTTTATTATTCCCCTTGAATATAGTTTGCTTGAGACAGATGGTCAACTTAGACATATTTGTGGCTTTAAGAGTAAAAAGGAGATGGTTAGTGGTTGGCATTGTAAAGTTCATGATTGTTGCATATTCAAAGCTTAATAGCAAGGGTTGGTGTAGAACTAGATTTCTTGGGTCTAGGATGATGTTTGGTCACTTGAATGAGAATTCCAAGATTATGGCACCCAAATGGAATAATGATGATCAATTTGAAGATGGGTGTCAAAACAAAGTGTGGGATATCAGATCGCACAAGGAGAATCAATTTTGGGAGCTCATGGTTTGTGAAGAACTCCATCAAATCTTGGAGCTATTAATTTTGAATGATGGAGCTTATTGGAAGTCCAAGCATCATTAGTGGATGTTCAAGGATGGATTTAAGCACAAGCCACCTTGATAGGAGCTCCTCATAAGTCTAACTTTAGGACAATAAATAAAAGTGCTAAGTGAGAGACACCCTACCATGGTAACATCTTTTCATTTTTCTCTTTTGTAAATATTGATAGAAATTTGTTTGATTTCATGTTTTGTTTAGTTTGTTAAGTTTAATTGGTAGTTTAATATGTTGAATAAGGTTTTATGGTGTTTTGGTAGCTGTTTGGAGGCTTGGAATGCGTGGTTTGGTGCGAGAACTTGAAAAATTTTGAAAAACAGAGCACCATCCACGCGTACGTGTGACCCCAAGCTTTTCGACCATCCACGCGTACGCGTCACTCACGCGCACGCGTCATTCACGCGTACGTGTGGATCCAAAATTTCGAACACCAATACATTTACCTGAGAGTTATGCGAGTTTTGGGTTGGAACTGTACCTCTAGCACAAAATCCACCCACGCGTACGCGTGACCCATGCGTACGCGTCGCCTCTCTGAATAACCCACCACGTGTACGCGTGATCCACGCATACGCGTAGCTTCCATTTCACCTATCCACGCTTATGCGTGCGCGTGGATTGCCCTGTTTCACTCATTTCTTTTCTTCTCTTCTTTCCATTTCTTTCCTTCTTCTCTCTTCTCTTCCTTTCTTTCCACCTCTCATCCATCATCCAACACTACTAAATACCATCTATAACCATTCTTTTTAGTTAGTTTGTTAATTAGTTGTTTTGTTATTTAAAATTTCATTTTATTTTCTGTTTTTCATTATAAGTGTTGGATTATTAATCATGTTTACTATTTATTGCTGCCGATTACTGTATTCATTGTTGGATTCTTTGTTGAAGATATACATTGTTACTTGGTTTTGAACTTTTCATGTTTAACCTTTTTGAATACCAAGTACATGTTACATTGCCTCCTAGCTTTCTAAATCTTTTGAATTGCATGTTTTGGCCACCATGCAATCATCATCTATTGTTAGGCAATTGTACATTATCAATGTATTTTTTTTGGGTGGTGCTTGTTGTTAATTGACCTTTATTCACATCACCTATTTCATACATTGAGATTTTGGAATTGTAAAAATTGAATCGAAAGCTTAGGTGTTGAGTTTAACTTCTATCTTCTTTTTCCTAAGTTCCACAACATCCATGTGTTCCACTTCTAGGTCACTTAAGTGTTGCAACAAGTTCAAAATGTGTCATTGTTTCATGTGCAAGCTCTATATTTCATTTGGTTCATTAAGTTTCCTTGTACATCAATCAATGTACATGCATTATCCAATTTCACAAATGCCTGATGTTAGCTTGAATGCTTTTATGCCTCTTCACTACTTGTTTGCATTTTACCTACAAGTCTTTTAAAGCATTCCAAGCACACTAAAATGAATGAAGTGTATGTTTCTTTTGTACATATGTGGCATAGCTTTTAAAAAAATGGTGTGTGTGTGTTCTAAACCGCATGCAAATTAGGACCCACACACCATTTTTCTTCAATGTCACACTAATTCACTCACTTGATTCTAGTGATTTACCTCATACCAACAGCCTATGCTTCCTTGCTTGTACATTCAATTGTCTTCTTATACCCTGTTCCCGATTTTCAGGATGAACTATTATAAGCAAAAACGGAAGCGGGAAAAAGAACACGCAGCAACTGGTTGACCTACCAGCTGAAGGTAGCAACTCGGAGAGTCGCCGTACCCCTTGCTCATCTTTGAATGCACCGAGGACGGTGCAAACTTTTAAGTGTGGAGAGGTCGTCTGACCCGTCGGCATTTTTGGGTGACATGTTTCTAATCCCAACATTTTTGTATTTCATTTTTTAGGTCTTTTAGGATTTTTAGTTGCATGTAGATATATAATAAGCTTAGTTAAAATAATAAAATTCTCCAAGAAAAACATTCTTAATAGGGCATTGACATCCCAATTGATTTGAGTGAAACTTTTCATAGAACTTGCTTGAACTATACATTGTGGATCATGTTTTTGAGCTAAGAACACAAGCTTGTGAGATTTTGAGCCTAATTGTATGGTTACATCTTATAACCACTTATTTTCCTTCTTGTGTGCATTATTCTCTTTCTATGGTTGTAATCTTTGATTTGTTTGATTCTTTATGTCCATTATTTTGTGTATACATGCATTTATATGATTGAGGCCATTGTTTCATTGAGCTCACTTACCAAATAGCCTACCTTTCATCAACCATTGTTAGCCAACTTTGAGCCTACGATTAACCCACTTTGTTCTTTGATTTAGCACATTACAAGCCTTAAAGTGAAAAATAATAAATGTCCTTAATTTGGACATTTGATTATCTAAGGCTAGTGAGTGTGTGTATCATTCAAGTGTGGGAAAACTTGGGACATGGGTTGAGATAAAAGGGTTTTTTTTGTTGAAAATATTGGGAATTGTGTACATACTCATGTGTTAATTAAATGTTTAAACCATATGCATTGATACCTTTGTATATAAATACATCAAAAAGAAAAAAGAGAAAAACAAAATAAAAATAAAAAGAAAAAATATATATAGAAAAGAAAAAAAATAGAAAAAGAAAGGAAAAAAAAGCAATAAAAGGGGACAAAATTCCCCAAAGTAAAGTTCAATAAAAAAAATTAATGCATATGTGTGGTGATCAAAAAGAGAATGCATGAGTGTGTGAAAAAGTGAAGAACAGTACAAAGGTGTGGGGATTCGTGCTACCAAGGTTTTGGCACCATTGTCGGGAATTGTTGAGTTTGGACAAACTGACGGATTGTCTTGCTCCCTAGATAAGGTATTGTCTTTGATTTTTGCAAGAGTATAACTTTCCTTTTTTTTATTTAAGTCTTTTATTTTTATTTTCTTTTTCTTTTATTTTTTTGAAAATTTTTTTAAGAACATTTAAAACTCTTTCCAAAAAATGTTTTATTTTCTTTGTTTAATTCTTGTTATTGGTTGGAGTCTTGTGTTTATGTTCTTGGTAACTTTTTTCTTCTTTGAGTCTCTGTATTTATTAATTACAGCAATTTTCGATCTTTTGGTATCTTCCTTTTAAAAAATCTTTAAAAAAAATAATTTTTCTTTGGTTAAATCTTGTTTCAATTATTTAGTTTGGTGTTTTCTTATTGTTTTTCTTTAATTTTCGAAAATTTCTTTTTAGTTTTCTAAAAATTTTAAGATTGGTGTTCTTTATGTGTTCTTGTGTTCTTTAAATTTCTTTGAGTCTTGTTCTTCGTGTTCTTGTTAGTCTTAAAAAAAACACAAGAACACTTTGGTGCAAAACTGCCAGTTTTCTGGACTTCCACAAGAAGAGCCTACAGAATTCTTAGCAGATTTCTTGAAAATTGCTGACACTGTACACCATGAGAGAGTAGAAAAAGATGTCTACAGATTATTGTTCTTTCCTTTTGCTGTAAAGGATCAAGTAAAGAGGTGGTTGGATAACCAGCCCTGATCTAGTTTGAAAACTTGGACACAGTTAGTGGACAAGTTTTTAAATCAATACTTCCCCCAAGAAAGATGACCCAGCTGAGGCTGGACATCCAAGGCTTCAAACAAGAAGATAGTGAATCTCTTTATGATGCCTAAGAGAGGTATATGAGAATGCTAAGAAAATGTCCCACTGAAATATTTTCAGAATGGATACAGTTAGACATCTTCTACTATGGGCTTTTGGACATGATTAGAATGTCTTTAGACCACTCTGCTGGTGGTTCTATACACATGAGAAAGTCCATTAGAGAGGCTCAAGAGCTTATTGAGACAGTTGCCACTAATCAGCATCTGTACTCATATCCTGAGGCTTCCATAAAAGGAGAGGTTAAGGGAGTTGCTGAGCCTAACCCTCCAGAACAGGATGGCCCATTAACTCAGCAACTGCACGCCCTTGTCCAGGAACTGCTGGAACTGCAAGAGGCTCTACAAGAAACTCAGGCTTCTAACAGGAATGTAGAAGCCCAGTTGAGTCAAACAAGGCAGGAGTTATCTAAGCAGATAATAGATGAATGCCAGGCTATTCAACTGAGCAGTGGGAAAACCTTAAGCACCCAACCTCAGTACAAAAAGAACGAAAAGCTCATAGAGGTGATGTGCGGATATTTTATACGCTTTTTGACATCATTTTCGTATAGTTTTTAGTAGTTTTTATTTAGGTTTTATAGGTCTTAGTGTTAAAATCATATTTTTGGATTCTACTGAGTTTTTGTGTTTTTGGACAATTTCAGGTATTTTCTGGCTGAAATTGAGGAGCTAGAACAGAAGTCTAATTCAGAGACAGATAAAGCACTACAGATGCTGTCCAGATCTGACCTGCCTAAGTCCAAATGTAGCACTCTTAACGGCTATGGAAAGCTGACTTCCAGAACTTTCCAGCAATATATAATAGTCCATACTTTGCTTTGGATTAGAAGGCCCAAAACTGGTGTCCAACGCCAGCTTCCTGCCCCCTTCTAGGCGTCCAGCACCCAAAGAGCAGAGACCAATGTACAAACGCCTAGAGAGGACCACCTAGCTAGCGTTTCACACCAAAGGAGCCTCATAGCACGTGGATCTCATCAAAGCTCAGCCCAAACACTCACTAAGTGGGCTCCAGAAGTGGATTTTAGCACTAAATAGACTATTTTACCCTTACTAGTCATCTGTTTAGTATTTAAGGGATTAAATTTATGTAATTCGAACCTTTAATCACTATATTTGCATAGCATACACATTTTCCTTTGTATTTTTACTTTCAGTATGAGTTTCTAAACCTCCTAGGTTGAGGGGAGGAGCCATGTTGAGCCCTATGAATTAATAAAAGTATTACTGTTTCTTCTTCGATCCGTGTTTGATTTACTTCTAAGATGTATATCCGATCTTCATTGTGGTGAATAGGATGATCCAACAAATTAGCTCTGTTCATCACATTAAGACGAACGTGCCTGACAAACACCTGCGTCTACTTGGGTTCGTGTGAATACTTGGAAGGAAAGCACGAGCCAACAGCCTTGTTTATACATTTCTCAGACGGTTAATCCAAGACTTCATTGGGGACTTCTTGAGACACCAGTTCAGCCAATTTCTCGGGAGATTAGGGTCTCCGTGGTATAGGCTAGAATCCAAACAAGCAGCATTCTTTGATCTGAAAGATTCGACCTTGTCTGTAGCGTTTTGAGTAGGATCGCCAAGAGAATGACTTGCTAGAGCTTCACCCTTCGTCAGATTGAATGACCACGGGCAATGGCGTTCATTCTGTAGCAAAGGAGATCAATGACCATGGGCAATGGCTTTGATCACTTACAGCCTGCCATAGAAGAAGATCATTTACAAGCAAAGAAGACAGTAGTGCCATAGTTAATTCAGAAAGGCAAAGCAACTCCGACTCTCAACTCTATTCCTATTATTGCTTTCAATTCTACTTCAAATTCCATATATGACATATAATTATTCAAGATTTACATAATCCTACAACCTTCTGATTCCGCCTGACTAAGACCTGCAAGACAACTATAGGTTGCTTCAAGCCACAAGCCTCGTGGGATCGTCCCTGACTCGCTCAGGTATTACTTGGACGACCCAGTGCACTTGCTGGTACTACTGCTGTACGAAAGTGTGGGGATTGCATACACGCTCACCAAGTTTTTAGCGCCGTTGCTGGGGATTGTTGAGATTGGACAAATTGATGGATTGTCTTGCTCCCTAGATCAGGTATTTTATTTTATTTTATTTGAATCTTTTATTTTTATTTTCTTCTTCCTCTAATTTTCAAAAAAATTAAAAAAATTCTTCAAAAATATTTTTTTATTTTCTTTTTTAATTTGTGTTCTTTGTTTGAGTCTTGTGTTCTTGTTAAGTCTATTATTTATATTTTTCCTTTCTATTTTTCGAAAATTCTAAAAAGCTTTTCAAAAATATTTTTATTTTCCATGCTCAATTGGTTACAGTATTGGCTTATGTTCTTGGTAACTGTTGTTCCTTTGAGTCTTTCTTTCTAAAATTTTCCAAAAAAATAATTTTTCTTTGTTTAAATCTTGTTTCAGTTTTTAAGTTTGGTATTTTCTTGTTATTTTTCTTTTGTTTTTCGAAAATTTTGTTTTGGTTTTTCAAAAATTTTAAGTTTGGTGTTCTTTTTATATTCTTGAGTTCTTTGAGTCTTCAATTTTTATTCTTTGTGTTCTTGTGAGTCTTCAAAATGTTCTTGAGTCTTTTTTATTTTTGATCTTAAAATTTTTTTAGTTTGGTGTCCCTTGTGTTTTTCGAAAAAACAAGGGTGCTAGATCTAAAAATTTTAAGTCTTGTGTCTTTTTTTGTGTTTTTCTCTTTCATCATAAAATTCAAAAATAAAAATAAAAATATCTTTTCTAACTTAATTCTAACCTTAATTTTTGAAGATTACCCATAAAAATTCAGATTTCAATTTCAAAATTTTATTTTATCATATCTTAGTTGTCAAGTTTTCAAAAATAAAAATTTTTCAAAAATGAGAATCATATCTTTTTCAGAAATCTTATCTTTTTCAGAATCTTATCATATTTTTTTCAAAATTCAAAAATTCTATCTTATCTTTTTTAAATTTCAAATTTTAAAATCTTATCTTTTTCTAATCTTAAATTTTGATTTCAAATCCTTTCTTATCTTATCTTCTATCTTATTTTTAAAATTTAAATCTTTTCTTAATTACTATCTTATCTTCTCTCTCCTTTTTTTTCAAAACCACCTAACTAACTCTTCTCTTCCTTAATTTTCAAAAATAATATCTTATCTTCTCTTTCTTCTTTTTTAAAACCACCTAACTAACTCTTCTATTTTTAACTTTCGAAAATTACTTCTCCTCTTCTCACTCTTCTTTTTCAAAACTACCTAACTAACTCTTCTCTTCTTAATTTTCGAAAATCTCTTCTTCTCTTCCCTCCACTATTTTCGAAAATTTGATAATTCAAATTCAAATTTTTTTAAATTAATTTAACTTAATTTTTGAAAACTAATTTATTAATTAAATAAAAACAAAAATATTTTAATTGTTGTTTACTTTTTCTATTTATACTTCTTCTCACATCTCTATTTATTCGAACTCTACTTCCCTCTCTTCTTCTTTCTACACCTCTTTATTTTCTTTCCTTTCTTCTTTACATCCCACTAGAAGCTCTTTGATCCAAGTGGCACAAAAAGCTTTCTTGTGATTTCTTTTTCATCTTCTTCTTTCTTCTATTCTGATTCTAAGGAGGAGCTTCTTGCCCATTGCAATAAAAAGTCTTCTTTTCTTCTTCTTTTCTTTTCTTTTCTTCTTGTTTATGACCAGGAACAGGGATAAAGAACTCCTATTGACTCCTGATCCTGAACTTGAGAAGACTCTGAGGAGGCGTTTACAACAAGTTAAAGCATAACACTCCGAAAGAGACCTTTCAGAAAGTTTTGAACAAGAGATAGAGGACATGGCCGAACCTAAAGAGGATCCTAGAAAGGTCCTTGGTGACTTCACCATACCTACCTCTGACTTTTATGGCAGAAGCATTGGTGTACCTGCCATTGGAGCTAACAATTTTGAGCTTAAGCCTTAGTTAGTCTCTCTTCTGCAGAAGAACTGCAAATTCTATGGACTTCCACTGGAAGATCCACATCAGTTCTTAGTAGAATTTTTATAAATCTGTGATACTGTAAAGACTAATGGAGTCAATCCTGAAGTCTACAAGTTGATGCTCTTTCCCTAAGCTAGTTAATGCTTTTCTGGCTAGGTTCTTTCCTCCTCAAAGGATGAGCAAGATTAGAGTGGATGTTCAAACCTTCAGAAAAAGAGAAGGTGAATCCCTCTATCAAGCTTGGTAAAGATACAAGCAACTGATCAGGAGATGTCCTCCTGACATGCTCTCATAGTGGTCCATCATAGGCATATTCTATGATGGTTTGTCTGAGATGTCCAAATTTTCATTGGACAGCTCTGTAGGTGGATCTCTCAACTTGAAGAAAATACCTACAGAAGAAAGAGAGCTCATTGAGATGGTTGCAAACAATCAATTCATGTACACCTCTGAGAGGAATCCTGTAAACCATAGAACCTCTCAGAAGAAAGGAGTTCATGAATTTGAGACTCTGAATGCCATCCTAGCTCAGAATAAGATCTTGACCCAACAGGTCAACATGATCTCCAAATATCTGACTGGGATGCAAACTGCAGTTGGCAGTAATCAAGAAGCTTCTTCAGAAGTAGAAGCTTATGATCCTGATCAACCCACCATAGAGGAGGTGAATTACATGGGAAAACCCTATGGAAACACTTACAACCCTTCATGGAGGAATCATCCTAACCTCTCATGGAAGGATCAACAAAAACCTTAGCAAGGTTTCAATAATAATCAAGGTGGTAGGAACCAGACTAGGTTCAATAACAGACCACTGTTCCCATCTTCTCAAGGGAAAATGGAGGCTTCTAAGCAGAGCCTTTCTGACTTAGCCATTCTAGTCTCCAGCCTTACTAAGACCACCCATAGTTTAATTAATGAATCAAGGTCCTCCATTAGAAACTTGGAGGTATAAGTTAGTCAACTGAGGAAGAGGATCCCTAAGATCCCTCCTGACACTATTTGAAGTAATACTGAGATTAATCCTAGAGAAGAGTGCAAGGCTATAACCATTGAGGTTGAGGCCGAATTGGAAGAGAATGGGAAGGTGTTGAACGCCAGTGAAGAAGCCTTCACTAGGCGTTCAACGCCCACAATGACAGCAAGCTTGGCGTTAAACGCCAGTGAGGAACTCCTCACTGGGCATTTAACGCCCATCCTGGCAGAAAAGCTGGCATTGAACGCAATCCAGGGAGCACTGGCTGGGCGTTCAACACCCAAACATGAAGGCTTTCTAGCACTGAACGCCAATTAGGAACCCCTCGCTGGGTGTACAACGCCCAACCATGCACACATCTCTTTAGAGATGGTAGACAAGACCATGAAGAAGCCATATGGCATAGTGGAAGATGTCTTGGTTAAAGTTGAAAACCACTACATCCCTGCAAACTTCATTGTCTTGGACATTGGAGAAGATGAGGATGACTGTGTCATCCTTGGAACACCCTTCTTAGCTACTGTAAAAGCCTTGATTAATGTAGCTAAAGGAGAAATGGTTTTCCAATTAGGAGAGGACTATATCTTATTCAAGATGTCCAATCCAAATTCTCCCTCTGATAAGAAAGAAACAACTGTGCAACACCTAGTGTGCCAGCCCTTTCTTTCTGTGCAGAGCTCTGCAGAGCCCCCAGACATCAATTCTAAATTTGGTGTTGGGCATCCATCAACAAGCTCTAAGCACAAAGGTACTAAAAAGAAAGTACCTAAAGGCTGGCGGGACAAGAAAGTTCCTACTGAAGGCCTCCCAGCTGGCATGAAAGTTGTCTTCACTAAAAAGCCACCCTTACCACACACAGTGAGTCGTGTCCTATCTCTAGAGCATGTAGAGCTCATTCATGAGAGGACAGAAAGAAAATTCACTGTCAGGGGCAAAAATCTAAGCCCATACTCACCTCCGTAAGGAGCTAACCATCAAGCTAATGATGTTAAAAGAACACTTGTTGGGACGCAACCCAACTTTACTCAACCATATTTATTTTTCATTTTGTTTTTCTTTCAGTTGTTAGATTCATGATCATGTGCATCAGTCAAAAGAGACAAAATTCACGGCATTGAAAACAAAACACTCTAAAAAGAGTGTTAAAGTTAAACGCCAGCTAGGGTATCCCAGCTGGGCGTTCAACACACCAAGAGGGGAGCATTGCTGGCGTTGAACGCCAGCCAGGGAGCAGCCCCTGGGTGTTCAAATGCCAATACAGAGAAGCAGAGAATCTGGAACTCCCTAGCCTCTCAGGACTTGTGGGTCCTACAGCATCCCACCTACCCCACTTAACCCCAACTACTTTCCCATTTCTCCATACACACTTCCCCAAAAACCCTAGCCTAATTACATTCATCCTACTTCTGCAAACCATCATAACTCCCACTTACCCCCACCCACTTCAAAATTAAATTTCCCGTCCAAAACCCACCCTATGGCCGAACCCTACCCTTCTCCGCTCTTATAAATACCCCTCACCATAACCCTTCATACACACACCTCTCATACACTCATACACCCACAAGGTCGAGCCCTCTCTCTCTCTCTCTCTCTCTCTCTCTC
>NC_029791.2:48163953-48256826 GCF_000816755.2 Arachis ipaensis | reverse complement strand
CTCTCTCTCTCTCTCTCTCTCTCCCTCCTTCTATTTTCTTCTTCTTCTACTCCATTCTTCTCCTTTCTTTATTTTTGCTCGGGAACGAGCAAAGTTTTAAGTTTGGTGTTGGAAAAACATAGTTTTTTTATTTCTTTCCATTACCATTTATGGCACCCAAGGTTGGAGAACCCACTAGAAAGAGGAAAGGAAAGGCAGTAGCCAATCCCTCTGAATCTTGGAAGACAGAGAGATTCATCACCAAAGCCCACTAAGACCACTTCTATGAAGTAGTGGCTAAGAAGAAAGTGATCCCTGAGGTCCCTTTCATGCTCAAGAAGAATGAGTATCTGGAAATCCGAAGAGAGATCCGGAGAAGAGGTTGGGAAGTCCTAACCAATCCTATTCAGGATATTGGGATTCTCATGGTGCAAGAGTTCTATGCTAATGCATGGGTTACTAAAAACCATGACACTAGTGTGAACCCAAATCCAAGCAATTGGATCACCATGGTCCGAGGAAGAATCTTAGATTTCAGCCTGGAAAGTGTGAGGTTGGCGTTCAACTTGCCTCTATTGCAAGGAGATCCTCATCCTTACACTAGGAGATTAAACTTTGATCAGAGATTGGATCAAGTGCTCTCAGATATCTATGTAGGAGGCGCACAGTGGAAATGGGATTCCCATGGCAAGCCCATTCAACTAAGAAGGATTGACCTAAAGCCCATAGCTAGAGGATGGTTGAAATTCATCCAAAGATCCATCATCCCTACTAGCAACCGGTCAGAAGTGACTGTTGATAGAGCCATCATGATTCATTGCATCATGATTGGAACTGAGGTGGAAGTTCATGAGGTGATTCCCCAAGAATTGTACAAGGTCGCTGAGAAGCCTCACACCAATGCAAGGTTACATTCCCACACCTCATCTATCACTTGTGCAATTCAGCTGGAATTGTCATAAATGGAGATGTCTCCATTTGGGAGGATAAGCCCATTACTAAGAAGCGAATGGAGCAAACTAGAGAGCATGCATAAGAGCTTGTGCATCCGTCTCATTATGAGATCCCTGAGATGCCTCAAGGGATGTATTTTCCTCCCCAAAGCTATTAGGATCAATAACAAACTTCTCTTGGAGAATTGAGCACTAACATGGAGAAATTGAGGATGGAGCATCAAGGACATGCCTCCACCCTCAATGAAATAAGAGAAGATCAAAGAGCCATAAAGGAAGACCAAAGGGCTGTGAGGGAAGAGCAACAAAGGCAAAGGGATGACATAGAAGAGATTAAGCAGCACATTGGATCCTCAAGGAGGAGCACAAGGCGCCACCATTAAAAGTGAATTCGTTCTCTTTACACCCCTTTCCTGTTTTATTTTTCTGTTTTCTGTCTGTTTTATTTTCTGTTCTGTTGTTCTAGTTGTATGATCATTTGCATTGATGTCATTAAGTTATAAAATATTCCATATATCTCTCACCTTGCTTAAAAGAATATTTTTATTGAAAAGAATTGAGAGATGCATAAATTTCAAGTTTAAAATAAGATTAGTTTAATTATGTTGATGTAGTATCATTTGCTTTTGTTTTCTGAATGTATGAATGAACGGTGCATATTTGAAGTTGTAATTTTAGAATGTTGGCTCTTGAAAGAATAAGGAAAAAAGAAAAGTATTATTGACAATCTGAAAAATCTAAAAATTGATCCTTAAAGCAAGAAAAAGCAGCAAAAAAAAAAAGAAAAAGCTTGCATGTGAAAAAAAAAGGAAAATAAAAAATAAAAAGCAAGTAGAAAAAGCCAGTAACCCTTTAAACCAAAAAGGCAAGGGTAAAAGGGCCTAAGGCTTTGAGCATCAGTGGTTAGGAAGGCCCAAAGGAATAAAATCCTGGCCTAAGCGGCTCAAACAAGCTGTCCCTAACCATGTGCTTGTGGCGTGAAGGTGTCAAGTGAAATGCTTGAGACTGAGCAGTTAAAGTCGTAGTCCAAAGCAAAAAGAGTGAGCTTAAGAACTCCGGACACCTCTATCTGGGGATTCTAGAAAAGCTGAATCACAATCTGAAAAGGTTCACGCAGTTAAAGTGTCTGTGGCATGAATGTATCCGATGGTAATACTGGAAAACAGAGTGCTTAGGGTCACGGCCAAGACTCAGAAAGTTGTGTTCAAGAATTAAAATAAGCTTAACTAGGAAAGTCAATAATATCATCTGGATTCTAAGTTCCTAAAGATGCCAACTATTCCAAGTTTCAATGGATAATGAGATGCCAAAACTATTGAGAAGCAAAAAGCTACTAAGTCCCGCTCATCTGATTTTAACTAAGCTTCATTTGAAACTTAGAAATTTATTGTATCTTAATTTTCTTTTTATCCTAATGTGTTTTTAGTTGCTTGGGGACAAGCAACAGTTTAAGTTTAGTGTTGTGATGAGCGGATATTTTCTATGCTTTTTGACATCATTTTTGTATAGTTTTTAGTAGTTTTTATTTAGTTTTTATTAAGTTTTTATAGGTTTTAGTGTTAAGTTCACATTTTTGGATTCTACTATGAGTTTTTTGTATTTTTGGACAATTTCAGGTATTTTCTGGCTGAAATTAAGGAGCTGGAGCAGAAGTCTAATTCAGAGACAGAGAAAGCACTGTAGATGCTGTCCATATCTTACCTGCCTGCATTCGGAAGAGATTTTCTGGAGCTATAGAATTCTAATTGGTACGCTCTCAACGGATTTGGAAAGCTGACTTCCAGAGCTTTCAAGTAATATATAATTGTCCATACTTTGCTTCGGATTAGAAGGCCCAAAACTGGCGTCCAACGCCAGCTTCCTGCCCCCTTCCAAGCGTCCAGCGCCCAAAGAGCAGAGTCCAATGTACAAACGACCAGAGAGGACCCCCTAGCTGGTGTTCCATGACCAAAGAGCCTCATAGCACGTGGATCTCATCAAAGATCAGCCAAAACACCCACCAAGTGGGGCCCAGAAGTGGATTCTAGCACTAAATAGACTATTTTACCCTTACTAGTCATCTGTTTAGTATTTAAGGGATTAAATTTATGTAATTTGAACCTTTAATCACCATATTCGCATAGCATTCACGTTTTCCTTTGTATTTTTATTTTCAGTATGAGTTTCTAAACTTCCGAGGTTGAAGGGAGGAGCCCTGCTGAGCCCTATGAATTAATAAAAGTATTACTGTTTCTTCTTCGATCCGTGTTTGATTTACTTCTAAGATGTATATCCGATCTTCATCGTGGTGAATAGGATGATCCAACAAATTAGCTCTGTTCATCACATTAAGACAAACTTTCCTAACAAACACCCGCGTCTACTTGGGTTCGTGTGAATACTTGGAAGGAAAGCACAAGCCAACAGCTATATTTATACATCTCTCAGATAGTTAATCCATGACTTCGTTGGGGACTTCTCAAGACACCTGTTCAGCCGATTTTTGGAGAGATTAGGGTCTCTGTGGTATAGGCTAGAATCCAAAGAAGCAGCTTTCTCTGATTCGAAAGATTCAACCTTATCTGTGACGTTTTGAGTAGGATCGCCAAGAGAATGACTTGCTAGAGCTTCACCCTTCGTCAGATTGAATGACCACGGGCAATGGCATTCATTCTGTAGCAGAGGAGATCAATGACCACGAGAAATGGCTTTGATCACTTACAGCCTGCCATAGAAGAAGATCATTCACAAGCAAAGAAGACAGTAGTACCAGAGTGAATTTAGAAATGCAAAGCAACTCCGATTCTCAACGCTAGGAAAGGGCAGAGATTGGGCATTCAAACTCCCAAGGGGGCAGCAGCATGGGTGTTGAACACCTAAGCAAGGGAGATCATCCACTCACTGATGACAACCCTCTTAAGCAAGCTAGTAACCCCTATTCCAGTATACAAGGCATTCAGCCTCCATCAACCAAGGTTAATGATTATAAGGCTAAGATTCCATTTCCTCAGAAAATATGTCAAGTGGAAAGGGATAAACAGTTTGCTCGCTTTGCAGAGTATCTTAGAGCATTAGAGATAAAGATCCATTTTGTAGAGGCTCTTGAACAGATGCCTTCTTATGCTAAGTTCATGAAGGGCATTTTGAGTCATAAGAAGGATTGAAGAGAAGTAGAGACAGTAGCTCTTACTAAGGAGTGCAAAGCAGTCATTCAGAAGAACCTTCCTCAGAAACTGCAGAGACACCCTAACACACTTCTCAGAGCCACGTAGTGAATCCAAGAGAAGAGTGTCTGGCCCTCATTAGTACCGAGGAGGCCGAACCTCAGGAGCATGCTACTGAGGGACTTAAGGCAGTCAACACTACAACAAATAAGGGTTTTCGCAACGGTCAAAAACCGTTGCCATAGATCGGAAAACCGTTCCTAAAACTTTAGGCAACGCTTTGGCAACGGTTTTTCACCTGTGGTATATGCGGCCGTTACCAATGCTCAAAGGCAACGGCAACTAAAAAACCGTTGCCATAGTTACTAGCATAGACAACGGTTTTGACAACAATTTTTAAAGAACGGTTTAGAACCGTTACTGAATAGACAACGGTTTAAAACCGTTGTCTTTTATGACATAACGATTTAAAACCATAACTGGATAGGCAACAGTTTTAAGCTGTTGTAGTTTTGTTATTCACAAAGACAACAGTTTAAAAGCATTGCCTTTGGTGTTTCTTTTTGCAACGGTTTTAATTCCATGCCATTTTGTAGTTGTCTTTGACAACGGTTTTAACACCATTGTCTTTTGTGACATTTTACAACAATTTTTTGTAATTATATAATTCTTTATTTACAATAGTTTCTCATGTTGCATTGAAATTAGTTCCAACTATTTAAATTTAGTGTCGATAAATAAGTTTAACTATTTGAATCAAATCACTAAAAAAATTAATTGAACATTTACCATTAAATTTGATTTACAGAAAAATTTTTGTGTCACTGAAGTTTGATTAAAGAAAAATATACATAATAAAGAAAAGTAGTACTCATTGCTTTGCATCATTTTACAACTTAAAATGCACCAAACTAAATTCAAATCCAAATTAGAATCAATTAATTCATTGTTTGCACACTCAAAAAACTTAAAAGTTTAAAATCTATACACGTTGGCACTAGCTAAGCCGTTATCGACTAAGAACCTGCTGCAGCAAGTAGCATTCTCAATCAACATGTAACTGCGAAAGTAATTAAAAGAACATTGATTAGCATCAAACAAAATGCAAACTACAAGAAGCATAAAAGAGAAACATGCAACACAAAGCATACCACAACTTTGATCTTTAGCAACATTGTTTGCTCTCTCTTTATCTGTTGAGGAACTCCTAAGGACTTGGCTCTTAGAAGAGTCGTGAAATTTGTTTCCAAGTCTGTTGCCACCGAGAATGTCCTCAGCCGAGTCATCAAACAAATTTTGTCCCTAAATATTTACCATAATTTAAATACTCATTTAGTGAAACACTAAGACATCCATTGAGAGAATCAACCAACTAGCAATTAAACCAACTAGCAATTAAGAAACAAAATAAACCAACTAGCAATTAAGAAACAACCATTAACATTAATATTATGCTCAATAAAACAACTTAGCTTAATTTCAAACTAAATTGAATTAAAACAAAACTTCTATGCTTAACTTTTTACATAGAGAGAACATGTTCAGTTAAATGACTCTTTTATATTCAAACTAAATTGAATTATAACAAAAGTTCTATGCTTAACTTTTTACAGAGAGAACATATTCAGCTAAATGACTCTTTGATTAATAATAGAAAATAAGCTTAATATAAACACACCGTAACCGAACCTCAGTAGACCAAGTGGGGGACATCATAGCGGACGCAAGTGGAAAGGAGAGCACGGAACAGCAGCGGATTACAGAGCAGGAATCGATGACGATGCAGAACTATTTTCTCCTTACATTGCTTAGAACAAAATCTCATTAAAGAGAGAAAAATCAATCAATAAAGTAACTAATGACAAAACAAGGTCTACCTGTTTTGTTCTCAATTAAAAATGACAGGATTTAACATACCTAACCTAACCCAACCCTCTTTTCCTGAATTGAAAGAGATGTTGGAGACTTGGGAGTACATAATGGTTTTAATATCACATCAAGATGATTAGGTACATAGGAATTTTGCAGCCATTGTAGATCATACCAAAGACACAGGAAAACTAAAACGAACCATCGCACAGACCAAGTTGCAAATCATAATGGTAGGAAAGCTATAAAATATCCAAAATAAAATAAAGTGAACCATCAATACTAACTGCATTCTGTTTTTGGGGATAAAATAACTAGATTTTTTTTAACATGCTATATTCATGTATCTTATTTTCATGTAGCCATCAACATTTAACTAGAGCAGAGAAAGCATTACCTCAGCCACAAGAGTAACTTTTGTCATAGGTGAGCATAACTCCAAAGGGTCATCTTTTGATGCACAGGCCTTTGCTTTTTCAACATCAATTAATCTCCGCAAGACCTATCAGTACACATAAATCCATATCAAAATGCCATATATTTACATGAAAGATTTAACATCATAGACTATTAAATTATCAAGTAAATGTTTCTAATTTATAACCTTTACTATGTACTTGGAAGTATCATAACAATACCTGCTCTAATTTGAAGTTTGAAACAATAGCACATTCAAAAAATTCTCAAAATAATTCCTTTGTAACCAGTTAAGCTAAAATCAAAAAACTAGAAAAGCTAAATTATATCCTTAAAAAGAATCGTGCATTTGGTTCCAAACAGCAGTAAAAAGCTTTTAAGAGTAAACTACAAAGCAACTTAACTTTATCAAGATGAAGCGCAACCCTTTCATACTCTTTCATCGTATCTTTCTTTGACTCTTTAATCACTGTAAAATCATAGAAAATGAGACACTAGAGTTACCTAAGCAGAGGTTGAGCCGCAATGAGGACGTAGAGAACTAGTGATAGGGCACGATTCAGAAGTAGCGACACGTCCCTCTCCTCGACGGTGTTAGAACTAAGGGGATGGCGCAGTGGCTTGTCTTCTCCGGTGACAAGCTTCAGCTATGACGATTCCAAAAACACAATAGAGTCAGGAGCATCAGAAACAAATACAAGAGTGTTACAAAGTAAATAGGGTTCAGAGATAGTGGTTCTGGTAACTAGGACATGACTAACTTACCATGAACGACGGCAGCAACCAAGATTTCCGGCAACAGCAGCGGCAGAGGAACGACTCTTCCTCTGCTGCATCACTCTCTTATGCGCATCCATTTCTCATTTTCTGCGACCACATCGACGGCAACCTCATCTCCCTATTCAGCTCTCCCTAGCGGCAGCTCTCTCAATGGCAGCAGCAGCAAACCCTGATGGCAACAAGAATAAGGTGCAACAGTGATGAAGGCTCGACAAAGGCAGTGAGGCGCGATGGTGCAGTCAGCATCTTCTTTTCGCGTCTCACCCTCAGCGAACGACAATGGCGATGCACGAAAAACGATTACGGGGCGTGGCTCGACGGCGGCTCCTCCCTCTCCTTCGTGGGTCACGTTCGCCTCTCCCTTTCTTCTCTGCGACGGCAGCTCACCAGCGGCACCAAGCTCCACGGTGCTGTTCCTTCCCCTCTCTTATTCTCCCTCGTCCTGTCTCCCTTTCCTTCTTTCTTCTCCTCTGTCTCCCCCTCAAGCTTCCCGTTTCCTTTCTTTCCCTTTCTTCTGCTGTGTGTGTATGTGTTTTTCATTAGGTTAGGGTTAGGGATTTGTAAAATTAGGAATTTATTTGGGAATTTAGAGTAGGTAACATTCATATGAGTAATATAATAATTTTATAAAATATTTGAGATAGAATAATAATTTAAAATTTAAATATAATACTATAAAAATTGTATTGTTTAATTTGTATAATTATTTAAATAATATTAGAAAATTGTTGTTTGATAAACAATTGTTGTAATGGTTATAAAACCATTCTTTAAAATAGTCAAAGAGAACGATTTTATTTTGTTGCTATAACGTAATGAAAAGTTGAACTTCAATAGCAACACTGTAAAAATCGTTGTCTAAGACTATCTAAGAGAACGGTTTTAAAGTGTAGCATTTTGACAACGGTTTTTATGCGTTTCTTTTGTGTAATTATTTAAACAACAATAAAAAACCGTTGCTTAAAAATAAATCATGGTAACGGTTATAAAACCGTTCTTTAAAATAGTCAAAGAGAACGGTTTTGATTTGTTGCTATAAAATAATAAAAAATTGAATTCAACAGTAACACTACAAAAAATCGTTGTCTAAAACTATCTAAGAGAACAGTTTTAAGGCGTTGCAAAATTTGGCGTTGCTAAAGGCCATATTTGTTGTAGTGCAAGGATCACGAGGATCCTAAGAATGCCATTGAGCACGGCCCTACAAAGGAGAAGGAATCTCAAGTTGATTCTTCTCTGGGCATGCAAGTGGAGCCTGTGATGATCACAAAGCTTGCCCCTGTAGAGGTGAAAGAGCCTCAAGAGCTATCTTTCCTTAAGGAGCTGCAAGTCAATATCTCTTTTACAGAAGTATTTGAAAAGTATGACCTAAGGGAAGATGAAATAGAGGTACTTACTAAGAAGTACAGTATCCTAATTCAGAATGAGCTACCAAGGAGGATGCCAAATCCAAGGAGCTTTCAGATCCTATAGACTACTAGAAAGATCATTTTTGACAACGTCCTGTATGATATTATCTTAAGTTTAAATATGATACCTTCCATTGAGGCAGAGGCCGAGTCTGGAGAGAAAAGGAAGGCATTGAACGCCAGTGAGGAAGCCCTCACTGGGCGTTCACCGCCCATAATGGCAGTAAGCCTGGCGCTGAACACTAGTGAAGAACCCCTCATTGGGCGTTCAACGCCCATCCTAGCAGCAGAGTTGGCGTTGAATGCCCAGCCAGTGCTCAACGCCAGCCAGGGAGCACTGGCTGGGCGTTCAATGCCCAAACAGGCAGGCAGCCTAGTGCTGAACGCCAGTGAGGAACCCCTCACTGGGCGTTCAATGCCTATACACCCAGGGAAGCTGGCGTTGAACGCCAGCACAAATACCCGTACTGGGCGTTCAACGCCTAAAATGATAGAGGGACTGGCGTTTAACGCCAGTAAGGGTGCACAACAAGAGCGTTGAACACCAGTCAAAGCAAACCCTTTGAGTGGTTAAGTCCCACTCAAGAAACCTCTATCCAAGAACTAAAGGATGCCAAGGCTCATATAGAGACCATAGAGGTTCCTTTGCATGCACTTCTGCAGTGCATGAGTTCTGATGAACACTCATCTTCAGATGAGGATGAAGACACTAGGGAAGAGCAAGTTGCTCGGTACCTAGGCGCTCTTATAAAGCTGAATGCCAAACTATTTGGTACAAAGCCTTTGGAGAAAGAACCTCCATTGCTTTCCAAAGCCCTCAATGCTTTGGTTCGGCAGAAGCTACCTCAGAAGCTTTGAGATCCTGGACGCTTTCTGATTCCTTGCACCATAGGCACTATGACCCTTGGGAAGGCTCTGTGTAAGCTAGGGTCATGTATAAACCTTATGCTACTCTGTGTAATATAGAAGCTGGGAATCCAAGAGACACAAGAAACAAGGATTACCTTGCATAAGGACTGGATAGTGTTCATGGTTCTTAACTCTCCATTACCCCTTGACAAGGGAGGCACTTGCATAAAGGATTCAGCATCCAAGCCTCCTCCCTTGGATGGAACTAATTCAATCCCTCTTAAGAGCAAACATAAGTTTGGTTTTGGATGTACACTATCCACAAAAGAGGAAGGCCCCAAAAGGAAGATACATGGGGGCTGGAAAAATAAAAATATCCCTACCGAGGGCTTTTCACCATGAAAGATGGTGGTATTCACTTATCTCATCATGGTATTCACCATGGAAGAGGGAAGTGACAAAAAGGAACATCAGCATACTGCTGCAAGCCCAATCCTGCCTCAAGCAGTGAACAAGATCCTGTTTCTTGAGCGTATTACGCTACTCCATGAGAGCACAGGAAGGAAGCTCCCAGTAAGGAGTAGGGATTTATTCCTCTATGACTATCTTCCTCCTTGAAAGGAGTTGTCCGTCAAGCTAATGACATTAAAGAAGCGCTTATTAGGAGGCAACCCAACCTTAATTAATTATTTGTTCCCTTTTATCTTGTTTTTTTTTTCTTTTAAGATCATGATCATATGCAACAGTCAAAACAGAGACAGAATTCACAGCAGTGAAACCCAAACACTCTGGATGGAGTGTTAAAGTTGAACGCCAGCCAGGGTGTCCCTGCTGGGCGTTCAATGCCCCTCATGGGCAGCATTGCTGGCATTGAACGCCAGCTAGGTAGCAGCCCCTGGGCATTCAAACTCCAGTGCAAGAGACCAGGCAATTTGGAATTCCCTAACCTCTCAGAACCAGTGGGTCCAATAGGAACTCCACCTACCCCACCTTCTTCTACCTTATTCTTCCCCATTGTTCACATTTGCTCGAGGACGAGCAAAACTCTTAAGTTTGGTGTTGCAAAAGCTCTGCTTTTTGACTTCTACCACTCCTAAGTGTGGCCCCAAAGGCTGGTGAAACCTCAAGGAAAAAAAAGGGAAAGGCATTTGCCTGGACCAAAGTAGAAAGCATGCACATGAGCCTGTGCAGCAGCCTTGACAAAAACAAAGGAGTGACATTGAAGAGATCAAGTACTACATGGGATCCTCAAGGAGGAGCACTAGCCACCATCATTCAGGTGGATTCATTCTCTTTTACTCCTTTCTTGTTATTTTTCTATTTTCTGTCTGTTTATTTATCTGTTCTCTTGTTCTTACAGCATGATCATTTGTATTGATGTCTTAAAGTTATAAAATATTCCATATATCTGTCACCTTGCTTAAAAGAAAATTTTATTGAAAAGAATTGAGAGATACATGAGTTTCAAGTTTAAAATAAGATTGTTTAATTATGTTGATGTGGTGTTATTGCTTTTGTTTTCTGAATGTATGAATAAACAGTGCATATTTGAAGTTGTGATTTTAGAATGTTGGATCTTGAAAGATTAAGGAAAAAGGAAAAATATTATTGGTAATCTGAAAAATCAATAAAATTGATTCTTGAAGCAAGAAAAAGCAGCAAAAAGAAAAAGAAAAAGCTTGCATACGAAAAAAAAACATAGAAAAAGCAAGCAGAAAAAGCCAATAGCTCTTTAAACCAAAAGACAAGAGCAAAAGCCAGTAACACTTTAAACCAAAAGGCAAGGGTAAAAGGGCCCAAGGCGTTGAGCATCAGTGGTTAGGAGGGCCCAAAAGAATAAAATCCTGGCCTAAGCGGCTAAACCAAGCTGTCCCTAACCATGTGCTTGTGGCGTGAAGGTGTCAAGTGAAAAGTTTGAGACTGAGCAGTTAAAGTCGGGGTCCAAAGCAAAAAGAGTGTGCTTATGAACTCTGGACACCTCTATCTGGGGACTCTAGCAAATCTAAGTCACAATCTAAAAAGGTTTACCCAGTTAAAGTGTCTATGGCATGAATGTATCCGGTGGTAATACTGGAAAACAAAGTGCTTAGGGTCACGGCCAAGACTCTGAATACTGTGTTCAAGAATCAAAATAAGCTTAACTAGGAGAGTCAATAATATTATCTAGATTCTAAGTTCATAAAGATGCCAACCATTCTAACTAGGAGAGTCAATAATATTATCTGGATCTGACCTACCTGCATTCAGAAGAGCTTTTCTGGAGCTACAGAAGTCTAAATGGAGCGCTCTCAATGGCTGTGGAAAGCTAACTTTCAGAGATTTTCAGCAATATATAATAGTCCATACTTTGCTTTGGATTAGAAGGCCCAAAACTGGCATGCAACGCCAGCTTCCTGCCCCCTTCTAGGCGTCTAGCGCCCAAAGAGCAGAGACCAATGTACAAACGCCCAGAAAGGACCCCATAGCTGGCGTTACATGCCCAAGGAGCCTCATATCACGTGGATCTCATCAAAGCTCAGCCCAAACACTCACCAAGTGGGCCCCAGAAGTGGATTTTAGCACTAAATAGACTGTTTTACCTTTACTAGTCATTTATTTAGTATTTAAAGGATTAGATTTATGTTACACAGACCTCTTTATGCTATTTCCGAGTATGAGTTTCTAAACCTCCTAGGTTGAGGGGAGGATCCCTGCTGAGTCCTATGAATTAATAAAAGTATTACTATTTCTCTTCGATCCGTGTTTGATTAATTTTAACATGTATATTCGTACTACATCGTGGTGAATAGGATGATCTCACAAATTAGCTCTGTTCATCACATTAAGATGAACATGATTGACAAACAGAATGCGTCTTCACCGGACAGTGACGATCCAACATCTTGAATATACATCTCTCAGACGGCTAATCCACGACTTCGTTGGGGACTTCTCGAGACTTCAGTTCAGCAGATTTTTGGGGAGATTAGGGTCTCTGTAGTAGAGGCTAGAACCCAAGATGTAGCATTTTCTGATCCAGAAGATCTGACTTTGTCTGTGGTGCTTTGAGTAGGATCAATAAGGAGAATGGACTGTACGAGCTTCACCCTCAACCATAATGGATCCACACTAAACATGGGGTTCAGATCTGGAGGAGTATTGGCAGCTGCTCAAACTAGTGTCAATCACATACAGCCTGCCATTGAAGAAGTCACTCACAAGCAAAGAGAGCAGTAATACTAGAGTTAATTCAGAAAGACGAAGCAACTCCGATCCTTAACTTTATTCCTATCATTTAATCCAATTGGTTTTACCCCTTTAAACATAAACCTTTTGATCTGCCTAACTAAGACCTGCAAGATAACCATAGCTTGCTTCAAACCACAATCTCCGTGGGATTGACCCTGACTTGCATAAGTATTACTTGGACGACCCAGTGCACTTG
This sequence comes from Arachis ipaensis, assembly GCF_000816755.2. Classification (NCBI taxonomy): domain Eukaryota; kingdom Viridiplantae; phylum Streptophyta; class Magnoliopsida; order Fabales; family Fabaceae; genus Arachis; species Arachis ipaensis. The sequence goes on along the minus strand of NC_029791.2, from coordinate 48,244,003 downwards.
CTGGTACTACTGTACAAAAGTCTGGGGGATTCGTGCGCACCAAGTTTTTGGCGCCATTGCCGGGGATTGTTGAGTTTGGACAAACTGAAGGATTGTCTTGCTCCCTAGATCAGGTAATTTTTATTTTAATTGAGTCTTTTATTTTTATTTTTCTTCTTCTTAATTTTCGAAAAATCTGAAAAACTTTTTCAGAAAAATAATTTTCTTTTCTTTGTTTAATTTGTGTTCTTGATTTGAGTCTTTTAATTTTCTATTTTCTTCTTCCTAAACCTTTTACAAGAAATATTTGTCCTTTCTTTGTTTGAGTCCTGTGTTCTTTGAGTCTTTGATTTTTGCAAGAGTATAACTTTCTTTTTGATTTGAGTCTTTTATTTTTATTTTCTTCTTCTCTATTTTTTCTGTGTTCAATTGGTTAGAGCATTGTGCTTATGTTCTTGGTAATTGTTGTTCCTTTTGAGTCTTTCTTTCAAAAATAATTTTTTCTATGGTTTAATCTTGTGTCAAGTCTTTATGTTTGGTGTTTTCTTGTTATTTTTCTTTCAACTTTCGAAAATTTTGTTTTGGTTTTCTAAAAATATTAAGTTTGGTATTCTTTTTATGTTATTGTGTTGTTTGAGTCTTTAATTCTTGTTCTTTGTGTTCTTGTTAGTCTTCAAAGTGTTCTTGGGTCTTGTATGTGTTTTGATCTTAAAATTTTTAAGTTTAGTATCCCTTGGTGTTTCTCTCCAAAAATTTTCGAAAAACAAGGGCACTAAATCTAAAAATTTTAAGTCTTGTATCTTTTTTGTGTTTTTCACTTTCTCATAAAATTCAAAAATAAAAAATATCTTTTCTAAATTAATTTTAACCATAATTTTCGAAAATTAACATAAAAAGTAAGATTTCAATTTTAAAATTTTATCTTATCATATCTTAATTGTCAAGTTTTCAAAAATCAAAATTTTCAAAAATAAAAATCATATCTTTTTTAAAAAATCTTATCTTTTTCAAAATCTTATCATATCTTTTTCAAAATTTAAAAATCTTATCTTATCTTTTTCAAATTTCAAAATTTTAAATATCTTTTCTTTTTCAAAATTAAATTTCTTATCTTATCTTTTTTCTAATTTCAAATTTAAATTTCAATTTCAAATCTTCTCTTATCTTATCTTCTATTTTATTTTAAATTAAAATCTTTTCTCAATTAATATCTCATCTTCTCTCTCTTCTTTTTCAAAACTACCTAACTAACTCTTCTCTTCTTAATTTTTTAAAATAATATCTTCTTTTCTCTCTCATCTTTTTCAAAACCACCTAACTTACTCTCATCTCTCTTAATTTTCGAAAACTTCTTCCTCTTGTCTCTCTTCTATTTTCGAAAATTTAACATTTAAATTTTAAATTCTTTTTAAATTAATAACCTAATTTTTGAAAATTAATTAGTTATAAATAAAAATAAAAGTATTTTAGTTCTTATTTACTTTTTCTATTTATACTTCTTATCTTCCTCATCTCTATATATTCGAACTCTACTTCTCTCTCTTCTTCTATCTTCACTTCTTTATCTTTTTTCCTTTCTTCTTCACATCTAACTGGAAGCTCTTTGTTCTAAGTGGTACAAAAAGATTTCTTCTTTTCTCTTTTCTTTCTTCTTCTTCTTTCTTCATATCTGACTCTAAGGAGGAGCTTCTTGTCTATTGGCATAGAAAGTCTTCTTCTTTCTTTTCTTTTCTTTCTTTTCTTTTTGTTTATGACCAAGAACATGGGTAAAGAACCCCTCTTGACTCCTGATCCTGAACCTGAGAAGACTCTAAGGAGGCGTTTACAGCAAACTAAAGTACAACACTCCGAAAGAGACCTTTCAGAAAGTTTTGAACAAGAACAAGGAGACATGGCCGAACCTCAAAAGGAGCCAAGAAAGGTCCTTGGTGACTTCACCATGCCTACCTCTGACTTTTATGGCAGAAGCATTGATGTACCTGCCATTGGAGCTAACAATTTTGAGCTTTAGCCTTAGTTAGTCTCTCTTCTGCAATAGAACTGCAAATTCCATAGACTTCTACTAGAAGATCCACATCAGTTCTTAGCAAAATTTTTATAGATCTGTGATACTGTAAAGACTAATGGAGTTAATCCTGAAGTCTACAAGCTGATGCTCTTTAAGAGACAGAGCTAAATTCTGGTTGGATGCTCAACCTAGAGAGAGTCTTGAGTATTGGAAAAATCTAGTTAATGCTTTTCTGGCTAAGTTTTTTCCTCCTCAAAGGATGAGCAAGATTAGAGTGGAAGTTCAAACCTTCAAACAAAGAGAAGGTGAATCCCTCTATGAACCTTGGGAAAGATACAAGCAACCGATCAGGAGATGTCCTCCTGACATGCTCTTAGAGTGGTCCATCATAGGTGTGTTATATGATGGTTTGTCTAAGATGTCCAAAATTTCACTGGACAGCTCTACAGGTGGATCTCTCCACTTGAAGAAAATGCCTGCAGAAGCTAGAGAACTCATTGAGATGGTTGCTAACAACTAGTTCATGTATACATCTGAGAGGAATCTTGTAAATCATGGAACTCCTCAGAAGAAAGGAGTTCATGAAGTTGAGACTCTGAATGCCATTTGGCTCAGATTAAGATCTTGAGCCAACAGGTCAACATGATCTCCAACATCTGACTGGGATGTAAACTATAGCTGGCCGTAATCAGGAAGCTTCTTTTGAAACAGAAGCTTATGATCCTGACCAACCCACCATGTAGGAGGTGAATTACATGGGAGAAACCTATGGAAACAGTTACAACCCTTCTTGGAGGAATCATCCTAACTTTTCATGGAAGGATCAACAGAAACCTCAGCAAGGTTTTAATAACAATCAAGGTGGTAGGAACCAAAATAGGTTCAATAACAGACCACCATTCCCATCTTCCCAAGGGAATATGGAGACATCTAAGCAGAGTCTTTCTAACTTGGTTATTATGGTTTCTAGCCTCTCTAAGACCACCCATAGTTTCATTAATAAAACAAGGTCCTCCATTAGAAATTTGGAGATACAGGTTGGTCAACTGAGCAAGAGGATTCCTGAGATTCCTCTTGACACTCTTCCCAATAACACTGAGCTTAATCCTAGAGAAGAGTGCAAGGCCATAACCATGGAGGTAAAAACTTGGTGGCACAATCCCCACACCTTCGTACTGTTGTACTAGTAAGTGCACTAGGTCATCCAAGTAATACCTGATCGAGTCAAGGTCGATCCCACAGAGATTGTGGTTTGAAGCAATCTATGGTTATCCTGCAGGTCTTAGTCAGGCAGATCAGAAGGATTTAATGTATTTTAATATTGTATAAATTAGTTTTTATATCACATAGAGTCAGTAGTGGAAATAGAGAAAAAAAGTAATTAGAACTCAGAAGTTGTATAAACTATGAAAAGAGAATAATTAATGGTTGGAGTTGCTTAGTCTTTCTGAATTAAATCTGACAGTACTGTTTCCTTTGCTTGTGAGTGATTTCTTCAATGGCAGGTTGTATGTGATTGACACTGGTTTGAGCAGCTGCCAATACTCCTCCAGATCTGAAGCCCAGGTTTAGTGTGGATCCATTTTGATTGAGGGTAAAGCTCGTACAGTCCATTCTACTTAATGATCCTACTCAAAGCGCCACAGACAAGGTCGGATCTTTTGGATAAGAGGATGCTGCACCTTGGGTTCTAGCCTCTACCACAGAGATCCTCATTTCCCTGAAAATCAGCTGAACTGATGTCTCAAGAAGTCCCCAACGAAGTCGTAGATTAGCCGTTTGAGAGACATATAGTCAAGCTATTGGTTTGTCACTGTCTGGTGAAAGACGCATTCTGTACCCAAGTAGACGCGGGTGGTTATCAGGCATGTTCATCTTAATGTGATGAATAGAGCCAATTTGTCAGATCATCCTATTCACCACGATGAAGTACGAATATACATCTTAGAATCAAACACGGATCGAAGAGAAACAGTAGTAATTTTATTAATTCATAGGACTCAGCAGGGCTCCTCTTCCCAACTTAGGAGGTTTAGAAACTCATACTGAGGTAAAATACAATGATAAATGTGTATGATGGTAAAAGTGAAAAAGTTTTCGAATGATTATGTAAAATAACCCTTAAATACTAAACTAATGACTAGTATGCGTACAACAGTCTTTTTAGTGCTAAAATCCACTTCTGGGGCCCACTTGATAAGTGTTTGGGCTGAGCTTTGATGAGATCCACGTGCTATGAGGTCTTTTGGGCGTGGAACGCCAGCTAGGGAGTCATCTCTAGGCATTTGGACATTGGGCTCTGCTCCTTGGGCGCTGGACGACAGAAAGGGGGCAGGAAGCTGGCGTTGGACGCCAGTTTTGGCCCTTCTAATCCAAAACAACGTATGGACTATTATATATTGCTGGAAATTTCTGGAAGTCAGCTTTCCATAGTCATTGAGAATACTCCATTTGGACGTCTGTAGCTCTAGAAGATTTCTTCCGACTACAGAGAGGTCAGATTTGGACAGCATCTGCAATGCTTTCTCTGTCTCTGAAACAGACTTCTGGTCCAACTCTTCAAATTCAGCTAGAAAATACCTGAAATGGTACAAAAACACAAAAACTCAAAGTAGAATCCAAAAATGTTAATTTAATACTAAAACCTGTAAAAACTTAATAAAAACTAAGTAAAACATATTAAAAACCTATATGAAAACTATGTCAAAAAGCATATAAAATATCTGCTCATTACAACACCAAACTTAAACTGTTGCTTGTCCCTAAGCAACTAAAAATAAAATAGGATGAAAAGAAGATTAGGATGCAATAAATTTCTGAGTTTCCAAAGAAGCTCAGTCAATTAGATGAGCGGAACTTAGTAGCTTTTTGTTTTTGAATAGTCTTGGCATCTCACTATCCATTGAAAATCAGAATGGCTGGCATCTCTAGGAACTTAGACTCCAGATGATATTATTGATTTTCTTAGTTAAGTTCTATTTTATTCTTGAACACAGCTTTTTAGAGTCTTGGTCGTGACCCTAAGCACCTTATTTTCCAGTATTACCACCGGATACAATAATCTTTAAATGGGTGAACCTTTTCAGATTGTGACTCAGCTTTGCTAGAGCACCCAGATAGAGGTGTCCAGAGTTCTTAAGCACACTCTTTTTACTTTGAATCATGACTTTAACCACTCAGTCTCAAGCTTTTCACTTGACACCTTTACGCCACAAGCACATGGTTAGGGACAGCTTGGTTTGAGCCGCTTATGCCAGTATTTTATTGCTTTAGGCCCTCCTATCCACTGATGCTCAAAGACTTGAGACCCTTTTATACCATTGCCATTTGGTTTAAAGGGTTACTGGCTTTTTGCTCTTGCCTTTTGGTTTAAAGAGTTATTGGCTTTTTCTACTTCTTTTGCTTTAAAATATTTTTTTACTGCTTTTTCTTGCTTTAAGAATCAATTTTTAGATGTTTCAGATTATCAATAATATTTTTCTTTCTTCTTCACTCTTTCAAGAGCCAGCATCAAAAAATTCAACTTTAAACATGCACTGTTTATTGATGCATTCAGAAACTAAAGCGGTGCCACCACATCTAAATAATTAATTATGCTTTATAGGAAAACTCAAAAATATATGCATCACAATTCTTCTAAAAAAATAAAACTAATTAATACTAATGCTTATTTTAATTCTAAAAATTAAAAGACATAAAATTAATAAAATTAAAAATAAAAATTTAATTACTACTAGGGATCATGTACTCTAAATATGAGACATACGAATTAAAATAACAGAAATATGAAAAACAGGAACAAAATAGCCAAAAAGTTGAAACTCAATGGTGCGTGCGTATGCAATCTCCTACACTTTCCGTACAACAGCAGTACCAACAAGTGCACTGGGTCGTCCAAGTAATACCTGAGCGAGCCAGGGTCGATCCCACGAGGATTGTGGCTTGAAGTAAGCTATGGTTGTCTTGCAGATCTTAGTCAGGTGAAATCAGAAGGTTGTTAGAATTTTATGTAAACCTTGAATGATTATAATTATATGTCATAAATTCTTGGAAGGAATAAAACCAACTAGATTAAATGATAGGAATAGAGTTAAGAGTTGGAGTTGCTTTGTCTTTCTGAATGAACTCTGGTACTACTGTCTTCTTTGCTTGTGAATGATCTTCTTCTATGGCAGGCTGTAAGTGATCTAAGTCATTACCCATGGTCATTGATCTCTTCTGCTACAGATTGAATGCCATTGGCCGTGATCATCCAATATGACGAAGGGTGAAGCACTTAGCAAGTCGTTCTCCTTGGGATCCTACTCAAAACGCCACAGACAAGGTCGAATCTTCCGGATCAGGGAACGCTGCTTCTTTGGATTCTAGCCTATACCATGGAGACCCTAATCTCCCTGGAAATCAGCTGAACTGGTGTCTCGAGAAGTCTCCAAAGAAGTCATGAATTAACCGTCATAGAGATGTATAAACATAGCTGTTGGCTCGTGCTTTTCCTTTGGAGTGTTCACACGAATCCAAGTAGACGCAGGTATTTGTCAAGCACGTTCGTCTTAATGTGATGAACATAGCTAATTGGTTAGATCATCCTATTCACCACGATGAAGACTGGAATATACATCTTAGAAATAGATCAAACACGGATCGAAGAAGAAATAGTAATACTTTTATTAATTCATAGGACTCAGCAGGGCTCCTCCCCTCAACCTAAGAGGTTTAGAAACTCATAATGAAAGTAAAAACAATGATGTAAAATGAAAATAGGGCTGAATGATCTATGATGTCTATGAAAATCATGTAAAATAAACTTTAAATACTAAACAAATCACTAGTAAGGGTAAAGTAGTCTATTTAGTGCTAAAATTCACTTCTAGGGCCCACTTGGTGAGTGTTTGGGATGAGCTTTGATGAGATCCACGTTGTATGAGGCTCCTTTAGTGTGGAACGCCAGCTAGGGGGTCCTCTCCGGGCCTTTGGACACTGGGCTCTGCTCTTTGGCTGCTGGACACCTGGAAGGGGCAGGAAGCTGGCGTTTTACGCCAGTTTTGGGCCTTCGAATTCAAAGCAATATATGGACTATTATATATTGATGGAAATCTCTGGAAATCAGCTTTCCATAGCCGTTGAGAGCATTGCATTTGGACTTCTGTAGCCCCAGAAAATATCTTTCGAATGCAGGCAGGTCAGATTTGGATAGCATCTGCAGTGCTTTCTCTGTCTCTAAATCAGACTCCTACTCCGGCTCCTCAATTTCAGCCAGAAATTACCTGAAATTGTCCAAAAATACAAAAACTCATAGTAGGATCTAAAAATGTGATTTTAACACTAAAACCTATAAAAACTTAATAAAAACTAAATAAAATACACTAAAAACTATATGAAAGTGATGCCAAAAAGCGTATAAAATATCGACTCATCACTTAACAACCTTCACCTTGTGGGATTCTGGTTTCTTCAGGCTGTGGGATGCATGGCTCTACAACTTGAGGGGCGCATGATTCTTCAGCTTGAGGGGCCCTGGGCTCTTCAGGAGAGAAGTTCTGGCGCTTCAGCTCCTCAAGCTCACGCCCTTGCTTCTCTTGCTCTTTGATCAGTTTGCAAATCATGCTAGTCTAACCTTTCTGCTCCTCTCTGAGCTGATCCAGCATGCTCTGTAAGTTAATTACAGACGCCTTTAGCTGTTCCCAGTACTCCATTGGAGGGGTCTCTTGGGATGCCTTTGGTGCTTTCCTCTTTAGGTTATCATCTTCTATCTTGGAGCTCTCCATCACCTGCTTGGTGATTGGTTTTTCTACTGGAATAAAGTTGTCCACTTGGATCAGAACCTTAGCCTCTTGGCATAGGCAAAAGATGAGATTTGGATAAGCCAGCATGGCCCTAGTGGAATCTCTATTTGATAGCTTGTAAATCTCAAGGGGAATTATTTGGTGGACTTCCACCTCATTTCCCATCATGATGCAGTGAATCATTATTGTTCTTCCAATATTGACTTCAGAAACAGGCTTGAGGTTGGCCCTTTTTAGCTGGCATGGCTCCCCCTTTGTATTCTCAATCCATTGAGTTCTGGGCAGGCATATGTCCTCTAGGACTTGATCCAGCTTTTGGTTAGCTACAACCATTCTGTTGTATGACTGATAAACTCCATTTGTAGGGTTTATCTTATGCTGAATTTAGAGTGTTTTGTCAACCTTTTCTCACATTTAATAAAATAGCACGGTTTTGTGATTATCTCCTAATTTGTGCTTAAATGTGAAAACATGCTTTTAGACCCTTAAATTGGTAATTTCAATCTTCCTTTGATTCTACTAGATGCCTTGATGTGTTTGTTAGTGATTTCAGATTGAGAAGGGCTAAGAATGGATCAAAGAAGTGAAGAGAAAGCATGCAAAGTGGAGAAATCATGAAAAGCCAAAGATTTGGAATGTACCCATGGATGCGCGCGCGCATCAGACGCATCTGCGCGGATTGTGCAAAACCAAAGGGACGCGTACGCACGCTGTACGCGTACGCATCGATGCCTACGCTGACTCCCTTAAGGAAATTGCACCTTGCGATTTTCGGAGGGCTTCTGGCCCAGTTTTGAGGCTAATCTTGGGCGGCAAAAGGCTAAAAAGACCAAGGACTAAAGGGGGAAGGAAAGAAATCAATCAATCATTGAATCATTCCAACATTCATTCACATTAGTTAGGTTTTAGATGTAGTTTCTAGAGAGAGATAAGCTTTAGGTTTTTAGATTCATTTCTTCTCAATTTCAAAAATCTATCTTGCTTCAATCTAGGTTTCTTCTACTTTAATTGTTCTAGCACATTGGTTTAATCATTTCTCTTGTTAATTGTTTATTTCCCCAATTCGGTTTATGAGATTCTCCATGTTAGATTCAATTTCCTTATTAATGCAATTTGAGTTCCTTTATGCTTATTGCTTCTTCTTTCATTTGCTTTCATTGATGCTGAGATTGGTTGTTTAGATCTAATATTCTCTTATTGATTTCCTATGTTTTTATTTTGTGCATTCCAAGTATTTGATGAAATGTTTGAGAGGATTTTAACTTAGATTTTTATGCTCTTGGCTTCGGATGGTAACTTAGGAGCTCTTGAGTTGCTACTGTCCAAGCAATTGATGATTGGAGCCATTAACTCTAGTTCTCACCAATTGAATTAGTGGAGAGCTAGGATCTATGGACTAGGATTGTTGTACTCATTTAACTTTCCTTTACTAAGTTAGAGGATGATTTAATGGGATTAATCCTTGCCAATTCTCATGTTGTGGTTAGTGATAAGGATAGAGATCCTTGACCACCAAACCTTGCCAAGACCTTTTCATCATTTGAATTCCATTGCCATTTACATTTCTTGCTTCTTATCCAAAACCCCAAAACACACCTTTCCATAACCAATTATAAGCACACTTCCCTGCAATTCCTTGAGAGATGACCCGAGGTTTAAATACTTCAGTTATCAATTTTATTAGGGGTTTGTTACTTGTGACAACCAAGTTTTTGTATGAAAGGACTATTGTGGGTTTAGGAACTATACTTTCAACAAGGATTTATTGTAAAATTCTAGACCACACAAAAGGTCGTTCATCAAAATAGCGCCGTTGCTGGGGACTTGCAAACGTGTGCCTTATTATTGGTTATTGTAAATATTTGCTTTTTGAATATTTGTTAGTTTTTGTTAGTTTTAGGACTTAGTTGCTCATTTTTATTAGTTTTTTTTTGTTTTCAATTGCTACTATGAACTCTCACCCCTTTGGCTATGAGTTTGGTTCAAATTATGTTGTAGGGAATGGAAGCTATAATAATAACATGCATCAAGGTTGGAACAATCAAAGATGAGAGGAGCCACAAAGATTTGATCAACCATTTCGGCAACAACCTCCTCCGGTTCTGTATAGGTACAATTCCACTCGTTATGCATATCAATCTAATCGATGTGGTAGTCCTTCTTGCACGTGTCAACAACCACCACCACATACCTATGAACCCCCTCCTCAACATAGTTTTGAATCATCACACTCACGAGCCCCTTTTCACCATTCACCTCCATATGACCCTAACCCATATCCACCATACGAACCATATGAACCATACATAGAACTACCCTCATTCCAACACAATTACTCCCATGAACCACCACCTCAATATTCACCATCTCCATATCCTTACCAAGAAGAACCACTTTCCTATTATGAATCCTTTCTCCAACATAATGAACCTCCACTGGATGACGATACCCTTAGTGTTATTCACCAAGAGCAAATAAAGCTTCAAACCACACTTACCTCTACTCTCACTAATCTCACCTCTACTCCCCAAGCTCTTATATCCCGTGTGGACGCATCAATACAAGAGCAACATGATCACAATTATGCTATTGACACAGAACAAGAGAAACACGGGGAGGCCCAGAAGGTGGAGGTAGTAGAGACCCTTGAAAAAAGTTGTCAAAAGGCGGAAGTCATCAAGGAGGAGTTCGATTTTGTACTAGAACAATTGGAGGAAGCCGTTATTATTGAAGAGGAAGAAGTGGTTAAAGATCTAAGAGATGCTGAACCCCCATGGGAATCTAGAGTTGTCGAGTATTCCTCCAATACGCTTGAAATTGATGTTGAGGATGATAGTGCACAACCTCCAAGGTGAAAATACATGATCTTCCCCCTGACCATGGTGCGAAAAGTATGCATAGCTGTCCCATCATTCTTTTGCTTATCTGTCATCCACAAATTTGCATAGAATTCCCAGATCATATTGTATACAACATTCAACTGAGGATCAATGAGGCACAAAATTGTGATTACACTCTTCACAACTCTACACAACTAACCAGCAAGTGCACTGGGTCGTCCAAGTAATACCTTACGTGAGTAAGGGTCGATCCCACAGAGATTGTCAGCTTGAAGTAAGCTATGGTTATTTCGTAACTCTTAGTCAGAAAATTAGTAATAAAAATAATTGTGTTTAAGAAGAATAAATAACATAAAATAAATGGTACTTGTAATTCAATAACGAGAAAAATGTTGAGGTTCCGGAGATGCTCTGTCATCTGAATCTCTTCTTTCCTACTGTCTTCTTCTCCAAACATGCACAGCTCTTTCTATGGCAGGCTGTATGATCCTCTCGGATGAAAAATACCAGGCGCTGTCACCGCACGGCTAATCATCTGTCGGTTCCCACTAGCATCGGAATAGGACCCTTGTCCTTTTGCGCACTATCACTGCGCCCAACATTCGCAGGTTTGAAGCTCGTCACAGTCATCCCCTTCCAGATCCTACTCGAAATACCACAGACAAGGTTTAGACTTTTTGGATCCTAGGAATGCTGCCAATCAGTTCTAGCCTATACCATGAAGGTTCTAACCTCCGAATTCGGTCCGTGGATTAGAGTCCCAAGAGATAGACTCTCAAGCTGTCGCCCAATGACTACGTTGAGCTCCAATAGAACGGGAGTAGTTGTCAAGCACGCGTTCATAGATGTGAGAATAATGATGAGTGTCACGGATCATCATCTTCTCCTGATTGAAGTAGGAATGAGTATCTTAGAATAGAATCAAGCGTGATTGAATGGAAAATAGGAGTAATTGCATTAATCCATTGAAACACAGCAGAGCTCCTCACCCCAACCATGGAGTTTAGAGACTCATGCCATAAGAAATACAATATGAAGTGTAAAAATGTCATAAGGTCCTCAATGAATCTCTAAAAGTAGTTTTTATACTAGACTAGTAACCTAGGTTTACAGAAAATGAGTAACTAAGTGCAGATAGTGCAAAATTCCACTTCTGGGACTCACTTGGTGTGTGCCTGGGCTGAGCTTTCAAGCTTTCACGTTCATATGCCCAGAGTTGGCGTTAAACGCCACCCCAGGTGCCAGAATGGGCGTTTAACACCGAAAAAGGTGCTAGTTCTGGCGTTTTACGCGAGACAGTTTTAGTATGACTTTGGACGCTGATTTGGGCCATCAAATCTCAGAAAAAGTATGGACTATTATATATTGCTGAAAAGCCCAGAATGTCTACTTTCCAACTCAATTGAGAGCGCGCCAATTGGGTTTCTGTAGCTCCAGAAAATTCATTTCGAGTGCAGGAGGGTCAGAATCCAACAGCATCTGCAGTCCTTTTGCAGCCTCTGAATCAGATTTTTGCTCAGGTCCCTCAATTTCAGCCAGAAAATACCTGAAATTACAGAAAAATACACAAACTCATAGTAAAGCCCAGAAATGTGATTTTTAAATAAAAACTAATAAAAATATAATAAAAAGTAATTAAATTATACTAAAAACTACTTAAAAACACTACCAAAAACACTGCATGGCTTTGACAGCATTCAACTTAAACTAATCCTCATTGACTCTCAGAGTTATCTCTCCTCTTTGGACATCAATGAGGGTTAGTCCAGTTACTAGGAAAGGTCTTCCTAGAATGAGAGTTGTACTCTTGTGCTCCTCCATTTCCAGCACTACAAAGTCAGTAGGAAAGGCAAATGGCCCAACCTTGACAATCATATCCTCAATTGTGCCTGATGGGATTTTAATGGAGCCATCAGCAAGTTGGAGGCATATCCAGGTTGGTTTAACTTCATCAGTCAAACCAAGCTTTTTGATAGTGGATGCAGGTATTAGGTTGATACTTGCCCCAAGGTCACATAGAGTTGTCTTGGTACAAGCATCCTCTAATGTGCATAGTATCATAAAGCTTCCAGGATCTTTAAGCTTTTCTGGCAAGCTTTTCAGAATGAATGCACTGCATTCTTCAGTGAGGAAAACTTTTTCAGTTTCTCTCCAATCCTTCTTATGGCTTAAGATCTCTTTCATGAACTTAGCATAAGAGGGTATTTGCTCAAGTGCCTCTGCAAACGGAATCTTTATTTCAAGAGTTCTGAGATAGTCTGCAAAGCGGGCAAATTGTTTATCCTGTTTCGCTTGGCGGAGTTTCTGAGGATAAGGCATCTTGGCTTTATATTCTTCAACCTTTGTTGCTGCAGGTTTATTTCCTATAAAAGTGGTTGGAGAAGCCTGCTTAAGGGGGTTGTTATAAGCACTTGCAAGAGTCTGACCCCTTTGTAGTGTTTGAACGCCAGAATTGGGGGCTGTATGGGCGTTAATGCCAGATTGCCACCTTTTTCTGGTGTCTGGACGCCAGAATTGGCTATCCCTTGGGCGTTTAATGCCACTTTTCCACCCTTTTCTGGCGTTTGAACGCCAGAATCATTCCTCTCTGGGCTCTTACTGTCCTCAGAGGAATTTTGGGCAGTGGTTTGGTTATCCTTTATTAGTTGTTCCTTTCTTGGCTTCCTACTACCTTGGATAGATACATTCAGTATTTTCCCACTCCTTAATTAAACAACTTGGCATTCTTCTGTTATCTGTTTAGATAGTTACTGTCTTGTCTGATCCAATTGTGCTTCCATATTTTGGTTAGCATTTTTAGTGTCTTGGAGCATCTCTTTGAATTCTGCAAACTGTTTTGTTATAATAAGCAATTGCTGATTGAGTTCAACAACTTGTTCTTGAAGACTAAGTTCAGTAGATACTGTTGTAGCCTCTTCTTTCAGGGAGGACTCACTGCTTAGATACAGATGCTGATTTCTAGCAATTGTATCAATGAGCTCTTGAGCCTCTTCAATTGTCTTTCTCATATGTATAGATCCACCAGCTGAGTGATCTAGAGATATTTGAGCTTTTTCTGTAAGTCCATAGTAAAAGATGTCTAACTGCACCCACTCTGAAAACATTTCAGTGGGCATTTCCTTAGCATCCCTCTGTACCTCTCCCAGGCATTATAAAGGGATTCATCATGCTCTTGTTTAAAGCCTTGGATGTCCAGCCTTAGTTGTGTCATCCTTTTTGGAGGGTAATATTGATTTCAGGAATTTGTCTGATAACTGTTTCCATGTTCTTATACTTGCTGTGGGTTAGTTATTTAACCACATCTTAGCTTGATCTTTTACAGCAAATGAAAATAGCAATAATCTATAGACATCCTGATCCACTTCTTTATCACGTACTGTGTCAGCAATTTGTAAAAATTGTGCCAGAAACTCAGTAGGTTCTTCCTGTGGAAGACCAAAATACTGGCAATTTTGCTGCACCATGATAATGAGCTGAGGATTTAGCTCAAAATTGCTTGCTCTGATGGGGGGGGGTATACAGATACTACTCCTGTATGCAGCAGTAATGGGGTTAGCATATGACCCCAGAGTCCTTCTGAACTGTTCATTTCCACTTAGGTCCATGATGGAGAAAAAGGAATTGATGTGAATTGTAAATAAAATATATTTTTATTTTTATTTTATTTAATTAAAAACAAACCGAATAAATAAAAAAATAAGATAAAGTAAAATAATTAGAAATTAAAATATAAATTTTGAAAACTAAAATAATTACTTAATTAAGAAGATTTGAAAAACTTGGATATGATTTTTGAAAGGGATTTTGAATTTAGAAATTTCAAAACTAAGATAAGATAGAATAAAAATTTCTAAAATAAAAATATGAAATTTTAAATGAAATTTTTGAAAATTCAATTAAATAAATAGAAAAGATATTTTTTTGAATTTAATGAGGAAAGAGAAAAACAATAAGATGACACCAAATTTAGAATTTTCAGATCAAAACAAAGAAAGCAAACAGGAAAACTTTAAGTGTCAAGATGAACACCAAAAACAAATTTTAAAAATTTTTAAGAAAATAGAAACACAAAGGACACCAAACTTAAAAATTTTTGTATTTTGGACACTAATAATTCGAAAAATTAAAAGAAAAATAAAAACATCCAATTGACACCAAACTTAAAACATGAAACTAAACTCAAATAGAAGACTAAATTATCAAGTTATTGGTTTTAAAATTTTTTTCGAAAATAATTTAGAAAAAGAAAATAAGGATTCTAAAATTTTAACCAAAAACAGTAATAGATGACTCTAAACCAAAAGATAAATTTTTTCTAATCTAAGAAACAAAATAAACCATCAGTTGTCCAAACTCGAACAATCTCCGGCAACGGCGCCAAAAACTTGGTGCACGAAATTGTGATTACACTCTTCACAACTCCGCATAACTAACCAGCAAATGCACTGGGTCGTCCAAGTAATACCTTACGTGAGTAAGGGTCGATCCCACAGAGATTATCGGCTTGAAGCAAGCTATGGTTATTTCGTAACTCTTAGTCAGAAAATTAGTAATAAAAATAATTGTGTTTATGAAGAATAAATAACATAAAATAAACGGTACTTGTAATTCAATAACGAGAAACAGGTTGAGGTTCCGGAGATGCTCTGTCATCTGAATCTCTGCTTTCCTACTGTCTTCTTCTCCAAACACGCACAGCTCTTTCCATGGCAGGCTGTATGATCCTCTCGGATGAAAAATACCAGGTGCTATCACCGCACGGCTAATCATCTGTCGGTTCTCACTAGCGTCGGAATAAGACCCTTGTCCTTTTGCACACTGTCACTGCGCCCAACATTCGCAGGTTTGAAGCTCGTTATAGTCATCCCCTTTCAGATCCTACTCGGAATACCACAGACAAGGTTTAGACTCTCCAGATCCCAGGAATGCTGCCAATCGGTTCTAGCCTATACCACGAAGGTTCTAACCTCTGGATTCGGTTCGTGGATCAGAGTCCCAAGAGATACACACTCAAGCTGTCACCCAATGACTACGTTGAGCTCCAATAGAACGGGAGTGATTGTCAGGCACGCGTTCATAGATGTGAGAATAATGATGAGTGTCACGGATCATCATCTTCTCCTGATTGAAGTACGAATGAGTATCTTAGAATAGAATCAAGCATGATTGAATGGAAAACAGGAGTAATTGCATTAATCCATTGAAACACAGCAGAGCTCCTCACCCCCAACCATGGGATTTAGAGACTCATGCCGTCAGAAATACAATATGAATTGTAAAAATGTCATAAGGTCCTCAATGAATCTCTAAAAGTAGTTTTTATACTAGACTAGTAACCTAGGTTTATAGAAAATGAGTAACTAAGTGCAGATAGTGCAGAATTCCATTTTTGGGACCCACTTGGTGTGTGCCTGGGCTGAGCTTTCAAGCTTTACGTTCATATGCCCAGAGTTGGCATTAAATGCCACCCCAGGTGCCAGAATGGGCGTTTAACGCCGAAAAAGGTGCCAGTTCTGACATTTTACGCCAAACAGTTTTAGGCTGAATTTGGACGCTAGTTTGGGCCATCAAATCTCGGGCAAAGAATGGACTATTATATATTGCTGGAAAGCCCAGGATTTCTGCTTTCCAACACAATTAAGAATGTGCCAATTGGGTTTCTGTAGCTCCAGAAAATCCACTTCGAGTACAGGAGGGTCAGAATCCAACAGCATCTGTAGTCCTTTTCCAGCCTCTGAATCAGATTTTTGCTCAGGTCCCTCAATTTTAGCCAGAAAATACCTGAAATTACAGAAAAATACACAAACTCATAGTAAAGCCTAGAAATATGATTTTTGAATAAAAACTAATAAAAATATAATAAAAGGTAACTAAATTATACTAAAAACTACCTAAAAACACTGCCAAAAAGGGTATAAATTATCCGCTCATCAATCAACCAGAATCTCCTAGCCTATCCTTCAAATTTGCTCTTGGATCTCTGGGTATCCTTCAAATTTGCTAGCATTCTAGCGTTTAACGCCAGAGTAGTCCTCTCTGTGGGGCATCAAACGCCAGCCAGGAGGCCCTGGCTGGCGTTTAACGCCAGGCCTGCTATCTTCATGGGCGTTTAAATGCCCAATAACCTACCCTTTCTGGCGTTTAAATGCCAGGAAGCTCCTTACTCCAGGGTATTCTGTTTACTGTTCTGCATCATTCTGTCTCTGTTTAAGCACTGTACAAGATCAGTAACACTAAAATTAACTTAAAACATAATTAAAAACTAATTAAAAAATTAATTAATATGGAAACAACTAGAAAATCAATAAAGTATGAGTGATTATTGGGTTGCCTCCCAACAAGCGTTTTTTTAATGTCTTTAGCTGAACTTCACTGTACTTAACTTAGTAGCAGTGTTGAGCCTCCTGGCTCTATATCCCCTTTAATAGAATGCTTAACGCTCTGTCCATTGATAGTGAACCTGGTTTCAGAATCTTTTCCTTGAAGTTCTATTTGTCCGAAAGGTGATACTCTTGTAATCACATAGGGTCTCTTCTAGCAGAATTTAAGTTTCCCAGGGAATAATCTGAGCCTTGAGTTGAAGAGCAGGACTATCTATCCTGGTTCAAAGACTCTGGAAGCTAACTTCCTGCCATGCCACCTTTTTGTCTTTTCCTTATAGATTTTTGCATTTTCAAATGCTTCTAAGCGGAATTCATCCAACTCATTTAGTTGGAGCAGCCGTTTCTCCCCTACTGCTTTAGCATCAAGGTTGAGGAATCTAGTAGCCCAATAGGCTTTGTCTTTTAGTTCCACTGGCAAATGACAGGACTTCTCATATACCAACTGATATGGTGAAGTTCTTATGGGGGTTTTGAAAGCTATCTGTATGCCCATAGAGCATCATCAAGCTTTCTAGCCCAATCCTTTCTAGAGGCACTTACTGTCCTCTCTAGGATTCACTTTAGTCTTCTATTTGACACTTTAGCTTGCCCATTAGTTTGGAGATGATACGGTGTTGCTACTTTATGGCAAACTCCGTATCGGCTTAAGACAGAATCCAGCTGTCTATTGCAGAAATGAGTTCCTCCATTACTAATTAGTGTCCTAGGGACACCAAATCT
The DNA here is from genome assembly GCF_000816755.2 of Arachis ipaensis. Taxonomy (NCBI): domain Eukaryota; kingdom Viridiplantae; phylum Streptophyta; class Magnoliopsida; order Fabales; family Fabaceae; genus Arachis; species Arachis ipaensis. Next base: position 48,226,290 of record NC_029791.2, on the reverse strand, counting down.
GCTGAAGATGTTCTTTTGGAGGAACTTCATTACTACTCTAGTGTCATTAGTGGGTGTTGCTATTGCTTCAACCCATTTAGACACATAATCTACTACTACAAGGATGTAGATGTTTGAGTATGAAGGTAGAAAAGGTCCCATGAAATCTATGCCCCATACGTCAAATAACTCAATCTCTAAGATTCCTTACTGAGGCATGTTATGACCATGGGGGAGATTGCTAGCCCTTTGGAAACTATCGCAGTTATGGACGAACTCTCTAGAATCCTTAAAGAGAGTAGGCCAGTAAAAGCCACTTTGGAGTACCTTAGTGGCTATCCGCTTACCTCCAAAGTGTCCTCCATAGTCAGATCCATGGCAATGCCATAGAATTTTTTGTGCGTCTTTTTCAGACACACAGTGTCGAATTATTCTGTCTGATCATCTCTTAAAGAGATATGGCTCATCCCACAGGTAATATTTTGCATCATGCATGAGTTTCTGGGCTTGCTACCTGGTAAACTCCTTGGGAATGAATTGTATAGCCTTGCAGTTTGCATTGTCTGTAAACCAAGATACTGTTTGGATGGCATAAAATTGCTCATCTGGAAAGGATTCAGATATGTCAGTGGAGGGAGAAGAAGTCCCTACTACTGGCTCAATCCGAGACAAGTGATCAGCCACCTGATTTTCTATTTTTAATTTCTATATCAAACTCTTGCAGGAGTAACACCCATCTTATAAGTCTGGGTTTCGAATCCTGCTTAGTGAGTAGATACTTTAGAGCAGCATGGTCAGTATAAATAATGACCTTAGATCCTACTAGGTAGGATCTGAACTTGTCAATGGCATAAACCACTGCAAGTAGCTCCTTTTCTGTAGTAATGTAGTTTTTGTGAGCATAATTTAATACGTGACTAGCATAATAAATGACATCCAGAAGCTTGTCATGTCTCTGGCCTAGGACTGCATCAATTGCATGATCACTTGCATCACACATTAGCTCAAATGGCAAGTCCCAGTTGGGTGGAGAGATGATAGGAGCAGTGACAAGCTTGGCTTTTAGAGTTTCAAAGGCATGCATGCATTCTTGGTCAAAGATTAATGGAATATCAGCGGCCAAGAGATTGCACATGGATTTGGCAATTTTGGAAAAATCTTTTATGAACCACCTATAGAATCCTGCATGTGCTAGGAAACTTCTGATTGCCTTGCACTAGTAGGTGGAGGCAAGCGTTCTATCACTTCCACCTTAGCTTGATCCACCTCTAACCCCTTATTTGAGATCCAATGCCTAAGAACAATGCCTTCGGTTACCATGAAGTGGCATTTCTCCCAGTTTAGAACTAGGTTTATTTCTTGGCATCTTTTCAGGATCAGGGTCAGATGATCAAACAGGAGTCAAATGGCATTCGTCTATAGGCGAACACGCCCGCAGGACATGTGAATGCCGTCTTATCTTGATCCTGTGGATCTACTGCTATTTGATTGTACCCAGAATATCCATCCAGAAAATAATAAAAAGGATGACATGCTAGTCTTTCTAGCATTTGGTCAATGAAGGGTAAAGGAAAGTGATCTTTTCCTGCTGGCGTCATTAAGTCTTCTATAATCAATGCACATACGCCACCCTGTGATTGCCCTTTTTAGGATCAATTCATTCTTTTCATTGTGAACTACTGTCATTGCTCCCTTCTTAGGAACAACCTGGACAAGGCTCACTCATGGGCTGTCAGAAATGGGATAAATAACCCCAGCCTCATAGAGCTTAATGACTTCCTTCTGCACTACTTCCTTCAAAGCTGGATTCAATCGCCTCTGTGGATGTACCACTGGTTTGGCATTATGCTCCAGTAGGATCTTATGCATGCATCGGGCTAGGCTAATGCCCTTAAGGTCACCTATAGTCCACCTAAGGGCGGTTCTATGTGTTTTAAGCACTTGAATTAGTGCCTCCTCTTCCTGCGGATCTAATACAGAGCTTATGATCACAAGATAGGTATCTCCTTCTCCCAGAAATGCATATTTCAGGGAGAAAGGTAATGGCTTAAGCTCAAGCTTTGGAGGGTTCTCCTTTTCCTCAAAGGTTTGCAGAGGTTCCTCCAAATCAGGCTGAGTATCATCAAGGATATCATCTAGCACTTCCTTGAGGCTTTCGGTTTTGTTGATCTCTTTCACTAGTGAATCAATGAGGTCAATGCTCATGCATTCCTCAGGAATGTCTGGATGCTGCATAGCCTTCATAGCATTCAGTATGAACTTTTCCTCATTGACTCTTAGGGTTACTTCCCCTTTCTCAACATCGATGAGGGTCCGTCTTGTGACTAGGAAAGGTCTTCCTAGGATGAGGGATGCACTCTTGTGCCCCTCCATGTCCAATACCACAAAGTCAGTGGGAAAGGCAAATGGTCCAACCCTGACAATCATGTCTTTTATTACTCCTGATGGTATCTTAATAGACCCATCAGCAAGTTGAAGGCACATGCAGGTTGGTTTGACTTCCTCAGTCAAACAGAGCTTTTTTATTAAAGAAGCAGGTATTAGATTGATGCTTGTACCAAGGTCACATAGAGTTGTCTTTGCACAAGCATTACCTAGAGTGCATGGTATCATAAAGCTTCCAAGATCCTTAAGCTTCTCTGGTAAGCTATTCTGAATGATTGCATTATAGGTGATGAACGGATATTTTATACTCAAACATCTATATAAGGAAGAGGAGATTTCTGCTAGTACCAGGTTTATGAAAAAAAAATAATAAAAAAAAAAGCTTGCATACAAAAAAATAAAAATAAAAAAGTGGCAAAAAATAAAAAGAAAGAAAAAAATAGCAAGCAGAAAAAGCCAAAATCTCTTTAAACCAAAAGGTAAGAGAAAAAAGCTAGTAACCCTTTAAACCAAAAGGCAAGGGTAAAAGGGCCCAAGGCTTTGAGCATCAGTGGTTAGGAAGGCCCAAAGGAATAAAATCCTGGCCTAAGCGGCCCTAACAAGCTGTCGCTAACTATGTGGTTGTGGCGTGAAGGTGTCAAGTGAAAAGCTTGAGACTGAGTGATTAAAGTCGTGGTCCAAAGGAAAAAGAGTGTTCTTAAGAACTCTGGACACCTCTGTCTGAGGACTCTAGCAAAGTTGAGTCACAATCTGAAAAGGTTCACCCAGGTAAAGTGTCTGTGGCATGAATGTATCTGGTGGTAATACTGGAAAACAGAGTGTTTAGGGTCACGTTCAAGACTCTGAAAGCTGTGCTCAAGAATCAAAATGATCTTAACTAGGAGAGTTAATAATATCATCCGGATTCTAAGTTCCTAAAGATGCCAACCATTCTGAATTTCAATGGATAGTGAGATGCCAAAACTATTCAGAAGCAAAAAGCTACTAAGTCCCGCTCATCTAATTGTAACTAAGCTTCATTTGAAACTTAGAAATTTATTGTGTCTTAATTTTCTTTTCTATCCTACTGTGTTTTTAGTTGCTTGGGGACAAGCAACGGTTTAGGTTTGGTGTTGTGATGAGCGGATATTTTATACGCTTTTTGGCATCATTTTCATATAGTTTTTAGTATGTTTTCTTCAGTTTCAATTAAATTTTTATAGGTTTTAGTGTTAAATTCACATTTTTGGATTCTACTATGAGTTTTTGTGTTTTTTTATAATTTCAGGTATTTTCTGGCTGAAATTGAGGACCTGGAGCAGAAGTCTGATTTAGAGACAGAGAAAGCAGTGCAGATGCTGTTCAAATCTGACCTACCTGCACTCAGAAGTGCTTTTATGGAGCTATAGAAGTTCAAATGGAGTGTTCTCAACGGCTATAGAAAGCTGACTTCCAGAGCTTTCCAGCAATATATAATCGTCTATACTTTGTTTTGGATTGGAAGGCCGAAAAGTAGCATCCAACGCCAGCTTCCTGCCCCCTTCTGGGCGTCCAACGTCCAAAAATAGAGACCAGCGTCCAAACACCCAATGAGGACCCCCTAGCTAGCGTTCCACGTCCCAGAAGCCTCATAGCACGTGGATCTCATTAAAGCTCAGCCCAAACACTCATAAAGTAGGCCCCATAAGTAGATTTTAGCACTAAATAGACTGTTTTACCTTTACTAGTCATTTGTTTAGTATTTAAAGTATATTTTACATAATTATTAAACATCATGCACATTATTCAGCCCTATTTTCATTTTCCTTTGTATTTTACTTTCAGTATGAGTTTCTAAACCTCCTAGGTTGAGGGGAGGAGCCCTGCTAAGTCCTATGAATTAATAAAAGTACTACTGTTTCTCTTCGATCCGTGTTTGATTAATTCTAAGATGTATATTCGTACTTCATTGTGGTGAATAGGATGATTTGACAAATTAGCTCTGTTCATCACATTAAGATGAACGTAACTGACAAAAACCCGCGTCTACTTGGGTTCAGAATGCGTCTTTCACCGGACAATGATGAACCAACAGCTTGAATATACATCTCTTAGATAGCTAATCCCCGACTTCATTGGGGACTTCTCGAGACATCAGTTCAGCCGATTTCTGGGGAGATTAGGGTCTCTGTGGTAGAGGCTAGAATCCATAAAAGCAGCATTCTCTGATCCGAAAAATTTGACCTTGTTTGTGGCGTTTTGAGTAGGATCATTAAAGAGAATGGACTGTATGAGCTTCACCCTCAATCAGAATGGATCCGTACTAAACCTGGGGTTCAGATCTGGAGGATTATTGGCAGCTGCTCAAACCAGTGTCAATCACATACAGCTTGCCATTGAAGAACTCACTCACAAGTAAAGAGAGTAGTAATACCGGAGTTAAAATAGAAAGATAAAGCAACTCCAATCCGCAACTCTATTCCTATCGGTATTTTCTACCTCTTTTTCTTAATTCCTCTTATGAATAGTTCCCTTGATGAATGAACACATATAAACCTTCTGATCTACCTGACTAAGACTTGCAAGATAACCATAGCTTGCTTCAAACCACAATCTCTGTGGGATCGACCCTGACTCGCTCAGGTATTACTTGGACAACCCAGTGCACTTGTTGGTACAATAGTACAAACAAATAGCAGAGAGAGAAGGGGTAAGAACTGGGAGTTCTTAGTAGGGTCGGGGTTATTAGTTAAGTTCATGAATTCTGTGTTGTTTAGCAAACAAATAGCAGAATACAGAGAAGCAGTAAACAGAAGATACAGATAACTAAAGAAAATAGAGAAAATAGAAAGCAGAACACAAACAGAAGAGTACAATGAAATAAAACACAGACACAAAGAATAGAATACAAACAAAGAAAGTATATGTTCATACCATAATCATAACAGAGGAAATTCACAACCAAGTATGATGTATGTCTAGCCCTAGTGTAGGTAATGAGCTCATTTGTCAGTTACATACCCGCTTCCGAGGTTACCCAGAGTCTTTTGACCAGGTAAGGCTTCCCTTTTGGCAATACCCATTGCAAGAGTCCATTGACTTGCGGGGCAAACCACTGCAAGAGTCCTTTGACTTGCAGGGTGGCACTAGCAACCCACTACAAGAGTCCTTTGACTTGCAGGGCAGAGCTAGTTAATTTATGTATGCCCAACACACTCAGTGTAAGAGTCCTTTGACTTACAGGAGCACACACACACACACACTCAATATAAGAGTCCTTTGACTTATAGGAGCATATGCTAGTTATGTGTTTTCTTGATACCTCTGTAAGAGTCCTCTAACTTACAGAATATCATTATAGCTAAGTATCCCAGGGAAGCGCTCTCTGTGGTCGCACCACCATCTATCTAACTGCCTCAATGCAGCAGATGAAAACGCAAATATCTCTAGAGTTGCCTTAATGCAACAAAAGACCTTTCAACAAGCCCTCTGCTTGTTCTCTATTCTCTTTATCATATTACTCTTTTCTCTTTGTCTCTTTACTCTGCTCTGATTAGTCTTTTCTCTTTGTCACTTTACTCTGCTCTGATTACTCTTTTTTCTTTGTCTCTTTACTCTGCTATAGCTTTCTCTAGTTAACATATGCATTTTTAGCTTATGTAAATTTCAGTATGAATAGTTAGCCTGTCCCAAGTATAGGTTCATTAAGTCTATATTGAAATAGTTTAACTTTTCATATAATACCTGATCCTAGGAGCAACTCCAGAACTAACTATGTTACCCTAGTTCGTTCACTAATCTCTGTTAGTTTCTGTCATTAAAACTTTACAGACTTTTTCTTCGATTTTTATTTTTTTCTTAAACTTTTTATCTTTCCTTTGTCTTTGCCTCACTAATATGTTATTACCACTCCCCAAGTGTTTTATGAAGGTAATTATGAGATTCTGCACTTAAAGTTGTCTTTCTAAAGCTTTTACGAAAAACTGCCTTTTCCGTATTATTTTATTATTTTTATTAAAATATTATTTTTAAGTAAATATTATTATTTATTATTTAATTATTAGAGTTAGAGAAGCAGCATTCCCTGATCCGGAAGATCCGACCTTGTCTATGGCTTTTTGAGTAAGATTGTGAAGGGGAGTAGATTGCTAAGGTCTTCACCTTCGGCTATAGTGGGAAGCCATGAGTTAACTTGATGAGAGGACATGAGTTGCTCGGATATGGTGGACTGCTATGGTTTTGAAGAGATTAACTTGATGAGAGGACATAAGTTAATCACTTACGGCTTCCATTGAATAAATCATTCATTGTTGAAGTAGACAGTAACAAAAATTCATCCGGAAAGAATACGCATCTCTGAAGCTTTAATTGAATCTCTATCATTGCTTTCACATTAATCTGGTATTTCGTTTTCTTTAATTTTTATTTATGCTTTCAAACAAACAACCACCTTTTCTAATCGCCTGACTAAGATCTACAAGATAGCCATTGCTTGCTCAATCCGATAATCTCTATGAGATTCGACCCTCACTCACCTGAGGTATTACTTGGACGACCCGGTGCACTTGCCGGTTCATCTGTATGAAACTTGCGGAGTTCAATTTTGTGCACCAAGTTTTTGGCGTTATTGTCGGGCATTGTTCGAAATTGACAAACTACTGGACTATCTTGTTTCTTAGATTAGGTGCTTTTTACGGTTTAGTTACTCTTTTAATTGTGTCTTCTGTTTTCTTCTTCAAAAATTTTTCAAAACCTTTTCTTTTCTTTAGAAATCCTTATCTTTTGTTTGAGTCTTGTGTCAATTTTTAAGTTTGGTGTCTCTTTTTGTTTTCTTTAATTCTCAAATTATTCTTGTTAATTTCTCTGTTTGATCTTAAAACTTTTAAGTTTGGTGTCTTTTAATTGTTTTTCTTTTCAAAAACCAAATATATATTTTTTTTAATTTTTGAAAATCCAAAAAAATATTTTCTTTATCTTTATTCAAATTTTCAAAATCCCAGCTATCTTTTATTATCTTGATTTAAAAATTTTAATTTTGGTGTTTTCTTGTTAGTGAAGTTTAAATTTTAATTTCAAATCTTATCTTTTCAAATCTTTTTCAAATCTTTGTCTTATCTTTTGTTTATCTTTCCTTAAATTTCAACTATATTATCTTATCTTGTTTTAATTTCAAATTTCGAAATCAAATCTTTTCAAATTTCAAAATCTTTTTTCAAATCTTTATCATATATTTTTTTACTTTACATCTTCAAAATTTTAAATTTCAAATTCTTATCTTTTTAACTCTTTATCTTATCTTTCTTTTAAAATTTTAAAAACTTACTTATTGTATCTTTTTTTTTTAAATTTAAAACTTTTATATTTTAATTTTCTACTTTCTTCTAAAATTGAATTTCAAAAACAAATCTTTTATTTTCAACTGTTGTTGGTTAGCTAGTTACTTGTTTTACCTTATTCTCTTTCTATTTTCTTTCTTTATGGTCGAAAATTTCATCTCTTTTTCTCTCTCTATTTTATAAAATATATTGTCTTTTCTCTCTATTTATTTTCGATAACTATCCGTATTAAAGGACATCTTCTTTTCTTTTCCTCTTGACCTATCTCTCTAACAAAGGACCTCTATACTCTGATGGTGCACGAAATTGTGATTACACTTTTTACAACTTCGCACAACTAACCAGCAAGTGTAATGGGTCGTCCAAGTAATACCTTACATGAGTAAGGGTCGATCCCACGGAGATTGTCGGCTTGAAGCAAGCTATGGTTATCTTGTAAATCTTAGTCAGGAGATTAATGATAAAAATGATTTTGTTTATGAAAAGTAAATAAAATGAAATAAATGGTACTTGTGATTCAGTAATGAGGGACAGGTTGAGGTTTTGGAGATGCTCTGTCGTCTGAATTTTTGCTTTCCTACTGTCTTCTTCTCCAAACACGCATGGCTTCCTTCAATGGCAAGCTGTATGTTGGTGGATCACTGTTGTCAATGGCTACCATCTGTCCTCTCAGATGAAAAATACCAGGCACGGTTTCTGTACGGCTAATCAACTGTCGGATCTCTCGTCTCGGATGGAAAATACCAGGTACAGCTACCGCACGGCTAATCATCTGTCGATTCTCACTAGTGTTGGAATAGGATCTCTCTATCCTTTTGCACACTGTCACTGCGCCCAACATTCGTGAGTTTGAAGCTCGTCATAGTCATCCCTTTCCAGATCCTACTCGAAATACCACAGACAAAGTTTAGACTTTTCGGATCCCAAGAATGCTGCCAATTGGTTCTAGCCTCTACCACGAAGGTTCTAATCCGTGAATCAGAGACCCAAGAGATACGCACTCAAGCTGTCGCCCAATGACTACATTGAGCTCAGGTAGAACGGGAGTGGTTATCAAGCACGCATTCATAAATTTGAGAATGATTATGAGTGTCACAGATCATCATATTCTCTATATTAAAGTACGAGTGAGTATCTTAGAACAGAATCAAGCGTGATTGAATAGAAAATAATAATAATTATATTAATCCATTGAGACACAGTAGAGCTCCTCAACCCCACCTATGGGCTTTAGAGACTCATGTTGTAGAAGATACAATATCAAATGTAAAAATGTCATGAGTTGCCAAATGAATCTCTAAAAGTAGTTTTCATACTAAACTAGTATCTTAGGTTTACAGAAAATGAGTAACTAGGTGTAGATAGTGCAGAATTCCACTTTTAGGGCCCACTTGATGAGTGTTTGGACTGAGCTTTGAAGCTTTCACGTGCATAGGCCATTCTTGGAGTTAAACGCCAGCTTTGGTGCCAGTTTGGGCGTTTAACTCCAGTTCTGGCATTTTACGCCAGTTCTGGCATTTTACGCCAGAAAAGTGTCTCTGGCTGGCGTTTAATGCCAGTTTGGGCCATCCATTCTCAGGCAAAGTATAAACTATTATATATTTTTGGAAAGCCCAAGATGTCTACTTTCCAACGCAATTGAGAGTGCGCAAATTGGGCTTCTGTAGCTCCAGAAAATCTACTTTGAGTGCAGGAGGGTCAGAATCTAACAACATCTGCAGTCCTTTCTTTGCCTCTGAATCAGATTTTTGCTCAGGTCCCTCAATTTCAGCCAGAAAATACCTGAAGTTACAAAAAAATACACAAACTCATAGTAAAGTCTAGAAATGTGATTTTTGCATAAAAACTAATAAAAATATAATAAAAAGTAACTAAAACATACTAAAAGCTACCTAAAAACAATACCAAAAAGGATATAAATTATCCGTTCATCATCTGACATAGAGAATCCTTTCTTCTTCTCTTCTTGCATTCTTTCTTTTTGTTTATGAGCAGGAATAAAGATAAAGGACCTCTCTTTGATCCTGATCCTGAACCTGAAAGGAATCTAAGGAGGCATTTACAAGAGCACAACACTCTGGAGGAAACCTCATAGAGATTTTTGAACAAGAAGCTGAGAATATAGACATGGCAGCCAATCCCAATGATAGAGGAGACGCAAGGAAGGTCTTAGGTGACTTTACTGCACCCACTTCTGACTTCTATGGACAGAGCATCTCTATACCTGCCATTGGTGTAAATAATTTCGAGCTGAAGCCTCAACTGGTCACTCTAGTTCAACAGATCTACCAGTTTTATGGACTTCCACAGGAAGATCCTAACAGTTTCATCTCTAATTTCTTGCAGATCAATGATATTGTCAAGACTAATAGAGTGGATCCAGCGATTTACTAGATTATAATTTTTTCCTCTGCTGTAAGGGACAGAGCTAGTTATGGCTGGATTCTCAGCCTAAGGAAAGCCTAGACTCATGGGAAAAGGTGGTCAATGCATTTTTGACTAAGTTCTTTCTACCTCAAAAGCTGAGCAAGCTTAGGGTAGAAGTTCAACCTTCAGACAGAAAGAGGGTGAATCCCTCTATGAAGCCTGGGGGAGGTACAAGAAACTGATCAGAAAGTGCCCTCCTAACATGATTTCAGACTAGACCATGCTAGATATCTTCTATGATGGCCTCTCTGAACTATCCAAGATGGCATTGGACTACTCTACTGGTGGATCACTCCACTTGAAGAGAACACCTGAGGAGGCATAGGAACTCATTGACATGGTTGTAAACAACCAATTCATGTACACCTCTGAGAGGAACCCTGTGAACAATGGGGTAGTACAGAAAAAAAAAGTCATAGAGGTTGACACTCTAAATGCCATATTGGCTCAGAATAAGATCCTGACCCAACAGGTCAACATGATTTCTCAGCATCTGACTAGATTACAAGCTACAACTAGCAACACGCAAGAAAACTCCTATGAAGGAGATGCCTATGATCCAGGTCAACCCATGATGGAGGTGGTTCACTATATGGGAAATTCCACAGGGAATCCCCATACTGAGCCTTATGAAAACACCTACAACTCATCATGGAGGAAACTAGAACTCATGAGGAGACCATAAAGGTTCCCTTGAATGCCTTGTTGCAGATTATGGACTCTGAAGAATACTCCTCCTCTGATGAGGAAGAGGAAACTAAGGAAGAGCAAGTTGCTCGGTACTTAGGAATTCTGATGAAGCTGAATACCAGAGTATTCAGAACAGAGACATTGGAGGACGAACCTCTAGTGCTCACTAAGGAACTCAATGCCTTGGTTCAGCANAACCCGGACGCTCCTTAGTTCCATGAACCACGGGAACAATTACTTTTGAGAAGGCTTTATGCGACCTAGGGTTAAGCATAAACCTCATGCCTCTATCTGTAATGGAGAGGCTAGGAATTTTTGAGGTGCTAGATGCCAACATCTCATTAGAGATGGTAGACAAGTCACTGAAAAAGGCATATGGTCTGGTAGAGGATGTCTTAGTAAAGGTTGAAAACTTTTACATCCCTGCAGATTTTATAATCTTAGATACTAGAGAGGACGAGGATGAATCCATCATCCTTGGAAGACCTTTCCTAACCACTGCCAATGCCATAATTGATATGGCAAAGGGAGAGCCTGTTTTGCAGTTATGGGAAGATCACATCTTGTTCATGATGCCTAGACCTAACTCCCTCGCTAAAAGAGAGGCAATTGTGCAACACTTGGTGTTCCAACCCTCTCTCTCGGTGCAGCGCTTTACAGAGCCCTCAGGAACCAAATCCAAGTTTAGTGTTGAGAAACCATCATCAAGCAATGAGAATGAAGGTACTAAAAAAAGGTACCTAAAGGCTGGAGAAATAAGAAAATCCCCACTGAAGGTCTCTCACCTGGCATGAGAGTTGTCTTCACTAACAGTCCAGTGATTCTACACACTGGGAACAAGATCCTATCTCTAAAACATGTGGAGCTCATCCATGAGAGCACAGGAAGGATGTTCACTGTAAGGGGTGAAATTCTGAGCCCCTATCCATCTCCGTAAAGGAGCTGACTATCAAGCTAGTGACGTTAAAGAAGCTCTTGTTGGGAGGCAACCCAACCATTACTAGAGTATTTCTGCTTTTCTTTAAGTTTATATTTATTTGAGTAATATTAGTTTACCTTCATAATTGTTCCCTTTAAGTTTGTGTTCATGTGTAGTAGTCAGAACAAAGACAGAGATGCAAACAAGAACACCCTGGAGTAAAACCCTTGCTGGCGTTAAACGCCAGACAAGGGGGCAGGAGGGGCATTCAATGCCCCATATAGGTAAGAAAGCTGGCGTTGAACGCCACATAGGGAGAAGTGTGGGCATTCAACGCCCAAGAAGGAGTAGCTTTGCTGGCATTGAATGCGAGAATGGGACCATTCTAGGCATTTAACGCCCTACAGGGAGCAGAGACCTGGCGTTGAACGCTAGGAAAGGAGACCCTAATGGGAGTCCAATGCCCTACATGGAGCAAGAAGCTGGAGTTGAACGCCAGCCAAGGAGTAGAGGTTGGGTGTTCAACGCCTACAAGGGGCAGGAATTCAAATTCCCTAGCCTCTCAGGACCAGTGGGTCCCATAAAATCCCTACCTACCTGTTCCGAGGGTTACTTGAAACTGTAGGTCGATCTCGAACGAGATCTGCGATAGTGGCCAGAGCTGTCATGTCCGACTTGTTGAACTTGGTGGTGCTATTGATCCTTTGTCACCGAAGGGTGGTGGTACCTACAAGAGACTCTAATGCTTAAGTTAGCATGTGCTTTAGGCAGGTTTTTAGTAGAATCAGAGTATGAGTTATACCTGGGTGCTCCAGTATATTTATAATAGCAGGGAGTGACCTTTCTTCAAGATAAGTTAGTTTATCTTATCTTATCTTTGAGTGAAGTCATCTTATCTTTAAGGGGAACCGCCTTTATCTTCTTAGGCTTTGGCTGCCTTTAGATTGGGCTGTGTTCCTTTGTTTGGGCCTGCTTTGGGCTCCTCTTGTGATTTGGCCGAACTCTTTGAGAAGAGGCAAGTGGCAACCCAACCTGAAGAGGTCGGTCACTTGTGTCTTCCATCAGCCCGGGTCGCATAGCTCGACCCAGTGTATGAACAGTGCCCCTGCTTGAGCTCGGTCTTTCCTTTTGAGGTCGTGTCTTTTAGACTTCGACCCCTTTTGGGGAAGACGTGCTCGAGTATTTTGCCTTTATCCGGTCTCTTGTAGAACTCCTGTTTGGCTAGCCTCCTGCTTTAAAATGCGAAGCATTTCTTTCTTCATTTATTTGCAGCGCGCATTTTTGTTTTCCTTGGAAACGTGCGAGGGTTTAATGCCCCTTAACTCTTTTGTCGTTTCCTTCTTTCCCTCTTTTACATCTCATTTTGAATTTCAAAAGACTCACTTTTAGTTTCTTCTTCTCCTTTCTCTTCGCCCTTTGCTTCGTTGTCTGCTGAGGTGCTTTCGTTTTTCTGCCTTCTTGTCTCTGGAGCCCTTTACTTTTCTAGCTCTCAAAGTGACTGTTTGGCACGGGTTTCGTCATTCTCTTGACCTAAACCATTTGTCGTCTTCTTTTCTGCAGGTTAGTTGTTCTTTTCTCTTTTCTTTCGATAATCGTCATATCTTGCATGCTTACATTGTCGCGCATAAAGCCTTGGTTTTTGTTTTTGCTTTGGAAAGTTTGAGTCTTTTCTGCAAAAGGTTGCACCTTTGTGCCTGATCGTTTGCTGTGATGTGCGCCTTTTTGTGCTTTCTGGTAGTTTTTTACTTTCTTAGGGTTTTTTCTTGTCGCCGCTCCTACTTCTTTTCATTTCTTGCATGACTTCCTCCTCTCTTTTGTTTAAACTGCTCATATAGAAAGTTGCTATCTTTTGATCATTTTTGTGTGGTTTGTTGATGATGATGGTTTTCTTTGCTGCTTGTATGTGGTGACGTTACCAGAAAAGGTTTGATTTCTCTATGTCTTTTATTGAGAGGTGTTAGGATGTGGACTGTAGATTTCCCCTTTTCTGGGTTCTTTCCTTGTTTGTTGCCTCCAAAGGGTGCCCCTGGACTTTGGTGTGAGTCTTAGGGTTTCCCTTTAACTGCTGTATCTGACACTTGATGTTTTGCTGCTATTGTCCGAGTTGTTGCCTACTTTTCCCGAGTTGTTTTGGTAGTAATCCATTTTCTCTTTTTCTTACTGTAGGAATAGTTGACCTATGTCTTCCCGCAAAAATATTGTTGAGATGTCTACTAAGATCCCCGCCGGGATGTCTGACTGGCTGGACTCCATAGTTTTAATGTGTGTTACTGTGGCTGACCCCGAGTATTGTGTGCGACTTAGGAGATTCCATAGGGTTTGTAGCTATAGGGATGACGAGAAGAAATATGAGCTGGTGTCCCTTGACCCTGAAGAGAGGGTTTGCTTTCCTTCTTTAACTCAGGGAGAACGACCTTTTTTCTATGCTTATGACTACTTTTTTAGTCAGCTGGGTATCACCATCCCTTTTTTTACTTTTGAGACTGACCTGTTGTGGTCCTGCAATGTAGCCCCGTCTCAGCTCCATCCGAACTCATGGGGTTTCATAAAAATTTTTCAACTGTTGTGTCAAGAATTGGGTGTCCGACCTACCGAAACTCTTTTTCTGCATCTTTTTATGTTGACCAAACCTGGGGCAGCTAAGAAGAAAGCCTCTTGGACTTCTTTTTGAGCTACTCAAGGAAAGAAAGTGTTTTCGATGTATGACGAGTCCTTTCGCGAGTTTAGAACTATTACTTTAAGGTCCGAGCTGTTGAGGGAGCTCGGCCCTTCTTTTTGGATGAAAATGAACCTACTTTTCCTTTATCGTGGCAAGAGAATGTAGTAGTAGTCAAGTATCCCTGGGAGAGTCTGATTGAGGTCGAGCAGGCTTTTGTGAGTGTGTTAGAGGAAAACTGGGGAGAGCCTCCTCATCTCGATACAAAGAGGTTCCTGGGAGACCCTTCCCAACTTCGTGCTGAGCTGGGTAGTGGCCGACTTCTTTTTAATCTTTCCTTTCGTGTTTGTTTGTCGATTTGTACCTTCCTTATCTGTAACTCTGGTTTTTGTTGGCTTCTTTTTTCAGAAATGGTAAAGACCACAGAATCCATGAAGGCTTTTTGTAGAGTAAAGAAGGTGACCGCTGCGCAGAATCTGTCAGCGAAGACTGCGGGAGAGGGATCTTCCCAACTGCCTCAAAGAGGATGACTTCGGACACTTCTGGGCCGAGGAAGGTTATTCCGACTCCTCAGGTCCGGACTGTTCCCTCTGACCCAGTTTGACCATCTTCCGGTGTCACCTCCTCTCCTACTACTCGTCCCCCTCCAAAAAAGCAAAAAACTGTTGGTCCGTATGGCTTGGATTCCCTGGATTTCAACGCTGTGGGAAAAAGAGAAGTCCCGAGCTACTGTTGCTGAGGCTGCTGTGAATTTGGCCGAGGAGATTGCGAAAATACATAAGGAGAGCTATACTCGAACTTATGGCAAGCTGTTGGAGGCTAGGGAGAGGATTCAGTCTGCCCAGGCTGATTATGCTGAGCTTCAAGGCCACTTGGTGGATAGTGTGACTGATGCTTATGAGAATTTGAAGGCCCAAGTCCAGGTTCTTGCCCCTGAACTCGACCTGACTCTCTTCAGTTTGGATTATGTAGTGGAGGACGGCAAGATCATGCCTACCCCGGTCGATGAAGATGATGGACCTCCTCCTGTGCCGCCAGCCAAAGCATCTGTTGCCACGGCTTCTTTAACTCCTTTAGCTGAGGTTGACCACCCCGAATCTGATCCTGATGTTCAAATTTTAAATCGGGAAGATGGGATTGTAGATGCAACCCCCTTGAAGACCATTTCTCCCTCTTCTACCTAGGATGCTGCTACCGAGGAGAGTTTGGACCCCTTATGATCTCTGTATTTGCATAGTTCGGTTTGTGGACTTTTGAACTCTTAGTTTTTTGTAACTTTTATATGGTTTGACTTCTCTTGACATTTAGTTGCTTCTAGGCAACTTTATTTTGGAAAAATAAAACACTTTTAAAACTCCGAGGTTGCCCCTTAGGTAGCCTTTTTGAGTTTTTAATGTTTTATTTTGGTGGATATGTTCTTCTGATATGTTGTCCATGCCTTTGCAACCTTTGTGGATCTTTTTGGAGAGCTGGTACTTTGCTGTCTGACCTCTTTTTGATCATTTCTTGTTTTGTCTGCTTTCTATTTGGTCGAGATGGTCCTTGGATCTAACTTGTCCGATAACTTTTTAGTGTTCTCGTAGACCCTTTTTAGTTAGTCCGAACAATTTTGATAGTCTTGTCATGGAGTCGTGGCTTTTTGGGCAAAGCTGTGTCCCTTTTAGCGCATGTCTTTTGAGCCTCAGGTTGTTTTTCTTCCTTCTTTGGCCTTCTCCTTTTGAGGTTGCCCGTGGGCTTTTCGGATTGCGCAACCTCTTTGTCTAAGCTTTTCAGTCATGTTCCAACAACTTTTTAGGTAGTGTTCCAAGGGGAACCTTTTCTTTATAGTTAAGTTGGACGACTTTTTAGCTTTTCCTTTGGCTTTGTGCGTTTGCTTTTTAAGAAGTGTCTTTTTTCAAGACTTTATCCTCTTCAGTGAAGTATTCCTGACCTTTGGAGATGTCTTTGTCCCTTTTTAGTGATCCTTTAGATGGTCCAACTTCTCTTGTCAGTCCTTCTTTAAGTTATTTTTAGTACTCCATTTTTAGTTAGACCTCGTCAGGCCGCTTTTTATGGATTACTTTTTATAACTTCTTGCATTAATCTGTTTTTATCGCTTTTACCTTGCCGACCTCTTTGTAATCGGGCGATGAATTTGGTTTTCACCTTGCCGACTTCTTTGTAATCGGGCGATAAATTTGGTTTTCACCTTGCCGACCTCTTTGTAATCGGGCGATGAATTTTTGCACTTAGATTAATGCATCTTGGTAGGAAACTTTTTAGGGAATCTGAAAAAACTTTGTTCAAATAGAAAATAGGCATATAGACAAGAATATATACATATGAGTGCTTTCAGGAAAAAGAGTGCACCTTAACCTAAAATCTTTATTACTTTCTAACTATAGTACCTTTTTAGGTTACAGGCATGCCATGACCTTGGTAGCTCTCGCCCTTCGAGGTCGGACACCTTGTAGTAGCCTTTTCCCAGTACCTCTACAACTCGGTAAGGTCCTTTCCAGTTAGCTGCTAGCTTCCCTTTTCCTGATCGACCTGCTCTGATGTCATTTCAGATTAAGATGAGATCATTGTTGGCAAAACTTCGCTGGACTACCTTCTAATTGTACCTTGAAGCCATTTGACGCTTTAACGCTTCCTCTCTAATCTGAGCTCTTTCTCGGATTTCTGGAAGTAGGTCGAGCTCCTTCCTTTGTATTTGGGAGTTGGCCTCTTCATTGTAGAGGATCATTCTGGGGGATCCTTCTTCTATCTCCACTAGGATCATTGCCTCCATTCCGTAAGCAAGTCGGAAGGGTGATTCTCATGTGGTGGAGTGCGGAGTTGTCCGATATGCCCATAGGACTTGTAGGAGCTCTTCAGCCCAAGCTCCTTTTGCGTCCTGTAGTCTCCGTTTTTTAACCCAGCTAGTATGACTTTGTTGGCAGATTCTGCCTGTCCGTTGGCTTGTGGGTGTTCTACGGATGTGAATTGGTGCCATTATCGTCCGACCTCTTTGGTTTGAGGTGGACCTTCAACTCGTCCGACCTCTTTGGTTTGAGGTGGACGTGCAACTCACCACCATCTTAGGTGTGAGGTGGACCTTCAACTCGTCTGACCTCTTTGGTGTGAGGTGGACCTTCAACTCGTCTGACCTCTTTGGTGTGAGGTTGACCTTCAACTCGTCTGATCTCTTTGTTGTGAGGTGGACCTTCAACTCGTCCGACCTCTTTGTTGTGAGGTGGACCTTCAACTCATCCGAACTCTTTTGTTTTTGATTGGGCGAGGTGGTGGGATCTTCTCAATGTTGCATATTTCTCGGTAAACATCCACAAGAGACACCCGAAGAGGGGTGTAATTGTGGTGTTTTCTAGGCTTCTCACCGGGTTGATCTTCTTTTTTCTTGGACTCTTTATCCTTGTCCCGTGGTGGGTTAGGAGAATCTGGTTTTTGAGCTGTCTCCCAATCGGGAGTTCTCCTCCATATTGATATATTTTTCCGCCCTTTCTTGAACCTTGTTTAGAGATGTTGGGTACTTCTTGGATATTGAGTGGCTGGAAGATTCTTCTCTTAGGCCATTGATGAGTCCCATGATGGCCGCTTCTGTTGGAAGACTTTGTATGTCAAAGCATGATTTGTTGAATCTTTCTATGTAGTTGCGAAGGCTTTCCCGATCTCCTTGTTTAATTCCCAACAAGCTTAGAGCGTGTTTGGCTTTATCCTTCTAGATGGAGAATCTGGCGAGGAACTTTTTAGCAAGGTCGTCAAAACTTGTGATGGATTTTGGAGGCAAACTGTCGAACCATTGAATTACTGTCTTTGTTAGGGTGGTTGGGAAAGCTTTACAACGGATTGCATCCGAGGCCTCCGTGAGATACATCCTACTTTTGAAATTGCTAAGATGATGGCTTGGATCTGATGTGCCGTCGTACGGGGTCATATCCGGAGCTTTGAAGTCCTTTGGGACTTTAGCTTTCATGATCTCTTTGGTGAATGGGTCTTGATCTTTGTGGGGGCTGTCGCCGTGGCTAGATTGAACTGTTTTAGCTTTGAGGTTAGCCTTGAGCTTTAGGAGCTTGTTCTCTAGCTTTCGACGTCGTCTTGTTTCTCTCCGAAGGTCTCTTTCGGCTTCCCGTTGATGTTCAGCTTCTTGTTCCAGCTGTTTAAGGCGATTCTGTTGCTCACGGATAGCTTCCGAAATTTCTGTGTTTGGGGGTTGCTTATCTCCCCCGTTTTGAGGTGTGTCTTTGGAAGTGGCGTCTGTGTTTTTGTTTGGCAATCTGTCCACCAAACCAGAGTTATGATCGTTGTCATGGTCATCTACCATGGTGTTGGGATGACTTCCAGGTTCCTCGGCAACGGCGCCAATGTTCCGAGGGTTACCTAAAACTGTAGGTCGATCTCGGACGAGATCTTCTATGCGGGTCGGAGATGACGTGTCCGGCTGGTGGGCGGTGGCCGGAGCTATCGTGTTTGACTTGTAGGACTGGATGCGCTACTGATCCTTCGTCACCGGAGGGTGGGGGGTACCTGCAAGAGACTCCGATGCTTAAGTTAGCATGGGTATTAAGCAGGTTTTTGTAGAATCAGAGTATGAGTTATACCTGGGTGCTCCAGTGTATTTATAATGGTGTGGAGTGACTCTTTTGGAGATAAGATAGTTATGTTATGTTATCTTATCTTATCTTTAAGTGAGGTCATCTTATCTTTTGGGGAGCCGCTCTTATCTTTCTAGGCTTTAACTGCCTTTAGATTGGGCTGTGTTCCTTCGTTTGGGCCTGTTTGGGCCTCTTATGGCGATTTAGCCGAGCTCTTTGTGAAGAGGTCGGTAATGGGCCAACCTTCCAAGAGGTCGACCATGGGCCAACCTTCCAAGAGGTCAGACATGGGCCAACCTTCTAAGAGGTCAGACAACCTGGTCCTTTATAGCTCGAACCGATGTATGAACAGGTCCTTAGCTTGGTAGCTCCCTTCTATTTGTGAGGTAACTACTTGTGAATCACTGAAGATGGTAAGCTTTTGAACTCCTACCTCCTTAGCCAGCCTCAAACCAGCTAGTAATGCCTCATATTCAGTCTGATTATTTGAAGCAGGGAATTCAAACTTTAGTGAGAGTTTGATTTGGGTTCCCTGATCGCTTTCTATTATCACACCTGCGCCATTCCTGGTTTTGTTCGAAGAGCCGTCTACATAGAGATTTCATTTTGTGGGAATTCCCGGGGTATCAATGTACTCGGCAATGAAGTCGGCCAGATACTGTGATTTGATGGCTGTCCGAGCTTCATATTGAAGATCAAATTCGAATAACTCGACTGCCCACTGTAGGATTCTTCCAGCTAAGTCTGTTTCCTGCAGGATGCCTTTTATGGGCTGGTTGGTCCGAACCTTTGATAGTGTGAGCTTGAAAGTAAGGGCGAAGTCGTCGAGAAGTGAGTATGAAAGTGTAGGCGAACTTTTCTAACTTTTGATAGTTTAGTTCAGCCCTTTGTAGAGCTTTACTAATGAAGTGGATGGGTTATTGCCCACCTTTGTCTTCTCTGACTAGTGCTGAGGCGATTGTCCGATTTCCCACTGCGAGGTATAATATGAGTACTTCTCCTTCCCGTGGTCGGGTAAGAATGGGTGGTTGCCCCAAGAATTTTTTACTTCATATTCCCCGAATTGTCTGAGCTGTTGGTGCTGGCTGGTTTTGAAAGCGCATCAGCTCGAGCATTCTGTTCTCGGGGTATGTGGCGGACCTCATATTCCCCGAGTTGTCCGAGTTGTTTTCTATTTTTGTCCAGGGTCCCCTGAATTGTTCGAGCTGTTCTCTAGTTTTGTCCAGGGTCCCCCGAATTACCCGAGGTATTTTTTCATGGTGGGATCCTTAGCTTGGTTGCTCCCTTCTATTTGTGGGGTGACTACTTGTGAATCACTGGACACGGTAAGCTCCTACCTTCTTAGCCAACCTTAAACTATCCAGTAGTGCCTCGTATTCAGCTTGGTTATTTAGCTTGATTTGGCTTCCCTGATCGCTTTCTATAATTACACCTACACCACTCCCGATTTTGTTTGAAGAGTCGTCCACATAGAGATTCCATTTTGTAGGAGTTCCCGGGGTGTCAGTGTACTCAGCAATAAAATCGGCCAAATATTGAGACTTCATGGCCGTCTGAGCTTCATATTGAAGAACGAACTCAGATAGCTCGACTGCCCACTGTAGAATTCTTCCGGCTAAGTTTGTCTTCTGTAGAATGCCTTTCATAGGTTGGTTGGTTAGTCCGAACCTTGATGATGTGAGCTTGAAAATATGGGCGAAGTCGTTGAGAAGTTAGTATGAGAGCGTAGGCAAACTTTTCTATCTTTTGATAGTTCAGTTCGGCCCTTTGTAGGGCTTTGTTGATGAAGTAGATGGGTTGTTGCCCATTTTCGTCTTCTCTGAATAGTGCTGGGGCTATTGCTCGACTTCCCACTGCGAGGTATAATATGAGTGCTTCTCTCTCCCGTGGCCAGGTAAGGATGGGTGGTTGTCCCAAGAAGTTTTTGAAATCCTGGAACGCTTTCTCGCACTCTGCTGTCCATTCAAACCTCTTTCCCTTCCTTAATGTGGCGTAAAAAGGGAGAGATCTTATGGCTGACCCGGCTAGAAACCTGGACAGGGCTGCCAGTCTTCCATTGAGCTGTTGTACCTCTTTGATGTAGGTCAGACTTTTCATGTCGGGTATGGCCTGGCATTTATCCGGGTTTGCCTCGATTCCTCTTTGTGTGAGCATGAAGCCCAAGAATTTGCCAGCTTCTACCGCAAAGGTGTATTTTGCAGGATTAAGTCGCATACCATGCTTTCTGATGGTGTCGAACACTTTGGTGAGGTCGGACAACAAGGATTCCTCACTTTGTATTTTTACTAGCATATCGTCTACATAAACCTCCATTAGTTTCCCAATGTGGTCTGCAAAGACTTTGTTCATCAATCTCTGGTAGGTTGCCCTTGCGTTTTTGAGCCCAAACGGCATGACAATATAGCAGTAATTCGCCTTTGGAGTTAGGAATGAGGTCTTTTCTTGGTCGGGTGGATACATTGGGATTTGATTGTATCCTGAATAAGCATCTATAAAGGAGAGGTACTTGTATCCGGAAGAGGCATCCACTAGAGTGTCTATATTTGGGAGTGGGTAGGGATCTTTTGGGCATGCTTTATTGAGATTGGTGTAGTCAGTGCACATCTGCCACTTTCCATTTGACTTTTTTACCAAAACAACGTTGGCTAGCCATAATGGGTACTTGACCTCTCTTATGAATCCTGCCTCCAGTAAGGCTTGTACTTGCTCTTCCACAGCTTAGGACCTTTCCGGTCCGAGCTTCCTACGCTTCTGCTGCACTGGCCAAGATCCTGGGTATACCGCCAGTTTGTGGCACATTAGTTTGGGATTTATGACCGGCATGTCTGCGACCTTCCATGCAAAGAGGTCGGCGTTTTTCTTTAAGAACTGTATCAGAGGCTCCTTTAAATCTCCCTTTAAGGTTGCCCTGATACTTGTCGTCTTATCCCGGGCATCGCCGATCTGGACTTCTTCAGTCTCACCTTCAGGTTGTAGACGAAGTTCCTCGCGAGCTTGAACTCCCCCGAGTTCGATAGTGTTGATTTCCTCTCCTTTGGGGTTTCCTTTAAGGTTCATACTTTCATTGTAACAGCGTCGCGCAATCTTTTGGTCTCCTTTTATCGTGGCGATCCCTTCTGGGGTTGGGAACTTTATGCACAGATGTGGAGTCGAAACTACTACGGTGAACTGGTTCAGTGTTGTTCGACCTATTAGGGCGTTGTAAGCTGAGCTCATGTCGACGACGATGTAGTCTATGTTGAGTGTCCTTGACCGGGTTCCCTTTCCAAAGGTTGTGTGTAGTGAGATATATCCAAGTGGTTGGATTGGAGCGTCTCCCAGCCCGAACAAGCTGTTCGGATATGCTCTGAGCTCTTTATCTTGCAAACCGAGTTTGTCGAAGGTGGATTTAAACAAGATATCCGCGGAGCTTCCTTAGTCTACCAGCATTCGGTGGAGATTAGTGTTGGCCAATATGATAGTAATGACCATGGGATCATTGTCCCCCGGGATGATGCCTGTTGCGTCTTCTTGGGTAAAGGTAATAGTGGGGAGGTCGGATGGCCTCTCCCCTTCCCCGACGTGATATACCTCTTTAGGGTGTCTTTTGCGAGATAATTTAGAGATCCCTCCTCCTGTGAATCCTCCATTTTTCATATGAACATGTCTCTCAGGAGTGTGAGGTGGTCGTTCAACTCGTCCGACCTCTTCATCCCTTCTTCTTTTTCTTGGTTCATTCGCTTTGTTGGCTAAGTACCGATCTAGTCGCCCTTCTCTTGCCAATTTCTCTATGACATTCTTTAGGTCGAAGCACTCGTTAGTAGGATGTCCGTAAATTTGGTGGTACTCACAGTACTCTGTCCGACTTCCCCCTCCTCTTTTTTTTTATTGGGCGAGGTGGTGAGATCTTCTCAGTGTTGCATATTTCTCGGTAAACATCCACAAGAGACACCCGAAGAGGAGTCTAATTGTGGTATTTTCTAGGCTTCTCACCGGGTTGATCTTCTTTTTTCTTGGACTCTCTATCCTTGTCCCGAGAGAGGTAGGAGAATCCAGGTTTTGAGGTCTCTCCTAATCGAGAATTCTACTCCATGTTAATATACTTTTTTGTCCGTTCTTGTACCTCGTTCAGAGATGTTGGATGCTTTTTTGAAATGGAGTTACTAAAAGGTCCTTCTCGCAGGCCATTGATGAGACCCATGATGGCTACTTCTGTTGGCAGACTTTGTATGTCCGTACCCTTTTGTTGAATCTTTCCATGTAGTTGCGAGGACTCTCTAGATCTCCTTGTTTGATCCCTTATGACAAGTCATCTTAGCCTAGTTTTACTAGTCTTTTTCTTTGTTTTTATTGGGATTTATGCACTTTCTTGCATTGTAAGTAAGTGGTTTAGAGTGGAATTGCATGGTTTCTTTGAATCAATCAACCACTATTTAATTGATACTAAATCATGAGGTTTAAGCTAAATTTAATTGATTTTTAAATGATTTATAAACCTTGTGAATTTGGTGATACTTTGATTGGTTGTTTTGATTACTTGTAGGTGAAGAAAATAAGAAAACAAGAAAGAATAGCCTAAGAAGCGTGGCTCAAGGAAGAGAAAAGTGTAGCAAAGGAAACCAAGAAGTGTGGCACAATGAAGGAGAAAAGCCACGAAGCTTTCCACAAGAGCTCAATGCTCTCCAAGGAAGCAAGGCTGTGATGCTACGCTCCCCTTGAGAGCGGAGCACACTTTTGAACCAAGAAAGAGAGGGGAGAAACATGATGCTCCGCTCTTGCCAAGAGCATTATCGGGCATCCTCCAAAATAAATTCAAAGAGAAAAGCTTGCCAATGCTTGCCACAAGGTTCGAACCCATGGCCTAAGGAGCAAGGAGAAGCGCTCCTTGCAAGGAAAACAAACAAAAATTAGCTGAAGTGCACTCCACAAGTTTCGAACCCATGACCTGAGAGATAACAATAGCAGAGCAACAACACTCTTGGGCTAAATAATGGACCAAAATTCAAATTAAATTCAATTCTTCACCAAATTAGAAAGCCCACCCAAATTATAAAATCCAAGAATAGAAAGTCTATAAATAGAAGTTAGTTTGATTTAGTTAGGAACCTTTTTTGCTTCCTTTAGAATTTTCAATTTGTAATTTTGAGAGTTTTCACTTTGAATTTGGATCTTGGAGAATTTGGAAGAAGAATTGATCTCTCTTCTTCCTTGTTCTTGCTTGAGCACTCTTTACTTCTTGTCTTGGATCTTGGGTGGAGAATTGAAGAAGTTCTGTTTCAATCTCACCTTGAGATCTCTTGTTTAATCTTTCTGCATAATTCTATCAAAATCTGTTTACTGCTTCCATTCTTCTATTTCTTCTGCCATCTACTTTTCCATTTCCTTTTGCAATTGTTCTTGTTGGATCAAGGAAGGATTTGAGATCTAGACTTATTTTCTAGTCTCCTCCACTCCTGAGATCTTCAATTTCTCTTTTAATTTCTGCAATTAAGCTACATTACTTTCTGTTTTAAATTCTCCAAGCATTTTTACTTCTCTGTTTGAGATCTACTCCAATTCAATTCATCTTTTGCTCTTCTGTTTGTTGCAATTTACTTCTGCTTGTTTAAATTCTGTAATTCCAACTCCCAATCCCTTTTATAATTCAAGCAATTTACATTTCTTACACTTTAAGATTCAGTTATTTACATTTCTTGCAATCTAAGTTTCTGCAATTTAATTTACTTGTTCTTTAAGATTTAGCACTTTTATTTTCTGTTCTCTTTAATTTATTGCAATTCATCCCTTTCCCTTTAAACTCCATGAAATTTAGCTTCTGTCAATTACAAACCACTTAAATCAACCACTAAACTAAAATTGCTCAATCTTTCAATCCCTGTGGGATCGACCTCACTCATGTGAGTTATTATTACTTGATGCGACCCGGTACACTTGTCGGTGAGTTTCGTGTTGGATCGTTTTCCACACATCAAGTTTTTGGCGCCGTTACCGGGGATTGATTAGGTTGACAATGATTAAGTGAAGTGGTGGTCTAGATTAAGCACTTTTTCTTAACTTTTTTTTTATTTTTACTAAGCATATTAACTGTTTGACACATTGTGTCACCTAACCCTCTAACCACATTCTAGCATTAGAATGTTCATGTTTCATTTGGTTTGTTTGTGATTTTTTTTGCAAGTCATGGTGGCTGAGGTGCGTGAAGAGGGAGTGAGCAACAATGCTCAACCTGCAAGAAGGGTGTTGGCCTCTTACACTATCCCCAATCCCAGACATTATGGGAGCAGCATCCTCACCCCAAATGTTCAGGCAAATGACTTTGAGTTGAAGCCTCAACTAATCACCTTGGTGCAGAACAATTGTGCTTATGGAGGTAGCCCACTTGAAGATCCAAACCAACACTTATCCACTTTCCTGAGGATATGTGATACTATCAAATCTAATGGTGTGCATCCTGACATCTACAAGCTGTTGCTATTCCCATTTTCTTTGAGGGCCAATGCTACTCAATGGCTGGAAACCTTTCCCAAAGAGAGCATCAACAATTGGGATGAATTGGTGAGCAAATTCCTAGCCAAGTTCTACCCACCTCAGAGGGTCATCAAGCTGAAAACAGAGGTGCAAACATTCATTCAAGTGGATGGAGAGTCGCTGTATGAGACAGCTGAAGAAGCTCAGAACCTCATAGACATGGTAGCAAATAATCAATATTTCTTTGCTCATCAAAGACAATGCCAACCAGCCCAGAGAAGGGGTGTATTGGAGCTGGAAGGTGTGGATACCATCTTCAAAGTGATGCATCAACAAATTCAGCAACAATTTGAGCAGATGGCTAAGAAAATTGATGGACTGCAAATCGCTGCAGTAAATACACAAAGCCAATCTCAAACCTCACATGGGTGGAAGCAATCTGAAGAAAGTTTTGGGACATTCAATTATGAGCAACAAAGCCCTGAGCAGGTGCAATGCATGAATAACACTTCAAGTTCATTTCAACACAATTTCTATAGTGATGCACACAAGACACCCTGGAAGACTCATTCTAATTCAAGGTGGGGTGAGCCTCAGAATCAAGGACAAAGGGACTTCAACTCTGGCAGCCTCAGCAACACAAGCAACCAAAGCCATTCATCTAAAGATACTAACCAATTCAAAAACCCACAAAACACATATCACCAACCCCATAACAACTCACAAAACCACCAAAACAGCTTTTCAACATCCACATTCTACCCACAAAATAACCCCGCAAATAGTTCAAACAACTTCCAGCAACAACCATCTCATTTTACACAACCACAACCAAATCCAGACTCCCAAAGAATCTCTAGTCTAGAGATAATGATGGAGAAACTCATGAAAAATTAAGAGATGGCAAGGAAAGATCAAGCCATAACAAGTAAAAACCAAAAAGCTTCAATCAAAAATCTTGAGAGGCATATGGAACAAATGGCTAAACAAATTGCAGAGATGGGTGAGAAGCAACCAAATGCATCCCCTAGTGCCACTCAAGACTACCCAAGGGACAAAGGAAAAGCTACAAAGTGGGAGGAGTGCAAAGGAATCATAGTGGGAAGTGAGGAGACTGGGGAGAAGGAAGCCATCAATCAGGAAGAACACAACAGAGAAGTTCCACAAGAAGAGACAGAAGAGAGAAAAGAAGAGGATAGAAAGACCAAGAATGCAAAAAGCTCAAAGATAGACAAGAACATCCTTGAGCCACAGCTACAAGAGAAGAAGGAAGGGGTGAAGCCATATATCCCCAACCTTCCATATCCTCAAAGATTCAAGAAAGAGAACGAGGATAAGCAATATTTAAAATTCCTGGACATATTCAAGACACTCAGCATCAATATTCCTTTCTTAGAAGCACTTGAACAGATGCCTGTGTATGCCAAATTTATGAAGGAAGTGCTGACAAAGAAAAAAGTCCCTAAGAGAAGGACAAATTGTTGAGATGATAATGGAATGTAGTGCTATTCTCCAAAGAGAGTTGCCAGAGAAGAAAGATGATCCTGGGAGTTTTTATATACCTTGCACCATAGGATACATAACAATTGAGAAGTCATTCTGTGATCTTGGTGCAAGCATAAACTTGATGACTCTATCTCTTATGAGGAAGCTTCAAATTGTCGAGCTGAAATCCACACGAATACTTCTTCAAATGGCTGACAAATCCATTCAGCAAGCACTTGGAGTTGTAGAGAATGTGCTGATAAAAGTGGGGAAATTTCTTCTCCCAACTGATTTTGTCATCCTAGATATGGAGGAAGACCCTAACACGCCCATCATCCTCGGGAGGCCTTTCCTAGCTACGGGCAGAGCATTGATAGATGTTGAAAAAAGAGAATTGTTGCTAAGAGTGCATGATGAGCATCTAACATTTCATGTCTTCAAGACTTTACATGAGCCCTGGTGCACGAATTGTAAATCACACTTTTCACAACTCGTACCACTAACCAGCAAGTGCACTGGGTCGTCCAAGTAATACCCAACCCTTGTGAGTTTGAAGCTCGTCACAGTCATTCAATCCCTGAATCCTACTCGGAATACTACAGACAAGGTTTAGACTTTTCGGATTCTCAAGAATGCGGCCAATGGATTCTAGCTTATACCACGAAGATTCTGATTAAGGAATCCAAGAGATACTCATTCAATCGAAGGTAGAATGGAGGTGGTTATCAGGCACGCGTTCATAGGTTGAGAATGGTGATGAGTGTCATGGATCATCACATCCATCATATTGAAGTGCGAATGAACATCTTAGATAGAAACAAGCGTGTTTGAATAGAAAACAAAAATAATTGCATTAATTCATCGAGACACAGCAGAGCTCCTCACCCCCAACAATGGAGTTTAGAGACTCATGCCGTCAAAGAGTACAAAGTTCAGATCTAAAATGTCATGAGGTACAAAATAAATCTCTAAAAGTTGTTTAAATACTAAACTAGTAACCTAGGTTTACAGAAAATGAGTAAACTAAGATAGATAGTGCAGAAATCCACTTCTGGGGCCCACTTGGTGTGTGCTGGGGCTGAGACTTGAGATTTACACGTGCCTAGGCTGTTTCCAGAGTTAAACACCAGGTTGTAACCTGTTTCTGGCATTTAACTCCAACTTGTAACCTGTTTCTGGCGTTTAACGCCAGAATGCAACATGGAACTGGCGTTGAACGCCAGTTTACGTCATTTATCCTTGAGCAAAGTATGGACTATTATATATTGCTGGAAAGCCCTGGATGTCTACTTTCCAACGCAATTGAGTGCAGGGAGGTCAGAATCCAACAGCATCTGCAGTCCTTTTTCAGCCTGAATCAGATTTTTGCTCAGCTCCCTCAATTTCAGTTAGAAAATACCTGAAATCACAGAAAAACACACAAACTCATAGTACAGTCCAGAAATATGATTTTTATTTAAAAACTAATAAAAATATAATAAAAGGTGACTAAAACATGCTAAAAACTACATGAAATTACCCCCCAAAAAGCGTATAAAATATCCGCTCATCACAACACCAAACTTAAATTGTTGCTTGTCTCCAAGCAACTAAAAACAAAGTAGGATAAAAAGAAGAGAATATACAATGAATTCCAAAAACATCTATGAAGATCAGTCTTAATTAGATGAGCGGGGCTATTAGCTTTTTGCTTCTGAACAGTTTTGGTATCTCACTTTATCCTTTGAAGTTTAGAATGATTGGTATCTATAGGAACTCAGAATTTAGATAGTGTTATTGATTCTCCTAGTTCAGTATGTTGATTCTTGAACACAACTACTTTATGAGTCTTGACCGTGGCCCTAAGCACTCTGTTTTCCAGTATTACCATCGGATACATACATGCCACAGACACATAACTGGGTGAACCTTTTCAGATTGTGACTCAGCTTTGCTAAAGTCCCCAATTAGAGGTGTCCAGGGTTCTTAAGCACACTCTGTTTTTGCTTTGGACCTCGACTTTAACCGCTCAGTCTCAAGTTTTCACTTGACACCTTCACGCCACAAGCACATGGTTAGGGACAGCTTGGTTTAGCCGCTTAGGCCAGGATTTTATTCCTTTAGGCCCTCCTATCCACTGATGCTCAAAGCCTTGGATCCTTTTTATTACCCTTGCCTTTTGGTTTTAAGGGCTATTGGCTTTTTCTGCTTGCTTTTTCTTTTTCTTGCTCTCTTTTTTTTTTGCATTTTTTTTGCATTTTTTTTCTGCAAGCTTTGTTCTTCACTGCTTTTTCTTGCTTGAAGAATCATTTTTATGATTTTTCAGATTATCAAATAACATTTCTCCTTTTTCATCATTCTTTCAAGAGCCAACAATTTTAACATTCATAAACAACAAATTCAAAAGACATATGCACTGTTTAAGCATTCATTCAGAAAACAAAAAGTATTGCCACCACATCAAAATAATTAAACTATTTTAAAATTTGAAATTCATGTACTTCTTTTTCTTTTTCAGAAAACATTTTTCATTTAAGAAAGGCGATAGATTCATAGGACATTCATATCTTTAAGACATAGACACTTAGATACTAGTGATCATGTAATAAGACCCAAACATAAATAAACATAAAGCATAGTAAACGAAAAACAGAGAAATAAGAACAAGGAGATTAAGAAACGGGTCCACCTTAGTGAGGGTGGCGTCTTCCTCTTCTTGAAGAACCAATGGTGCTCTTGAGCTCCTCTATGTCTCTTCCTTGTCTTTGTTGCTCCTTCCTCATAGCTCTTTGATCTGCAGTCAAATGCTCTACCACTGAACTATTGACCCTTGAGATGAACCTCTCCATTTCTCATGACTCGAGGGTGGAAGCAACTGCCTTCCTTTTCCTCTTTCTAGAGGTTTCTCCGGCCTTAGGTGCCATAAATGGTTATGGAAAAAAAATCAACGCTTTTTTTCCACACCAAACTTAAAAGGTTTGCTCGTCCTCGAGCAAAAGAAGATAGAAGGGAGTAGAAGGAGAAGTGGAGGAGAAGGAGGTGTGTGAATGGGTGGGTATGGGAGGGGAATGGTTTGAATTGGAATGGTGAGGTGGGGATCCTGTGGGGTCCACAGATCAAGTGGGGTCAAGGACTTAATATCCCTGCTCCAATTAGGCGTGTAAAACGCCCTTGCTGTGCAATCCTGGCATTTAACGCCAGACTGTTGCTTGTTTCTGGCGTTAAACGCCCAAATGTAGCCTGTTTCTGGCGTTTAACGCCAAGCAGATGCTTGTTTCTGGCGTTAAATGCCATCTTGGTGCTTGTTTCTGGCGTTAAACGCCAGACAGATGCTTGTTTCTGGTGTTTAAACGTCAGACTGCTCTCCTCCAGGGTGTGCTATTTTTAATGCTATTTTTCATTCTGTTTTTTGATTTTTCAGTAGTTTTTGTGACTTCACATGATCATCAACCTAATAAATCACGAAATAACAAAAAGAAAATAAAATAGATATGATTAAATAACATTGGGTTGCCTCCCAACAAGCGCTTCTTTAATGTTAATAGCTTGACAGTGAGCTCTCATGGAGCCTCACAGATAATCAGAGCAAGGTTGGAACCTCCCAACACCAAACTTAGAGTTTGGTTGTGGCCTCCCAATACCAAACTTAGAGTTTGAATGTGGGGGTTTTGTTTGACTCTGTATTGAGAGAAGCTTTTCATGCTCCCTCTCCATGGTTACAGAAGGAGAACCTTGTGTCTTATAGTTTGCAATGTCTGCAAACCACAGAGCTTCCTGAATGGCAAACAATTGCTCATCCGAAAAGGTTTCAGAGATCTCAGTAGGAGGGAGGGGTGCTCCTACTACTGGTTCTATCCGGGACAGGTGATCAGCTACTTGATTCTCTGTCCCTTTTCTGTCTCTTATTTCTATATCAAACTCTTGCAGAAGTAACACCCATCTTATGAGCCTGGGCTTTGAATCCTGCTTTGTGAATAGATATTTAAGAGCAGCATGGCCAGTGTACACAATCACTTTTGATCCTACTAAGTATGATCTAAACTTGTCAATGGCATAAACCACTGCAAGCAGCTCTTTTTATGTGGTTGTGTAATTTTTCTGGGCATCATTTAAAACATGGCTAGCATAATAAGTGACATGTAGAAGCTTGTTATGCCTCTGTCCCAATACTGCACCAATGGCATGGTCACTGGCATCACACATTAGTTCCAAAGGTAATGTCCAATCTGGTGCAGAAATAGCTGGTACTGTGACCAGCTTAGCTTTCAGGGTTTCAAACGCCTGAAAACACTCTGTGTCAAACACAAATGGCGTGTCAGTAGCTAGCAGATTGCTCAGAAGTTTTGCGATTTTTGAAAAATCCTTTATAAACCTCCTATAGAATCCTGCATGCCCCAGAAAGCTTCTGATTGCCTTAACATTGGTGGGTGGTGGTAATTTTTCAATTACCTCTACCTTAGCTTGATCCACCTCTATTCCCTTGTTCGAAATTTTATGCCCAAGGAAAATTCCTTCAGTCACCATAAAGTGACATTTTTCCCAATTTAGAACCAGGTTAGTCTCTTGGCATCTTTTCAGAACAAGTGCTAGATAGTTAAGACAGGAGCTAAATGAGTCTCCAAATACTGAGAAGTCATCCATGAAGACTTCCAGAAATTTCTCTACCATATCAGAGAAGATAGAGAGCATGCACCTCTGAAAGGTTGCAGGTGCATTGCACAGACCAAAAGGCATTCTTCTGTATGTAAATACTCCAGATGGACATGTGAATGCTATTTTCTCTTGGTCCTGAGGATCTACTACAATTTGGTTGTAACCTGAATAGCCATCCAAAAAGCAGTAGTATTCATGACCTGCTAGTCTTTCTAGCATCTGGTCTATGAATGGTAAAGAAGTGATCATTCCTAGTGGCTGTATTGAGCCTTCTGTAGTCAATACACATACGCCACCCTGTAACTATTCTTGTAGGAACCAGTTCATTTTTTTCATTATGAACCACTATCATACCTCCCTTCTTAGGGACAACATGGACAGGACTCACCCAGGGGCTATTAGAAATAGGATAAATAATCCCAGCCTCTAGTAACTTAGTGACCTCTTTCTGCACCACCTCCTTCATGGCGGGATTTAGCCGCCTCTGTGGTTGAACCACTGGCTTAGCATCATCCTCCAATAGGATTTTGTGCATGTATCTGGCTGGGCTAATGCCCTTAAGATCACTTATGGACCACCCAAGAGCTGCCTTGTGTGTCCTTAGCACCTGAATTAGTGCTTTCTCTTCCTGTGGCTCTAAAGCAGAGCTTATGATTACAGGAAAAGTGTCACCTTCTCCCAGAAATACATATTTCAGGGATGGTGGTAGTGGTTTGAGCTCGGGATTAGGAGGTTTCTCCTCTTCCTGAGGAGTTTTCAGAGGTTCTTTTATTTCCTCTGGTTCCTCCAGATCAGGCTGAACATCTTTAAAAATGTCCTCTAGCTCTGATTCGAGACTCTCAGTCATATTGACCTCTGATAAACCACTATTTCATGGTTTATCTTGTGCTCAATTGAGTGGATTTTATTAACTCTTTACCCACTTATTCATACTATTTGCATGGTTTTACATTTGTCTTCCTAATTATGTGCTTTGATTGAAAACATGCTTCTTTGGCCTTAAGTTCCCTATGTTTAAATCCTCTCTTATTACCATTAGATGCCTTGATATGTGTCTTAAGTGATTTCAGAGATTACATGGCAGGAATGGCTCAGAGGATAGAAAGGAAGCATGCAAAAGTGGAAGGAATACAAGAAGTTGGAAAAACTGCTAAGTTGTTCAGCCTGACCTATTCGCACTCAAACGGCTATAACTTTAGCTACAGAGGTCCAAACGACGCGGTTTCAGTTGCGTTGGAAAGCTAACGTTCGGGGCTTCGATTTGATATATAATTTGTCATAGCTGTCCTGAATTTAGGTGACGCGAACGCGTGAATGACGCGCCCACGTCGCATCTGCAAATTTCAATCCGCGCGGACACGTGGACGACGCCTCCGCGTCACTTGCCCGCGACCTGAACGTAACAGAAATTGCAGGGAGCAATTTTTGGGCTGCTTTTGACCCAGTTTTCAGCCCAGAACACACATATTAGAGGCTATAAAGTGGGGGAATGCATCTATTCATAATCATGCTTTCATATTCACAATTTTAGGATTTAGATGTAGTTTTTAGAGAGAGAAGTTCTAAAGGATTTAGGATTAGGATTCCTCTTAAAGGATTTAGAATTTCTTCTTCATCACAGGTTCAATATTTCTTTTATTTATTTTTATTTTTCCAATTTAATTTATGAATTCCCATGTTAGAATTGATTTCTTTATTTAATATATTTTGAGGTACTTCAGACTTATGATTGCTTTCTTTAATTTATGTTACTGTTGCTTCCAATCTGAAGACATTTTTATTCCAGTAGATTTACTTTTCCCTTTTGGTCTTGGTTAAGAAATCAGTAACTCAGGAGTTATCAAACTCAACATGATTAATAATCGTTATCTTTGCTAATTGAATTGAACTTCAATAATCCCAATATTTCCTTAGGGATTAACTAGGATTTGAGGATCTAACTAATTAGTCACTTGACCTTCCCTTGCTCTAGCAAATGTTAACTAAGTGGAATTAAGGTTCAATTTTCATCATCATTGATAAGGATAACTAGGATAGGACTTCCAATTTCTCACACCTTGCCAAAAGTATATTTTTACAGTTATTTATTTATTTTACAGTCTTTTACCTATTTTAATTGCAATTTAAATTACTTGTTCCTCATCTTCACAATCCTGATTTACAATCTTCATAACCAATAATAAGAACATACTTCCCTACAGTTCCTTGAGAAGACGACCCGAGGTTTACTTCGGTTATCAATTTTTAAGGGGTTTGTTACTTGTGACAACCAAAACGTTTGTACGAAGGGATTTCTGTTGGTTTAGAATCTATATCTACAACGCAACTATTTTTATAAAATTCTTTACTGGCAAAAATCCTAACGTCAAAATGGCGCCGTTGCCGGGGAATTGCAAACGTGTGCCTTATTATTGGTTTTTGTAAATATTTACTTTTTGCTTGTTTATTTGTTTTTATTTTTGTTTTTATTTTTGCTTTTTCGTAAATTAAGAGGTTATTGATTTTTATTTATTTATTAAAAATTTTTCAAAAATTTTTTCTTGGTGTTCATCTTGATCTTCAAGTTGTTCTTTGTGTTCATCTTGACCTTCAAGTTGTTCTTAATTGTTTTCTTTGTTTTGATCTAAAAATTTTAAGTTTGGTGTCATTTTATTGTTTTTCTCTTTCCTCATTAAATTCAAAAAATTCAAAATTTAAAACTCAAATTTCAAATTTCAAAATTCAAATCTTTTTCAAAAATCATATCTTTTCAAAAGCTTATCTTATCTTATTTCAAAAATCAAATTTCAAAATTCAATATTTAAATTTCAAATTTCAAAATTTCAAAATTCAAATTTCAAAAATTTAAAATTCAAAATTTCAAAATTTAATTTTTTATTTTAAAATTTAAATTTCAATAACCTTTTAATTTATAAATTTGTTTTTATTTTTTGTTTTTAATTTTTATTTACTATTATGAGTTCTCACCACTCTCGCTTTGAGTTTGGTTCCAATGTTATTGCAAGGAATGGAAATTATAACAGGAACATGCATCAAGGTCAAAACAATCAGAGATGGAAGGAGCCACGAGGATCTGATCAACCCTTCCGTGACAACCAACATCCACCAAATCACTATGGTCAAAAACCATTCCGAGGTGCATACCAAGATGATAGATATGATGGACCCCCATCATATGCTTATGAACCACCTCCCCAACATACCTTTGAACCACCAAACTCACAAGCCACTTTCCGCCATTTACCTCCATATGACCCTAACCCTCAACCACCATACCAACCACCTTATGAGCCATATGAACCATATATAGAACCACCCCAATTCCAACCCAATTACTCCCAAGAACCACTACCTCAATATTTGCCATCTCCATATCCATCAATCCAAGAGCACTATGATCCTACTATTGATAGCCGAGCGCAACAAGAATCAATGGATCGTCTCACGAAAACATGTGCAAAACTTCAAGCAACCCTTCACCAATTGAATCAAGCAATAAATAGACTACCTTCCCGACGTTCGGACACTCAAGGAACCCCCATGGCTTTATGTGGGTAATCTAATGAAGAACACAGCATGAAGGAGATACTAGAAACTCTAGTGGACAGTACGGAACATGACTTTGTACTGAAACAAGTGGAGGAAGCTGTAATTATTAAAGAAGAAGAATTGGTTGAAGACTTGGGAGATGCTGAACCTCCATGGGAAAGTCAAGACATAGAGCCTCCTTCCAAGATGGTTGTATTTGATGTTGAGGAGGGTGTACAACCTCCAAGGCATTTCATGGTTAAGGACTTGGAAGAGGCCGATCAAGAGATGGAGACTAAAGAAGAAGAAGCACAGCCTCCCATGCCCTTGGTGAGCAATGAAAAAGAGATTGAATTGGAAGAAAGCTACCAAGAGGAAGAGGTTGATATTGAAGAAACATGCAAAGAGGTGGAAGTTGTCAAAGAGCACATGGGAGTGGAGCTTGAAATCACCTTGCAAAAAGTATATTTTTACAGTTATTTATTTATTTTACAGTCTTTTACCTATTTTAATTGCAATTTAAATTACTTGTTCCTCATCTTCACAACCCCGATTTACAATCTTTGTAACCAATAATAAGAACATACTTCCCTGCAGTTCCTTGAGAAGACGACGCGAG
The DNA here is from genome assembly GCF_000816755.2 of Arachis ipaensis. NCBI lineage: Eukaryota > Viridiplantae > Streptophyta > Magnoliopsida > Fabales > Fabaceae > Arachis > Arachis ipaensis. The sequence goes on along the minus strand of NC_029791.2, from coordinate 48,190,658 downwards.
GTTTGAATACTTCGGTTATCAATTTTTAAGGGGTTTGTTACATGTGACAACCAAAATGTTTGTACGAAGGGATTTCTGTTGGTTTAGAATCTATATCTACAACGCAACTATTTTTATAAAATTCTTTACTTGCAAAAATCCTAACATCAACCTCTTCCACCAGGGAGTCAATAATATCAACGCTCAGGCAGTCGTCTAATGTGTCTGGATGTTGCATAGCTTTGACAACATTCAACTTAAACTCATCCTCATTGACTCTCAGGGTTATCTCCCCTTTTTGGACGTCAATGAGGGTTCGTCCAGTTGCTAGGAATGGTCTTCCTAGAATGAGAGTTGCACTCTTGTGCTCCTCTATTTCCAGCACTACAAAGTCAGTAGGGAAGGCAAATGGCCCAACCTTGACAATCATGTCCTCAATTATGCCTGATGGGTATTTAATGGAGCCATCATCAAGTTGAAGACAGATCCGGGTTGGTTTGACCTCTTCAGTCAAGCTAAGCTTTCTGATAGTGGATGCAGGGATTAGGTTGATGCTTGCCCCAAGATCACATAAAGCTGTCTTGGTGCAATTACCCTCTAATATGCATGGTATCATAAAGCTCTCGGGATCTTTAAGCTTTTCTGGGAAGCTTTTCAAAATGACTGCACTGCATTCTTCAGTGAGGAGAACTCTTTCAGTTTCTCTCTAATCCTTCTTATGACTCAAGATATCTTTCATGAACTTGGCATAAGAGGGTATTTGCTCAAGTGCCTCTGCAAATGGAATCTTTATTTCAAGAGTCCTGAGATAGTCTGCAAAGCGGACAAATTGCTTATCCTGCTCCTCTTGGCAGAGTTTTTGAGGATAAGGCATCTTGGCTTTGTATTCCTCAACCTTGGTTACTGCAGGTTTATTTCCTACAGAAGTGGTTGGAGAAGCCTTTTTAGAGGGGTTGTTATCAGCACTTGTGTGTGTCTGATCCCTCACTGGCGTTTGAATGCTAGGATTAGAAGCTTGATTGGCGTTAGACGCCAGCTTCTTACCTGTTTCTGGCGTTTGAACACCAGAACTGAGCTTCCATTGGGCGTTTGATGCTAGCTCCTTGCTTGTTTCTGGCGTTTGAATGCCAGAATTGTTCCTCTCCGGGCTCTTACTGTCCTCAGAGGGATTTTGGATAATATTTTGCTCATCCTCTGTCAGTTGTTCTTTCCTTGGCTTTCTGCTGCTCTGAAGTGAGGTATTTAATATTTTCCCACTTTAATTGAACTGCCTGGCACTCATCTGTTATCTGCTTTGATAACTGCTGTTTTGTCTGATTCAATTGTGCCTCCATATTTTTATTAGCATTTTTAGTGTCTTGTAGCATCTCCTTGAGTTCCGCTAGCTGTTTTGTTAGAAAGCACAATTGTTGATTGAGTTCAGCAACTTGTTCTGGAGGACCAAGTTCAGTAGACACTGCTTTGGCTTCTTCTTTTATGGAGGACCCATTACTTATGTACAGATGCTGGTTTCTTGCAACTATATCAATAAGCTCTTGAGCCTCTTCAATAGTTTTCCTCATGTGTATAGATCCACCAGCTGAGTGGTCTAGGGACATCTGAGCTCCTTCTGTAAGCCCATAGTAGAAGATGTCTAATTGCACTCATTCTGAAAATATTTCAGAGGGGCATTTCCTTAGCATCCCTCTGTACCTTTCCCAGGCATTATAAAGGGATTCATCATCTTTTTGTTTAAAGCCTTGGATGTCCAGCCTTAGCTGTGTCATCTATTTTGGAGGGAAATATTGATTCAGAAATTTGTCTGATAACTGTTTCCATGTCCTTATGCTTGCTGTGGGTTGGTTATTTAACCACCTTTTTGCTTGATCTTTTACAGCAAACGAAAACAGTAACAGCCTGTATACATCCTGATCTACCTCCTTGTCACCTACTATGTCAGTAATTTGCAAGAATTATGCCAGAAACTCAGTAGGTTCTTCCTGTGGAAGACCGGAATACTGGCAGTTTTGCTGCACCATGACAATGAGCTGAGGATTTAGCTCAAAACTACTTGCTTTGATGGAGGGTATACAGATACTACTCCTATATGCAGCAGTAGTGGGATTATCATATGACCCCAGAGTCCTTCTGGACTGTTCACTTCCACTTAGATCCATGATGGATAAAAATGGAATTGATATGAATTGCAAAGAGAATATATTTTTAAATTTTTTTTTTGAAAACCGAAATTAAAATAAAATTAATAAAATAAATGAAAAATTGACTAAAATTTCGAAAATTTGAAGAAAAAGAAATAAAAGAAAATTGAAAACTAAATTAATTAATTAAAAATATTTGAAAAAGATGTGGGTGAGGATTTTCGGAAAAAAAATGAAGAGAGAGAAATTGGTTAGGAAGTTTAAAATTAAAAACTAAATTAATTAATTAAAAAGATTTGAAATTAGAAAAGATATGATAAGCTAGGTAAGAGAAGATAAGGAATTTAAATTAAATTAAAAAGTTTTGAAATTTAAATTTTAAATTTGAAAATTAAAATTTGAAAATTGAATTTTGAATTTTCAAAAAAAGTCAACAATATAAGATAAGGATTTGAAAAAGATTTAAATTTTGAAAAGATTTGATTTTTTAAATTTGAAAATTAAATTTTGAATTTTAAATTTTAAAATTTGAATTTTGAATTTTGGAAGTTGAAATTTGAAATTTGAAATAAGATAAGATAAGATTTTGAAAAAGATATGATTTTTTTTTTGAAAAAGATTTGAATTTGAAATTTTTAAAACTAAGATAGTAAAAAATTTAAAATAAAATCTGAATTTTTAAAAGGAAAATTCAAAAAATCAATTAAAATAAAGGAAAAAGATATTTTTGAATTCAATGAGGAAAGAGAAAAACAATAAAAAGACACAAAACTTAAAATTTTTAGATCTAATGCTCCTTATTTTCGAAAATTTGGAGGAAAAACACCAAGGAACACCAAACATAAAAATTTTAAGATCAAAATGCAAGAAAGACTCAAGAACACCTTGAAGATTCACAAGAACACGAAGAACAAAAATTCAAAAATTTAAAAGAAAATAAAAATATGCAATTGACACCAAACTTAAAATATGAAACTAAACTCAAACAGAAAAACTCAATTATTAGTTTATAGAATTTTTGACAAATTTAAAAAGAGAAAATAAGGATTTTTAAAAAAAAATTCGACTAAAAAAATAATAGAAGACTCTAAACCAAAAAGAAAAATTTTTCCTAATCTAAGCAACAAAATAAACCGTCAGTTGTCCAAACTCGAACAATCCCCGGCAACGGCGCCAACAACTTGGTGCACGAATTGTAAATCACACTTTTCACAACTCGTACCACTAACCAGCAAGTGCATTGGGTCGTCCAAGTAATACCTTACGTGAGTAAGGGTCGAATCCCACAGAGATTGTTGGCTTGAAGCAATCTATGGTTATTTTGTAATTCTTAGTCAGGATATCAATTATAATTATCAGTTTGGACTGCGAAAAATAAAAGAGCATGAATTAAATACTTGTTATGCAATAATGGAGAATATGTTGGAGTTTTAGAGATGCTTTGTCTTCTGAATCTCTGCTTTCTCCCTGTCTTCTTCTTCACGCACGCAAGGTTCTTCCTATGGCAAGCTGTGTGTTGGTGGATCACCGTTGTCAATGGCTACCATCCGTCCTCTCAGTGAAAATAGTCCAGGTGCGCTGTCACCGCACGGCTAATCATCTGTCGGTTCTCACTCATGCTGAAATAGGATCCATTGATCCTTTTGTGTCTGTCACTACGCCGAACCCTTGTGAGTTTGAAGCTCGTCACAGTCATTCAATCCCTGAATCCTACTCGGAATACCACAGACAAGGTTTAGACTTTTCGGATTCTCAAGAATGCTGCCAATGGATTCTAGCTTATACCACGAAGATTCTGATTAAGGAATCCAAGATATACTCATTCAATCGAAGGTAGAACAGAGGTGGTTGTCAGGCACACATTCATAGGTTGAGAATGGTGATGAGTGTCACGGATCATCACATCCATCATATTGAAGTGCGAATGAACATCTTAGATAGAAACAAGCGTGTTTGAATAGAAAACAGAAATAATTGCATTAATTCATCGAGACACAGCTGTTTCCAAAGTTAAACGCTAGGTTGTAACCTGTTTCTGGCGTTTAACTCCAACTTGTAACCTGTTTTTGGCATTTAACGCCAGAATGCAACATGGAACTAGCGTTGAATGCCAGTTTACATCATTTATCCTTGAGCAAAGTATAAACTATTATATATTGCTGGAAAGCCTGGATGTCTACTTTCCAACGCAATTGAGAGTGCGCCATTTGAACTTCTGTAGCTCCAGAAAATCCATTTTGAGTGCAGGGAGGTCAGAATCCAACAGCATCTGCAGTCCTTTTTCAGCCTGAATCAGATTTTTGCTCAGCTCCCTCAATTTCAGTCAGAAAATACCTGAAATCACAGAAAAACACACAAACTCATAGTATAGTCCAGAAATATGATTTTTATTTAAAAACTAATAAAAATATAATAAAAGGTGACTAAAACATGCTAAAAACTACATGAAATTACCCCCAAAAAGCGTATAAAATATCCGCTCATCAAGCCCACTCAAGAAGAAGAATGCAAGAAGGATAAGGCCAGAGATCATAGCTCAAAGAAGACAATTAAGGAGTCAACTCCAAGGTTCTTAAACTCATACTTGAAAGAAGTAGAGATGGTGCAACAAACCAAAGAAACCAAGAAGGAACTAGATCCAAAACCTCCAGATGAGAACCTCAAAACTCCAGATAAAGAACCACCAAGGCATGAATTATCTCCTGAAAAAGAATAGAAGAAGAAGAGGCTAAAAGGGTGGAGAAATAAGAAAATCCCCACTGAAGGCTTCTCACCAAGGGATAAAGTGATGTTAAACACCCAACCAATGAAGGTGTCTCCACAATTATCTGAGTGCTACACTGTGAACCGGATCCTTTCACTTGAACACCTAGAGATCATCAAAGAGGAGACCGGAAGAAAGTTCACAGTAAGAGGAGAAAAGCTGAGGCACTATGATTTTCAACTCCATGATCAAAGGATGAGATGTCAAGCTAATGACAATAAAGAAGCGCTTGTTGGGAGGCAACCCAACCTGAGGTAGTTTTCTTTTCATAGCTATTTCAATACAAAGGTTAAGTGGTTTTGTCTGTATTGCAAGGATCTAAGTTTGCTGTTGCACACCAAAACAATTTAAGGGAGAATGAAAGATTCTAAGTTTGGTCTTCCACCAACATTTTATCTAAAAAGCATACTCTCACTTCCTGCATAATGCTAGCTCCAAGCAATCAAACAAATCATGTAACCATTTAGTTGCTTTCTAATTTTAGCTCCATAACCTTTAGCAAGGCCAAGAGAATTCATAATTGGTTAACTAGTTGCATCAGAGGCAGTGGCAAGAAATTAAGTTTGGTGTTCCCACACCAAAATAAATCCAAAAGACATACTCAATTCATGCATACTGACCATTCAATTAAGGGCTTGAGAAGCAAGCAACTTTTGAGAATTATGCAGGAAACTAGCCAACATTTGAAGACAATTTGCATTATGACTCAAAAGGGATACAACAGAAGGAAGAATGAAAAGTGGCAACCCAAAAGGTTGTGTCTACACTCAATCTTGGTTGTTGGAAAAGTACTTTAAATTGGGAATTCTTTATGCCTGGCTAGAATGTTTATTTAGTTGCAAATGGAAGTACATGCTAAAGAAAGCTATCTGCATAATTTTTGCTAGAATAAGCTATCTGCATAATCTTGTCATCTTTCATTAACTTGAGTATTCTGTTTTGTTCCCCTTGCTGTTTGAATAAAAGAAAAAATGTCTGACTTAGAAAAGTAATTGTTCAATATTGCAAAAGTTAGAATGAAAGTTAGTGGTGGTATGTGTTTGATTCAATTGTTAACTCACAAAATAAATGCTGCATAATGACATGTTACTTGAAGCTTAAGCTAGTTTGCTGCTATGATCCTTCAACTAATAAAATTCGTGAATCAAAACAGAAAAAAAAAGAAATAGAAAAGCCAAAAGTGGCAAAGAAATAAACAATAAGGCTAGACACCAATAGCTTGGACCCTAGGACACATGCCTGTGGTGTTTTTGTACTAGGATATGCTTGGACAAGTAAGTTCTAAGGAGTATTTCAAAACTTGGCCACTTAGATCAACTGATTTGGGATTGCCAACTGAAAGTCCACAATAAAGAGCAACCTAGCTACAAAACACTTAGTTATCCAAAGAGATGTTGGGCATCAATGATCCTAGGAGGAAAAAGGTGAGCCATGTGTCTGTGGTGAAGGAATGTTGTGTACAATTAAGCCAAAGGCTGCTGTAACATTTAACACCAAGCCTTCAATGAGCAATAAGCTCTATAAGCAAAAGAAAGAAGAAGAAAAAAAAAGTTAACTAGGGAAGTAAGCAGAAAGCAAGGCATTGTAGCAGCAACCTTAGTGAACCCTTGAGGAAACATTGTTTATTAAGCAGCAAGTAATAAATGAGCTACTATTGATCTGCATAAAACCCCATGAACCAAGTTCAATTATATGCTAAATAAGGACATGCATACTTCTCTATTTCATTCTATCTTCTCTTATGTTTAATGCTTGCTTGGGGACAAGCAAGTTTTAAGTTTGGTGTTGTGATGACAAGTCATCTTAGCCTAGTTTTACTAGTCTTTTTCTTTGTTTTTATCGGGATTTATGCACTTTCTTGCATTGTAAGTAAGTGGTTTGGAGTGGAATTGCATGGTTTCTTTGAATCAATCAACCACTATTTAATTGATACTAAATCATGAGGTTTAAGCTAAATTTAATTGATTTTTAAATGATTTATAAACCTTGTGAATTTGGTTATACTTTGATTGGTTGTTTTGATTACTTGTAGGTGAAGAAAAGAAGAAAACAAGAAAGAGTAGCCTAAGAAGCGTGGCCCAAGGAAGAGAGAAGTGTAGCAAAGCAAACCAAGAAGTATGCCACAATGAAGGAGGAAAGCCACGAAGCTTTCCCCAAGAGCTCAATGCTCTCCAAGGAAGCAAGGCTGTGATCCTACGCTTCCCTTGAGAGCGGAGCACACTTTTGAATCAAGAAAGAGAGGGGAGAAACATGATGCTCTGCTCTTGCCAAGAGCATTATCTGGCATCCTCCAAAATAAATTCAAAGAGAAAAGCTTGCCAATGCTTGCCACAAGGTTCGAATCCATGGCCTAAGGAGTAAGGAGAAGCGCTCCTTGCAAGGAAAACAAACAAAAATTAGCTGAAGTGCACTCCACAAGTTTCAAACCCATGACCTGAGAGATAACAAGAGCAGAGCACTCCACTGGGAGCAACACTCTTGGGCTAAATAATGGACCAAAATTCAAATTAAATTCAATTCTTCACCAAATTAAAAAGCCCACCCAAATTATAAAATCCAAGAATAGAAAGTGTATAAATAGAAGCTAGTTTGATTTAGTTAGGAACCTTTTTTGCTTCCTTTAGAATTTTCAATTTGTAATTTTGAGAGTTTTCACTTTGAATTTGGATCTTGGAGAATTTGGAAGGAGAATTGATCTCTCTTCTTCCTTGTTCTTGCTTGAGCACTCTTTACTTCTTGTCTTGGATCTTGGGTGGAGAATTGAAGAAGTTCTGTTTCAATCTCACCTTGAGATCTCTTGTTTAATCTTTCTGCATAATTCTATCAAATTCTGTTTACTGCTTCCATTTTTCTATTTCTTTTGCAATCTACTTTTCCATTTCCTTTTGTAATTGTTCTTGTTGGATCAAGGAAGGATTTGAGATCTAGACTTGTTTTCTAGTCTCCTCCACTCCTGAGATCTTCAATTTCTCTTTTAATTTCTGCAATTAAGCTACATTTACTTTCTGTTTTAAATTCTCCAAGCATTTTTACTTCTCTGTTTGAGATCTACTCTAATTCAATTCATCTTTTGCTCTTCTGTTTGTTGCAATTTACTTCTGCTTGTTTAAATTCTGTAATCCCAACTCCCAATCCCTTTTATAATTCAAGCAATTTACATTTCTTACACTTTAAGATTCAGTTATTTACATTTCTTGCAATCTAAGTTTCTGCAATTTAATTTACTTGTTCTTTAAGATTCAGCACTTTTATTTTCTGTTCTCTTTAATTTACTGCAATTCATCCCTCTCCCTTTAAGCTCCATGCAATTTAGCTTCTGTCAATTACAAACCACTCAAATCAACACTTGATTCACTTGACTAAATCAACCACTAAACTAAAATTGCTCAATCCTTCAATCCTTGTGGGATCGACCTCACTCATGTGAGTTATTATTACTTGATGCGACCCGGTACACTTGCCAGTGAGTTTTGTATTGGATCGTTTTCCACACATCAATCCCTAATAGGCTCGGGGTGTGTTTGGCTTTGTCCTTCTGGATGGAGAATCTGGCAAGGAATTTTTTTGCTAAGTCATCAAAACTTGTGATGGATCTAGGAGGCAAACTGTCGAACCACTTTATTGCTATCTTTGTTAGGGTAGTCGGGAAGGCTTTGCATCGAATAGCGTCTGAGGCTTCAGTGAGATACATTCTGCTGATGAAATTGCTAAGATGATGGCTTGGATCAGAGGTACCATCGTATGGGGTCATGTCGGGAGCTTTAAAATCCTTTGGAACTTCAGCGTTTATGATCTCTTTGGTGAAGGGATCTTGGTCCTTGTGGGAGCTGTCATCGTGATTGGACTGAATGGTTTTAGCTTTGAGATCAGCCTCGAGTTTTAGGAGCTTGTCTTCTAGCTCTCGGCGTCGCCTAGTTTCTCTTCGGAGGTCCGTCTCGGCTTCCCGTTGATGCTTGGCCTCTTTTTCGAGCTGTTTGAGATGATCTTGTTGAGCTTGTAGGGCATCCGGGATTTTTGTATTTGGTGAATGCTTGTCTTCGTTTGGTTGGGATGTATCTTTCGGTGTGATATTTGCATTCTTATGTAGGGTTCTATTTTCTAAATCAGAGTTATGGTCATTATCAAGGTTGTCCGACATGATGATGGAATGACTTCCAGGTCCCCGGCAACGGCGCCAATTTTCCGAGGGTTACCTGAAACTGTAGGTCGATCTCGGACGAGATCTGTGGTGGTGGCCAGAGCTGTCGTGTATGACTTGTTGAACTTAGTATTGCTACTGATCCTTCATCACCGGAGGGTAGTGGTACCTGCAAGAGACTCTGATGCTTAAGTTAGCACGTGCTTTAGGCATATTTTTAGTAGAATTAGAGTATGAGTTATACCTGGGTGCTCCAGTGTATTTATAATAGCGGGTAGTGACCTTTCTTCGAGATAAGTTAGTTTATCTTATCTTATCTTTGAGTGAAGTCATCTTATCTTTAAGGGGAACCACCTTTATCTTCTTATACTTTGGCTGCCTTTAGATTGGGCTATGTTCCTTTGTTTGGGCCTGCTTTAGGCTCCTCTGGCGATTTGGCCGAACTCTTTGAGAAGAAGCCGGTGGTGACCCAACCTGAAGAGGTCGGTCACTTGTGTCTTCCATCAGCCTGGGTCGCATAGCTCGACCCAGGGTATGAACACTACCCTACTGTTCCGAGGGTTACCTGAAACTGGAGGTCTATCTTGGACGAGATCTTCTGTACTGGTCGGTGCTGACGTGTCCGGCTGGTGAGTGGCGGCCGGAGCTGTCGTGTCCGACTTGTTGATCTAGCTGCACTGCTGATCCTTCGTCACCGGAGGGTGGGGGGTACCTGCAAGAGACTCCGATGCCTAAGTTAGCATGGGTATTAAGTAGGTTTTTAGTAGAATCAGAGTATGAGTTATACTTGGGTGCTCCAGCGTATTTATAATGGTTGTGGGCTGACCTTCTTAGGTAAGATAAGTTAGTTATCTTATCTTATCTTATCTTATCTTTGGGTGAGGTCAGCTTATCTTTAAGGGAACCGCCTTTATCTCTATAGGCTTGGGCTGCCTTTGGATGTGGGTCGTGTTCCTCTATTTGGGCCATTTATTGGGCTTTCCTGTCAATTTGGCCGATCTCTTTGAGAAGAGGTCGGATAGTCGGACCTGAAGAGGTCGGTCGCCTTGTCACTAATCATCCTGGGTCGGACAGCTTGACCCAGGGTGTGAACAGGTCCCCTGCTCGAGCTCGGTCTTTTCTTTTGAGATCGAGTCTCAGTTTTAGGACTTCGATTCTTCTTGGGTGAAACCGAACTCGAGCATTTTGTCGACTTCTTTCTTTGTAGAATCTTCCTTTTTGAATGTGGAATGTTTTCTTCTGAAAGTGCGCACTTTTCTGTTAGCGCTCTGTTCTTGGGAATGTGCGAGGGTTTAATGCCCTCATTAATTGGCTTTAATTGCCCCGTTTCTCTTAGCCTCTTTATTTTGAATTTTCCATTTCAGAAAAAACGGTTTCTCTTTTCCGTAACCTCCCTGTTTTTTCTCTCTTTCTGTTTTCGCCTGGGGTTTTTAGCTTTTGTCTCTTTCCTTTCGACATTGCTTGGTTATTGTTTCCTCCTGGCTGTGGAAGGGCGATTCCAGATTCTGCTCTTCTTTTCAACTTTCTCTCGAGGCTTTGTCTTGGTTCTTCTTTGCTCAAGAGACGGTTTCCAAACTTCATCGCTCCTGCTTCCAACTTTCTTCAAAATCTTTCTCTAGGTTGGTTCTATTTTTCTGTTTCTTCTTTCGTTGTTTTACCCTTGGCTTTTTGATGAAGCTTTGATTTTTTGTTTGAAATGCTTGCTGGAAAATCTGAACCTTTTTGCACCATTATGCTCAATTTGTTGTGATGCATGTTTCTGGCATTTCTTCTGATGATAGAGGTTTTGTTTGTTTGCATGTTCTGTTTCTGACTGTCGCCTTCGTGTTTTGGAATTTTTTGATGAACAGTCTGCGCCTTTTGAAGCTTTCTTTACTTGATAGACTTTGTAGCAGATGACGTTCTTTCTTATATTTACTTTGTCTTTCTCTTCGTGTTGTTGTTTGTCCGGAAAGGGGGTTTCGTCAAGATGTTAGCCTTGTAGATTTTTCCTGAGTCCTTACTCTGTCACTGCCTCCAAAGGATGCCCCTGGACCTTGTCTTGGGGTTTTTCTTTTACCTGTTTGTATGCTTGAGTCATGTTATGCTATGAGTTGATTTTTGATTTTGTCCGAGATGTTTGGGTTAGTAATCTATTTTCTTCTTGCTTGCTGTAGGACTAGTTGACCTCATGTCTTCTCGCAAGAACATTGTTGAGATATCTTCCCAAGTCCCTGAGGGCATGGATGATTGGGTGGATTCGATGGTTCTTTTGTGTGTTTCTTTGGTTGATTCTGAGTTTTGTCAGCAGCTTATGCAATTTCATAGGGTTTGTAGTAGTGGTAGTGAGGAAAAGAATTATGAGCTTGTACCCCCCACTCCTGAAGAGAGAGTCTGTTTCTCTACTCGAGTTGCTGGAGATCGTTCTTTTTTCTATGCATACGATTACTTTTTTGGCCAGATGAATATCACCATTCCTTTTACTCCTTTTGAGACCAACCTGTTGTGGTCTTGCAATGTAGCTCCATCCCAAATTCACCCCAATTCTTGGGGTTTTATAAAGATCTTTCAATTTCTGTGTCATGAGTTTGACGTTCCTGCTTCGCAATCCCTTTTCTTTTATTTGTTTGTCTTGACAAAACCTGGGGTAGTGAAGAAAAAGGATGCCTAGGTTTCTTTCCGAGCTTCGCAAGGGAAGAAAGTTTTTTCTATGTATGACGAGTTATTTCGTGATTTTAAGAACTATTTCTTCAAGGTTCGAGCTGTCGAAGGAGCTCGTCCCTTTTTTCTGGATGAGAATGATGAGCCCACTTTTCCTTTAGAGTGGCAAAAGAACGTTGTTGTGTCGAGGTATTCTTGGGAGATGTTGGACGAGGTCGAGCAGGCCTTTGTGACTGTGTTAGAGGAGAATTGGGGGGGAGCCTCCCTATCTTGATACCAAAAAATTCTTAGGGGACCCCTCACTCCTTCGAGATGAGCTGGGTAGTGTTCAATTTTGGCTTTCCATGTTTTTTTGAGTTTATTTCTTTACGAGCTCTTTTTTTATTTGTAACTTGGTTTCCTGTTGTGATGCTTTGTTTGCAGAGATGATTAAGAATAAGGAATCCATGAAGGCCTTTAAGAGGGCAAGGAAGGCTACTGCAGCTCAACACGTCACAGCTAAGGCGACCGGTGAGGGATCATCTCAAGTTCAGTCGAAGCCGGCCATACCGAACTTGCCGGGGGTGAGGAAGGTAATCCCTACTCCCCGGTTCGTTTGGATGATCCTCCTCCAGTTTCTGTTGCTACTTCTGATGCTCCTCCAAACAAAAAACAAAAAACAACTGAGCCTTTCAACCTTGATGCCCCTGACTTTGACGCAGTTGAGTTTGTTGATCAGCAGATTGGTCCTTACGGTACCATTCCTACTGACGATGTCTCTCTCCTTCGCCACTTGGATTTTATAACTCGGAGTAGCGTCAAGATGGCACATATGGGAGCTGCCCTGTACCGAACTGCCCAAGACCTCCCTCTTCATGCTACCAAAGCTTTTATGGAGGAGGCTAAGCAAGAGTTCGACCGTATGAATGGTTTGAAGGAGGAGCTCCAACTGAAAGTGACCAAACTGGAGAAGGAGTTGGAGACCGAAAAGGCTAGTTCTGTTTCCTGGGCGGCTTCTCTGAGGTTGGCTGAGGATACCGCCTTGAGGCACAAGGATAGCTATGTTACGGCCTATAGGGAAGTGATGCGTCTCAGGGAGGAGTTGGAGTATGCCCGGGTTGACTATGCTGAGCTCCAAGGTCACCTTGTAGGTAGTGTAAATGCTGCTTATGAGAACCTGAAGGAGCAAGTTCGAGTTCTTGCTCCCGAGGTCAACCTTACTCTCTTTAGTCTGGACAATGTTGTAAAGGATGGTCGGATTGTCCCTGACGACCCTGATGACGATGATGTTGAACATTCCCCTGTGCTCGTTGCCAAAGCCTCCGAAGTGCCGACTTCTTCCGCTCCTTTAGCTGAGGTTGATCATCCCATGTCAGATCCTGACTGTCAAATCTTGAATCGGGATGATGGAACTGTGGATGCTGTGCCTATTCAGACTCGCCGTCCTTCACCTCGTGCTGCCAAGAAGCCTTCGGGTCCTCCCTGATTATGTGAATGCTTTGTGTAGATAGCCCGTCTTGTGGGCTTTTTGAACTCTTTATTTGTAAATAATGTTTGCTAACTGTTTGACACTCTTTTAGTTGCTTGTTTAGCAACTTTATTTTAAAAAACAAAGTAGTTTCCAAGCTTTTGGGGCTGATTTTGGTGGCCTCTGAAGCTTGTTATTATTATAACTTTGTGTTTTTATATCCTGTCTGTCTGCACTCAACTTGGCACTTTTCTAGGTTTTGTGAATGCTAGAACCTTTCATTGTCTGACCTCTCTAGATTGGCTTGATTCCTTTGCCTGCTCTTTTTCCAGTAATTCGCTTTGTTTGGATCTTGCTTAGGTTTTTATTAGGAATTACCTTGTATAGCACCTAAGGTCTTTTGGGAGACCGATTTCGTTGTGTCGATTTCGTTTGAGTTGTTGTTAGTGATCCTCTTTGGACTTTGTTTAGCTCTCTTTCAGGGATTACTTTTGTGATCCCTTGTTTTGGGCCGACTTCGTCATGTCGGGCTCTTCAAAGTTATTTTTTAAATCCTCTTTCTTGGACCTTGCTCAGGTCTCTTTCAGGGATTACTTCTATAACTTTTATGTTTTGGGCCGACTTCGTCATGTCGGGCTCTTCTAAGTTATTTTTGTAATCCTCTTTCTTGGACCTTGTTCAGGTCTCTTTCAGGGATTACTTCTATAACTTATATGTTTTGGGCAGACTTCGTCATGTCGAGCCCTTCTAAGTTATTTTTGTAATCCTCTTTCTTGGACCTTGTTCAGGTCTCTTTCAGGGATTACTTCTATAACTTTTATGTTTTTGGCCGACTTTGTCATGTCGAGCCCTTCTAAGTTATTTTTGTAATCCTCTTTCTTGGACCTTGTTCAGGTCTCTTTCAGAGATTACTTCTATAAATTTTATGTTTTGGGCCGACTTTGTCATGTCGAGCCCTTCTAAGTTATTTTTGTAATCCTCTTTCTTGGACCTTGTTCAGGTCTCTTTCAAGGATTACTTCTATAACTTTTATGTTTTGGGCCGATTTCGTCATGTCGAGCCCTTCTAAGTTAAAGTAATCCTCTTTTATAGGGTTGGCCAGACCTCTTTCCAGGGTTTACTTATAACTTTGGTTGACTTGGTCCGACTTCTTAACCTCGGCCAGTTTTTAAGTTATTATTTAGCAATCCATTAAGACCTCGTCAGGTCCTTTCTCCGGATCACTTTCGATAACTTCTTGCATTATTCTGTTTTCATCTTTGCCGATTTCTAGAAGGTGGGTTCAATCCTTGTTTAGTCGACCTTTAGATGACTTTGATTTTCATCTCTGCTGGTCTTTATCGTGATCGTGCAGTGAATTTTATTTTTTACTTTCTGCCGATCTGTTGCTTTATAATTGTGCGATGAATGTTTCAGATTAATGCATCTTGAAAACTTGTAGAACATCTACATATTTTATTTAAAGAAAATGCAAATATGTACATGTGGAATTTTTATCCTTTTAAGTCGGATAATTTGTGGATCTCAACTTGGTGCCTCATTAAAAAACCTTTTCAGGAAAAAGAGTACACCTTATGCTAAGATCCTTTACCATTCCTAGCTATAGTACCTTCTTAGGTTGCAGGCGTGCCATGACCTGGGAAGCTCTCGTCCCTCGAGTTCGGACAGTCTGTAGTAGCCCTTCCCAAGTACTTCTATGACTCGGTAGGGTCCTTTCCAGTTTGCTGCCAGCTTTCCTTCTCCATGTCGAGTTGTTCCGATATCATTTCGGATTAGGATGAGATCATTCTCCGTGAAACCTCATGGTACTACCTTTTGATTATATCTGGAAGCCATTCGACGTTTTAATGCTTCTTCCCTAATCCGAGCTCTCTCTTGGATTTCGGGAAGTAGGTCGAGCTCTTCCCTTTGAAGTTGGGAGTTGGCTTCTTCATTGTAGTGGACTACTCTAGGCGACCCTTCCTCGATCTCCACTGGGATCATTGCCTCCATTCCGTACGCTAATCGGAAGGGTGACTCCTTTGTGGTGGAATGTGGTGTTGTCCGATATGCCCATAGGACTTGTGGGAGCTCCTCAGCCCAGGCTCCTTTTGCGTCCTGTAACCTCCGTTTTATCCCAGCTAATATGACTTTGTTGGCAGCTTCGGCTTGTCCATTGGCTTGAGGATGTTCTACGGAAGTGAATTGTTGTTTTATGTTTAAGTCGGCCACTAACTTTCTGAAGCCTGTATCTGTGAATTGTGTGCCATTGTTTGTGGTGATGGAGTATGGGACCCCGAATCTTGTGACAATATTTCTATACAGGAATTTTCAACTTCTTTGAGCAGTGGCGTTAGCTAGGGGTTCTGCCTCAATCCACTTTGTGAAATAGTCTACCCCTACTATGAGGAATTTGACTTGTCCTGACCCCTGAGGGAAGGGTCCGAGGAGGTCGAGTCCCCATTTTGCAAATGGCCAAGGTGAGGTTACACTGATGAGCTCCTCTGGCGGGACGATGTGAAAGTTGGCATGTTTTTGACATGGTGGACATGTCTTTACGAACTCTGTGGCCTCCTTTTGTAGAGTTGGCCAATAAAATCCTGCCCGGAGTACTTTTTTGGTAAGTGCTTGTGCTTCGAGATGGTTGCCACAAATGCCACTGTGTATTTCTTCTAAAACTTCCCTTGTATTGGAAGTCGGCACACATTTTAACAATGGTATTGAAATTCCTCTTTTGTATAGAGTATTATTTATGATAGTGTAATGTTGTGCCTCCCGTTTTAACCTTTTTGCCTCCTTCTCATCTGTAGGAAGTGTTTTTGTTTTGAGGTAGTTATTTATAGGAGTCATCCATCCTTGATCTAGA
Source organism: Arachis ipaensis (assembly GCF_000816755.2). NCBI lineage: Eukaryota > Viridiplantae > Streptophyta > Magnoliopsida > Fabales > Fabaceae > Arachis > Arachis ipaensis. The sequence continues at coordinate 48,174,707 of NC_029791.2, read as the reverse complement.
CCTGTTATGGCTAATACTTTTTCCTCTTCCGAGATTGACAGGTTTTGTAGTATTTCCTGGATGAGGCTTCTATTGTTGCCTCCTAGTTTGGTGCTGGCTAGTTTTGAGAGTGCGTCAGCTCGGGTATTCTGTTCGCGGGTATGTGGTGGATCTCATATTCCCGGAGTTGTCCGAGCTGCTCCCTGGTTTTACCCAGGTACTTTTTCATAGTGGGGTCCTTGGCTTGGTAGCTCCCCGTTATTTGTGAAGTGATCACTTGTGATTCGCTGAAGATAATGAGTCTTTGAGCTCCGACCTCTTTAGCCAGCTTTAAACAAGCTAGTAGTGCCTCATATTCCGCCTGGTTGTTTGAGGCAAGGAACCCGAATTTGAGGAAAAGTTCAATTTGGATTCCTTGGTTGCTTTTAATTATCACACCTGCGCCGCTTCCAGTCTTATTCGAGGAACCGTCCACGTAGGGATTCCATTCTGTGGGGGTTTCCGGGGTGTCTGTAAATTCTGCAATGAAGTCGGCTAAGTATTGTGATTTGATGGCTATCCAAGCTTCGTATTGAAGGTCGAATTCGGACAACTCGACTGCCCATTGTAAGATCCTGCCTGCTAGATCTGTTTTCTGCAATATCCCTTTTATGGGCTGGTTGGTCCGAACCTTAATGGTGTGAGCTTGGAAGTACGGGCGAAGTCGTCGAGATGTTAGTATAAGTGCATAGGCAAATTTTTATATTTTTTGGTAGTTCAGTTCGGACCCTTGTAGTGCTTTACTAATGAAGTATACAGGTTGTTGCCCCTTGTTGTCCTCTCGAACTAGTGCTGAGGCTACTGCCCGACTTCCTACTGCGAGGTACAATATGAGTGGCTCTCCCTCTCGTGGTCGAGTTAGGATAGGTGGTTGTCCTAGGAAACTTTTGAAATCTTGGAAGGCTTGCTCGCACTCTGTTGTCCATTCGAACTTTTTTCCCTTCCTTAGAGTGGCGTAGAAGGGGAGAGACCTTATTGCTGATCCCGCTAGAAATCTAGACAACGCTGCCAACCTCCCGTTGAGTTGTTGTACCTCTTTGATACAAGTTGGGCTCTTCATGTTGAGTATGGCCTAGCATTTATCCAGATTTGCCTCGATTCCTCTTTGAGCATAAAACCCAAGAACTTGTCAGCTTCTACTGCAAAGGTGCATTTTGCAGGATTGAGTCGCATGCCATGCTTCTTTATAGTGTCGAACACTTAGACCAGGTCGGACAATAATGTCTCCTCACTTTGTGTCTTTATTAACATGTCGTCCACATAGACTTCCATGATTTTCCAGATATGATCTGAAAAGACTTTATTCATTAGCCTTTGATAAGTAGCTCCTGCGTTTTTAAGACCAAAAGGCATTACGATGTAGCAGTAGTTTGCTTTTGGTGTTAGAAACAAGGTTTTTTCTTGATTGGGTGGATACATTGGGATTTGATTGTATCTGGAATATGCATCCATAAACGAGAGGTATTTATATCCGGATGAGGCGTCCATCAAAGCATTGATACTTGGGAGTGGATAAGGATCTTTTGGGCAGGCTTTGTTGAGATCAGTGTAGTCAGTGCACATTCGCCACTTCCCATTTGATTTTTTCACCAAGACAACGTTAGCTAACCATAGTAGGTACTTGACCTCTCTTATGAATCCTACCTCCAGTAGGGCTTGTACCTGCTCTTCCACAGCTTGGGATCGTTCTGACCCAAGTTTTCTTCGTCTCTGCTGTACTGGCCGAGATTCTGGGTAGACTGCCAACTTGCGGCACATTAGTTTGGGGTCTATGCCTGGCATGTCTGCAGCTTTCCATGCAAAGAGGTCGATGTTATCTCGTAAGAACTGTACGAGTGATTCTTTTGTGTCTCCTCTTAGAATCGTGCCAATATTGGTTGTTTTGTCCAGGATGTCTCTGATCTGGACTTTCTCTACTTCACCTTCAGGTTGTGGACGGAGTTCTTCTCGCCTCTAAACTCCACCAAGTTCGACTATGTGGAATTCTTCTCCTCTGCCTCTGAGGTTTAGACTTTCGTTATAACAGCGGCACGCCATCTTCTGATCTGCTTTTATCGTAGCTATTCCTTCTGCAGTTGGGAATTTCATGCATAGATGTGGAGTTGAGACTATTGCGCCGAGTTGATTTAATGTTGTCCGACCTATTAAGGCGTTGTAGGCTGAACTCACATCAACCACGATGTAGTCTATCTTGAGTGTTCTGGATTGGTTTCCTTTTCCGAAGGTTGTGTGTAGCGGGATGTATCCCAGTGGTTGCACTGGAGTGTCTCCCAGTCCGAACAGGCTGTTTGGATATGCTCTAAGTTCTTTTTCTTCCAAGCCGAGCTTGTCAAAGGCAGTTTTGAATAAGATATCGGCGGAGCTCCCTTGGTCTATTAGTGTGCGGTGGAGATTTGCATTTGCCAGTATAATGGTGACGACCATGGGATCTTCGTGTCCTGAGATGATACCGGATGCATCTTCTTTGGTAAACGCAATTGCAGGGATCTCAGGTGCTTCCTCATTTCCTTCGACATGATATCTTTGAGATATCTTTTGCGAGATGATTTGGAGATTCCTCCTCCTGCAAACCCTCCGTGTATCATATGAACATGTCTTTTTGGTGTACGAGGTGATTGCTCGGTTCGTCCAACCTCCTCGTCCCTTCTCCTTTTTCTTTGCTCATCATCCCGGGTGGCTAGATACCGATCTAGTTTTCCTTCTCTCACTAATTTTTCTATGACATTTTTAAGTCAAAGCATTCGTTGGTGGAGTGCCCACGGACTCGATGGTATTCACAAAATTCGTTCCGGTTTCCTCCCCCCCTTTTGCCTTTGAGTGGTCGAGCTGTGGGTATTTTTTCTGTGTGGCAGACTTCTTTGTAAACATCCACAAGGGACACCCGAAGAGGGGTGTAATTATGATATTTTTTAATTTTTTTCCCTTGTCGATCTTCCTTCTTTTGGGGCTCTTTATCTTTGTCTCGGTAGGTGAATCCGGATTTTGAGGTTTCTCCTAGTCGAGAATTTTCTTCCATGTTGATGTATTTCTCCGCTCATTCTTGCACTTCATCCAGAGATGTGGGATATTTCTTTGATATGGATTGGCTAAAAGGTCCCTCTCGTAGGCCATTGATGAGCCCATGATGGTGGCCTCTGTTGGTAGGCTTTGTATGTCTAAGCATGTTTTGTTGAATCTTTCTATGTAGTTGTAGAACCACCTAATTGCTGTCTTTGTGAGAGTTGTTGGAAAAGCTTTGCAGCGAACTGCATCTGAGGCATCGGTGAGGTGCATTCTACTTCTGAAATTGCTGAGATGATGGTTGGGATCTGTAGTGCCGTCGTACAAAGCCATATCCGGAAGTTTGAAGTCTTTAGGGATTTTGGTCCTCATGATCTCCCTAGTGAATGGATCTTGATCCTTGCGAGAGTTGTCCTCAGGAGTGGATCGAGTAGCTTTGGCTTTGAGATCGGTTTCGAGTTTTAGAAGTTTGTCTTCTAATTCTCGGCGTCGCCTTACCTCCTTTTGTAGATCTTTCCCAACTTCTCGTTGATGCTGGCTTTCTTTTTCAAGTTGCTTTAAACGATCTTGAAGCGCTTTCTATCACTCCCGGATTTGATGAGTTTTTGTCCCCGTTAGTTTCCGGGGTATCTTTCAGTATTGTGTCCGCATTTTTGTGCGGTGTTCTATCCTCTAGATCTGAATCGTGGTCGTTGTCATGGTCGTCCGCCATGGTGATAGGATGACTTCCGGTTCCCCGGCAACGGCGCCAATGTTCCGAGGGTTACCTGAAAGTGGAGGTCAATCTCAAACGAGATCTTCTGTACTGGTCGGTGCTGATGTGTCCGGCTGGTGAGTGGCGGCCGGAGCTGTCGTGTCCGACTTGTTAATCTAGCTGCACTACTGATCCTTCGTCACCGGAGGGTGGGGAGTACCTGCAAGAGACTCCGATGCCTAAGTTAGCATGGGTATTAAGCAGGTTTTTAGTAGAATCAGAGTATGAGTTATACCCAGAGTATGAGTTATACCTGGGTGCTCCAGTGTATTTATAATGGTTGTGGGCTGACCTTCTTAGGTAAGATAAGTTAGTTATCTTATCTTATCTTATCTTTGGGTGAGGTCAGCTTATCTTTAAGAGAACCGCCTTTATCTCTATAGGCTTGGGCTGCCTTTGGATGTGGGTCGTGTTCCTCTATTTGGGCCCTTTATTGGGCTTTCCTGTCAATTTGGCCGATCTCTTTGAGAAGAAGTCGGATAGTCGGACCTGAAGAGGTCGGTCGCCTTGTCACTAATCATCCTGGGTCGGACAGCTCGACCCAGGGTGTGAACACCTACCTTCTTTTCTCTCCAACTAACCTTCCTTCCCGCACACTCTTCCCCATACACCCTCAACCAATCACATCCACATCACCTTTTTTCTCTTCCCAAAACCCTTCATCACTCCCATCCATCAATTCCCACCAACCCCCACCCATTTCAGATTCAAATCTTTCCCACCCATACCCCCTTGTGACCGAAACCAAACCTTAACCCACCCCTATAAATAACCCATCATACAACCCTTCAAACACATACCTCATACACCGTAACACCCACTTAGCAGAATCCCTCTATCCCTCTATCTCTACTATTCTCTTCTTCTCTTTTGTTCATATTTCCTCGAGGACGAGCAAAGTTCTTAAGTTTGGTGTTGTAAAAGCTTTGCTTTTTTACTTCTACCATCCCTAAGAATGGCACCAAAGTTTGGTGAAACCTCAAGAAAGAGAAAAGGAAAGGCTATTGCCTCCACTTCCGAGTCTTGGAAAAGGGAGAGAATCATCACCAAGGCTCATCAAGACCACTTCTATGAAGTAGTGGCAAAGAAAAGGGTGATTCCCGAAGTCCCATTGATGCTAAAAAAAAGAATGAGTACTCGGAGATTAAACAAGAAATTCGGAGATGAGGTTAGGAAGTTCTAACCAATTCTATCGTAGAAGTTGGGATCTTAATGGTGCAAGAGTTTTATGCCAATGTTTGGGTCACCAAAAAGCATGACACCAGTGTGAACCCACATCCCGAAAATTGGCGCACCATGGTCCGAGAGCGGCTCTTGGATTTCAGCCCGGAAAGTGTAAGGTTGTCGCTCCTTGCCATTAATGCAAGGAGACCCACATCCTTACACTAGAAGAGTCAATTTCGATTAGAGGCTAGACTAAGTCCTTTTAGACATTTGTGTGGAAGGAGCTCAGTGGAAGAGGGATGCTCAAGGCAAGCTTGTCCAACTAAGAAGGCTTGACCTCAAGCCCGTAGCTAAAGGATGGTTGGAATTCATCCAACACTCTATCCTCCCTACTAGTAACTGGTCTGAAGTAACTATTGACTGAGCCATAGGATACCTCAAGAGCTGTACAAGGTGGCAAAAAATCCCTCCACCCAAGCGAGGTTGGCATTCCCAAATCTTATCTGTCACTTATGCAATTCAATAGGAATTGTCATAGAAGGAGATGTCCCCATTGAGGAGGACAAGCCCATCACTAAAAGAAGTCTCAAGGGATGTATTTTCCTCCTAGAGGCTATTGGGACCAATTGAACACCTCTTTAGGGGAATTGAGCTCCAATGTAGATCAACTGAGGTTGGAACACTAAGAGCAGTCCATCATCCTTCATGAAATAAGAGAGGATCAAAGAGCTATGAGGGAAGAGCAACAAAGGCAAGGACGAGACAAGGAGGAGCTTAAACGCTCCATTGGATCCACTAGAGGAAGCATTAACCGCCATCACTAAGGTGGTCACATTCCATTCCCTTGCCTATATTATTTTTCTGCTTTCCATTGCATTTTATTTTATTGTCTGTTTCCTATTTCTAGTGCATGATCATCTTTGTTTATGTCTTAAAGCTAGGAAATATCCCATGTATCTCTCACCATACTTAAAGGAAAAATGTATTTGAAAAAGAAAAGTGAGATTCATAAACTCAAGTTATATAACAAGAATAGTCCAATTATGTGATGTGGTAGCCTTGCTTTTACTTTCTGAATACATGAATTAACAGTGCATATTTGGTGTTGGAGTAAAGTGTGTTGGCTCTTGAAAGAATGAAAGAAAAGGAGAAGTATTATTGGTGATCCGAAAAATCAAACAAATATTAATTCTTGAAGTAAGAAAAAGCAGCATAAAAAAAAGAAAAAGAGAAAGAAAAAAGCGAGAAAAAAAAGAAAGAGAAAGAAAAAGAAAAAGAAAAAGCCAATAGCTCTTAAAACCAAAAGGCAAGAGCAAAGGTCCAATGGTTAGGAGGGTCTAAAGAAACAAAATTTTGGCCTAAAAAGCTCAAATGAGCTGTTTCCCCTGACTAAATGCTTGTGGTGTGAAGGTGTCAAGTGAAAAGCTTGAGACTGAGCAGTTAAAGTCGTGAACCCAAAAGCAAAAGAGTGTGCCTAAGAACTCTGGGTACCACTGTTTAGGGATTCTAGCAAAACTGAATCACAATCCAATTGGATTCACCCAGTTAAGTTCCTGTGGCGTTTATGTATCCGGTGGTAATACTGGAAAACAAAACACTTAGGGTCACGGCCAGGCTAAAAAAGAAGCTGTGTTCAAGACTCAAGAAAAGCTACTAAGAGAGTCAATAACATCATCCGGATTTTGAATCCCTAAAGACGCCAATACCTCTGAGCTTCAAAGGATAGTGAGATGCCAAAATTGTTCACAAGTAAATGGTTACTAGCCCCGCTCATCAATTGGAACTGAGCTTCATTGAAAACACTGAGATTTATTGTATCCTTCTCTTCTTTTTAAATCCTACTTTGTTTTTGGTTGCTTGGAGATAAGCAACAATTTAAGTTTGGTGTTCTGATGAGCGGATATTTCATATGTTTTTTGGCATCGTTTTCATATTGTTTTAGTTATGTTTTGTTTAATTTTCATTATATTTTCTTAGGTTTTAGTGCAAAATTCACATTTTTGGATTCTACTTTGAATTGTTGTGTTTTTTGACGATTTTAGGTAATTTCTAGGTGAAATTGAGGAGTTTTGGCAAAGTCCGATTTAGAGGCAAGGAAAGCATAGCAATGTTGTCAAATTCTGACCTCCATACACTCAAATGAGCATTTCTGGAGCTACAGAGGTCCAAATGATGTGCTCTCAATGGCAGTCGAAAGCTAACTTTTAGAGCTTTCCAGCAATATATAATGGTTTATACTTTTCTTCGAATGATCCTGCCCATATTGGGCGTTGAACCCCCAAGAACTACCCCCTTTTCGGCGTTCAACGTCCTAAAGGAACTCAAGCTAGCGTTGAACACCCAAAAACCCCCCTCTAGGGCGGTCAACGCTGACCAAGAAGCATAAGGCAGCGTGGATGAACCCTCTAATGGGCGTTCAACGCCCATTCCTCAAGTTGGACATTCGCACCTTTAGTCTAGTTTATCATACTTTTGTACTTCTTAGTTGTTAGGTTATTATATATAGAACAAAGATCACTACTATTAGGGATCTTTGCCCTTTTGCATGTTTTGATATTACTTTCTGTAAGCTTTGAGCAACTAAACCTCCTAAGCTACGGTTAGGAGCTCTGCTGATTCTCATGGATTAATAATATTACTGTTTCTATCTTAATACACGTTTGATTCCATTCTCTTGTGAATTTTCATTCTTCATCTCATGAATTGAGGATGAACTGTGACATTCATCCTTGTTCTACATGGGTTCCGTGTGAGTCTTGACCTAGATAGCATTGAATCACAGCTAGAGAGTGCACTGTGAATTCCAAGAGCGTACCTGGGCGATTTTGGATAAGTGACATAAAATCCCGTTGACCGTGGGTTACTGAGGTCTCTGTGGAGTTAAGGCTAGAGTCAGAGAAGCAGCATTCTCTGATCCAGAAGATCTGACCTTATTTGTGGCATTTTGAGTAGGATCATGAATGAGAGTGGATTGCTTAGGTCTTCACCTTCGGCCATAGTGGGAAGCCATGAGTTAACTTGATAAGAGGACATGAGTTGCTCGAATATGGTGGACTGCTATGGTTTAGAAGAGATTAACTTGATGAGAGAACATGGGTTAATCACTTACGGCTGCTATTGAATGAATAATTATTGCTGAAGTAGACAGTAAGAACAGTTAATCCGGAAAGAATACACATCTCCGAAGTCTTAACTGAATCTCTATCATTACTTTCACGTTAATTTGGTATTTCGTTTTCTTTAATTTTCGTTTATGCTTTCAAACAAACAATCACCTTTTTTAATCGCCTGAATAAGATCTACAAGATAGCCATTGCTTGCTCAATCTGACAATCTCCGTGGGATTCGTCCCTCACTCACCTGAGATATTACTTGGACGACCTGGTGCACTTGCCAGTTCATCTGTGCGAAACTTGCGGAGTTCAATTTCGCGCACCAGTTGCCGGGAATTATTTGTGATTAGCAAACTACCGGTTGATTGATTACCTAGATTAGACACTTTTTATTTCTTTATTTTAGTCATCTCTTTGTTTTGAATGCTTCCCATTATTTTGTCACTAACTGTTTGTGTGAATGCCTCGCTAAGAACTCCTTATCCATGACATCTCTTTCTCTTTGTGATTGTGTTATTAACATAGAATAGTTTCTTTCTTTACTTAGTTTTCTTTCAAATAAATTAACAGACATCAGATTGCATAAAGTAAGTTTGGTGTTGCCTTGCAATAATTTGAATTCCAAATCTTTTCTGGATACTTGCATCAACTTCAATTGAAAGTGTCATGCTAAGTTTGGTGTTACCACTTATCTTTCATGCAATGTATCATGCACACCCCAATTGTTTATGCAATCACAATGTCTCTATTTTTTGGACATCATTGTTGTTGATGCGTGAGCATCTTATACCCTTTTTCAGTTGTTTTTATGGTGTTTTTAGTTAGATTTTACTAAGTTTTGCTATGTTTTAGAGCAAAATTCATCTTTGGATGCTCCTTTGAGTTCTTGTGTTATTTTTTTATGATTTTAAGTGAATTTTGGGTGAATTTAGCAGAGTCTTGTACAGAGACGAAGAAAGGATAGCAGATGCTGTCAATCCTGACCTCCGTGCATTCTAATGAGCATAACTTGAGTTACAGAAGTCCAATTGACATGGTCTCAACAGAGTTAGAAAGCTAACTTCTAAAGCTTTCCAACAATATATGATAGTATATATTTCTTCTCTGGAATCACTGCCAACCCAGGCACTAAACGCCAAGCCTGGCGTTTAGCACCTAAAGAGGAGCAAGCCTCAGCACTGAACGCCCAAAATTGGCGTTCAACGCTAGCCAGGGAGCAGAAGACCAAAAGCACTCCCCCTCCCCCTCTTTGGGGGATCAACACCTAGATTGGCACTAAATGGCAGGAAGAACCGAAGCAATCACCAAAGTGGGACCTAAAGTGGATTTTAGCACTCCTTACCTTATTTTATCTTATCCTTGTAACTTTTAAATTTAAATTAACATCTTTTAGGCTTAGAATTTACTATTTAAAGAGGATCTCACTTAGGTTTACAGAGATCATCCAGACACAGATCTTTTTCTATACCTTTACTTTGTTTTCTCTGTAAAGGTATGAGCAACTAAAACCTCGTGGTTAAGGTTAGGAGCTCTGCTTATTTCTATGGATTAATATTTATTCTTCTATTTTAATTAGTGTTTGATTCAATTCTAAGGTGTTGTTTTCATTCATAATCTTATCAATCTGGGGTAGAACGACAGTGTGACCCCTTATTCTACATGAGTTATTTTGATTCTCGAGAGAGTTATCTCGCTTGGGCTATAGCTTAAAAATACTCCTCCTAAACTGCAATCTACTTGGGCTAATCAGATATGTGACATAAAATCCGGTTGGCCTGGGGTAATTGAGGTTTTTGTGGCGCTAAACTAGATTTCTGAACTTCACCCTCTGATCTGAAAGAATTGACCTTGTCTGTGGCATTTTAGTAACATTTGGGGAGATTAACTCGCTAAGAAATTAGGTTGTAATCACTTATGGTTTGCCATGGAATGCATCACTCATTGTTAAAATAGTTGGAAAGAAGTCTTGATCCGAAAAGATAAATATCTCTGAGACCTTAACTGTTTCTCATTATTGTTTTTACACCAATTCTTTACTACTTTCTTTATTATCTTGTTTTATGTGCTTACATTAACAACCCTTTTTTACTATTTGCCTGACTAAGTCCAGAAAGATAATTATTGCTTGTTCAATCCAACAATTCTCGTGGGATCAACCCTCACTCACCTGAGGTATTACTTGGACGACCCGGTGCACTTCCCAGTGAAGTTGTGCTAGTTCTAATTTTGCGCACTAAATTTTCGGCGCCGTTGCCGGGAATTGTTCGTGATTGATAAATACCGGTTGTCTTGTTTTAGATTAAGTATTTTTATCATTTTTTTTATTATGTATTCTCTTTTGAGTTTCGAATTTCAGTTTTACTTATTTCTCTATATTTTCAAAATTTTTCTGATTAATTTTCTCTTATTTTCTGATTTTATGTTTGGTGTCCCTTTAGTGATTTTTTAGTTTAATTAATTTTCTTTTGAATTTTCGAATCCTCTCTTGTTTATTTTCTTAATTTTTAAATATTTATCTTATTTATCTTTCTTTTGACTTTTGACTTTTATTTTAGTTATCTTATCTTATTTTCATTTAAATTCAAATTTTATGTTTGGTGTTTCTTGAGTGTTTTTTGTTTCTTTTTGAATTTCGAAAATTTTTAAATCCCTTTCGAAAGTTTTTTTAAATTTTTCGAAATTTCTAATTATTTTTTTATTTTTGA
>NC_029791.2:48147106-48163923 GCF_000816755.2 Arachis ipaensis | reverse complement strand
ATATATATAAAAAAAACTTTTTCTCTCTAATTTTCGAAACTTTTAAGACTAGTTCTTGCATTCTTGTTTCGAATTTTCTTGTTAATTGGCTACTTTATTTTAATTTTATTTCTTTTGGATATCTCACTGGGATCTTTCTAGACTTTAACATAGAGATTTCCACCTTTCTTTGTCTCTTGTTTGTCCAAGAACACTAAAATCACTATGGATCCGAATGGGAGTACACAACCCAAAAGAACCTTGGGGTCATATACAACTCCCACTCCTGACTTCTATGGAAGGAGCATAAGCGTGCCTCCTATTAGAACAGACAATTTTGAGTTCAACCCGCAATTGATCATCTTAGTGCAGCAAAGCTGACAGTTTCACAAACACCCTCAGGAAGACCCTACTAAATTCATCTCTGATTTCTTGCAAATTTGCAATACTGTAAGAACCCATGGAGTAGATCATGACGTCTACAGCCTGATGCATTTCCCATTTGATATGAGAAATCAAGCAGAGGACTTGTTAGATGTCAAACCCAAGGAAAGCCAGGACACTTGGAGTAAGGTAGTCAGCAAGTTTCTAAATAAGCATTTCCCCCCAAGAAGGCTGACTAAACTACAAAAGGGTATTCAGGCATTTAGGCAAGAAGAGAATGAGTCTCTCTACAATGCCTAGGAAAGGTAGAAGCAGATGCTCACGAAATGCCCTTTGAAATGTTCACACATTGGGTCAAGCTAGATATCTTCTATGACAGACTCTCCGACATGGACAAAATGATCACTATGCAGGTGGCTCTATTCACATGAAAAAGACACCTGAAGAAAGTGATGAACTCATTGAGATGGTGGCTAACAATCAATATTTATACTCATCAGAGAGAACCTTAGCAAGATAGGAACCTAAGGAGGAATCTGCCACAAATGTAATCATAGCCCAAAATAAAGTAATGGCTCAATAGCTAGACCTTCTGACACGATATTTACAGAGCTTGTAGGAAATCACAAGGAACCAATAAAGCTTGGTACAGGAGACCCGAGCTTCCCTCAAGAGCCTATAAACACAAGTGAGCCAGACACACCAAAGAATGTCAAAGTAGATAACTGAGGAATGCCAGGCAATTAAACTAAGGAGTGGCAAAACCTTAACTACTATACCTCCAAGCAATATAGCACCGGATGAGGAGGAATCACTAGACATGGAAAATGCAGTAAATCAAGTCACCAATCCTAACACTGAACACCAAGGAGGGGGCATAATGGGTGTTCAATGCCCAGATAAGGGAAGCGACTCAAACGCCGATTTAAAGGACGTTCCCCCAGCTCTGGATCCTCACCCTACACCATTCAAATCCCCTGAATAGAGGGCCAAGTTACCATATCCTCAGAAACTCCAGAAGGCAGAAAAGGATAAACAATTTGCCAAGTTCTTAGACATCTTAAAGAAGCTTGAGATCAAGATCCCTTTTGCAGAAGCCCTTGAACAAATACCTTCCTATGCTAAGTTTATGAAGGACATCTTAAGTCACAAAAGGGATTGGAAAGAGGCAGAAATAATTATACTCACCTAAGTTTATAATGCAGCGTAGTCATTTAGAGGAATCTACTTGAAAAATTACAAGACCCTGGGAGTTTTGTGATACCCTGCACCATTGGGGACACCTGCATGAAGACAGCCTTATGTGATCTTGGAGTAAACATCAAACTAATGCCATTGTCATTAATGAAGAAGCTCCAGATTCAAGAAATCAAGCCTACCCGTATTAGCCTCTAACTTGTTGATTGCTCAGTCAAGTTTCCATTAGGAGTGGTTGAAGACATGATTGTAAGGGTAGGGCCCTTTACCTTTCCTGCAGACTTCATGGTGCTGGATATGAAAGAGGATAAAAATACCTCTATCATCTTGGGGAGACCGTTTCTAGCCACAGGAAGAACCATCATTGATGTCCAGAAAGGGAAAGTGACTCTGAGAGTTGATCAAGATGAGTTTGTGCTGAACACAGTTAAGGCTATGCAACACACAGACCCCCCGAAAGAATGCATGAGGATAGGTGTCATAGAGCCCCTGGTTGAAGAAATCTTTGAGGCTAAAAGACTTGAAGAGGAACTAGAGACTATTCTTGAAGATACTCTGCCTGAATTGAATGAGCCAGAACCTCCGAAGGAAACATTAATCACACCTAGGGTGAAAAATGGGCCTCCTAAACTCGAGCTCAAGTCTTTACCCCCATCCTTGAAATATGTGTTCCTAGGAGATAACGACACCTATCCAGTGATTATAAGCTCCTTCATGAAGCAACTAGAAGAAGAAGCACTGATTAAAGTACTCAAAACCCACAAAACAGCTCTCGGATGGACCTAAGTGACCTAAAGGGGATCAGTCCAACTCGATGTATACACAAGATTCGACTCGATGCTAAACTGGTTGTGCAACCATAGAGGCAGCTTAATCCAGCTACAAAAGAGGTGGTCCAAAAGGAAGTTACAAAACTTTGGGACGCTGGAAATTATATATCCTATTTTAGATAGTCTCTGGGTAAGCTCCATGGAGGTGGTACCCAAAAAGAGGGAGGGGATGGCAGTGATCCACAATGAAAAGAATGAGCTCATCCCCACAAGAACTGTCACAAGATGGCGCATGTGCATCAACTACAGGAGGCTCAAAAATGGCACAAGAAAGGATCACTTTCCTCTACCTTTCATAAACCAGATGCTGGAGAGACTAGCTGGCCATGCGTTCTATTGCTTTCTGGATGGCTACTTGGTGCACGAATCCCACACTTTCGTACAATTGTACCAGCAAGCGAACTAGGATGTCCAAGTAATACCTGAGCAAGTCAGGGTCTATCCCACAAGGATTGTGGCTTGAAGCAAGCAATGGTTATCTTGCAGGTCTTAGTCAGGCAGATCAGAAGGTTGTTGGAAGATTTGTCAAATTTGCATTTAGAGGAGTATTGGAATAGAAATCAATAAAATGGTTATAATTATGGATAGAGTTGAGGATTGGAGTTTCTTTGCCTTTCTGAGTTAACTCTGGTACTACGGTCTTCTTTGCTTGTGAATGATCTTCTTCTATGGCAAGCTGTATGTGATCAAAGCCATTTCCCGTGTTTATTGATCTCCTCTGCTCCAGATCAAATGCCATTGCCCGTGGTCATTCAATCTGATGGAGGGTGAGGCTCTAGCAGTTCATTCTCTTGGCAATCCCACTCAAAATGCCATAGACAAGGTCGAATCTTCCGGATCAAAGAATGCTACTTTTTGGATTCTAGCCTATACCACGGAGACCCTAATCTTCCCGAAAATCGGCTGAACTGGTGTCTTGGGAAGTCCCCAATGAAGTCGTGGATTAGCCGTCTGAGAGATGTATAAACATAGCTGTTGGTTCGTGCTTTCAGGCCACGTATTCACACGAACCCAAGTAGATGCGGGTGTTTGTCAGGCATGTTCGTCTTAATGTGATGAACAGAGCTGATTGTCTAATCATCCTATTCACCACGATGAAGATCGAATATACATCTTAGAGGTAAATCAAACACGGATCGAAGAAGAAATAGTAATACTTTTATTAATTCATAGGACTCAGTAAGGCTCCTCCCCTCAACCTAGGAGGTTTAGAAACTCATACAAGTATGATGGTACAAGTGATGTCAAAAGGTGTTCAGACATTGTGTAAAATAACTCTTAAATACTAAACAGATAACTAGTAAGTGCAAAGCAGTCTTTTTATTGCTTAAATCCACTTCTATGGACCACTTGGTGAGTGTTTGGGTTGAGCTTTGATGAGATCCACGTGCTATGAGGCTACTGGGGTGTGAAACGCTGGCTAGCAGATCTTCATTGGGCTTTTGGACGCTGGTTTCTACTTTTGGGCGCTGGACGCCCGGAAGGGGGCAAGAAGCTGGCGTTTGACGCCAGTTTTGGGCCTTCTAATCCGAAGCAAAATATGGACTATTTTATATTGCTGAAAAGCTTTGGAAGTCAGCTTTCCATATAAGAGCGCTCCATTTGGACTTCTTTTACTCCAGAAAATCTCTTCCAAGTGCAAGCGGAGCAGATCCGGACAGCATTTGCAGTGCTTTCTCTGTCTCTGAATTAGACTTTTGCTCCAGCTCCTCAAAAACTCATTGTAGAGTCCAAAAATGTGAATTTAACACTAAAACCTATAAACTTAATAAAAACTAAACAAAATATGCTAAAAGCTATAGGAAAATAATGTCAAAAAGCGTATAAAATATCCGCTCATCACAACACCAAACTTAAACTGTTGCTTGTCCCCAAGCAACTAATAACACAGTAGGATAAAAAGAAAATTAAGATACAATAAATTTTTAAGTTTCCAATGAAGCTTAGTTACAATTAGATGAGCGGGACTTAGTAGCTTTTTTCTTCTGAATAGTTTTGGCATCTCACTATCCATTGAAACTTAGAATGGTTGGCATCTTTAGGAACTTAGAATCCAGATGATATTATTGATTCTCCTAGTTAAGTTCTTTTTTATTCTTGAACACAGCTTTTATAGTCTTGGCCGTGACCCTAAGCACTCTGTTTTCTAGTATTACCATCGGATACATTCATGCCACAGACACTTTAACTGGGTGAACCTTTTCAGATTGTGACTCAGCTTTGCTAGAGTCCCCAGATAGAGGTGTCTAGGGTTCTTAAGCATACTCTTTTTGCTTTGGATCACGACTTTAACCGATCAGTCTCAAGCTTTTCACTTGGCCCCTTCACGCCACAAGCACATGGTTAGGGACAGCTTGTTTGAGCCGCTTAGGCCAGGATTTTATTCTTTTAGGCCCTCCTAACCACTGATGCTCAAAGCCTTGGGCCCTTTTATCCTTGCCTTTTGGTTTAAAGGGTTAATGACTTTTTGCTTTTGCCTTTTAGTTTAAAGAGCTATTGGCTTTTTCTGCTTGCTTTTTCTTTTTCATTTTTCTTTTTTGCCATTTTTTCTCTCTTTTTTTTTGCATTTTTGCTTCTTTTTTTTTCTTTTTTTTTTTGCCTGAAAGCTTTTTCTTTTTCTTTTTGCTGCTTTTTCTTGCTTCATGAATTAATTTTTAGATTTTTTAGATTATCAATAATACTTTTCCTTTTTTCTTATTCTTTCAAGAGCCAACATTCTAAAGTTACAACTTCAAATATGCACTATTTAATCATACATTCAGAAAACAAACGAAATGCCACCACATCAACATAATTAAACTTTTCTTATTTTAAACTTGAACTTCATGTATCTCTCAATTCTATAATAAAAATTTTCTTTTAAGCATGGTGAGAGATATATGGAATATTTTACAACTTTAAGACATCAATGCAAATGATCATGCAACTAGAACAATAGAACAGACAAAACATAACAGAAAACAAAAAAATAATAAAGGAAAGGAGGTAAAAGAGAACGAGTCCACCTTTAATGGTGGCGTCTAGTGCTCCTCCTTGAGGATCCAATGTGATGCTTGATCTCTTCTATGTCATCCTTTTGCCTTTGTTGCTCTTCCCTCATAGCCCTTTTGATAAGGATTTAAAAAAAAAAGATAGATAAAGGGATTTTTTTTCTAATAATTATAAGAATTATGTTGGGCATTAAGGGTTTAATACATTCAAAGTAGTAAAATCCTAATGGAAGGGGGACCAGAAAAGAATGGGATTAAAAGAGGAATTTATTAGCATAAAGAGACACAGCAGAAATATAAAAGATAGATAAAGGTTTTTCCTACTAGACCTCTAAGATACCTGTTCTTAGCAACCTAGGTCACCGGAAAGGATTCCCTACTAGACCTTCAAAGAACCTGTCCTTGACAACCTAGATCAGAGGGACGAAAATTGAATCACTCAATCTTCTCCATGCAACAAGCGAAGCAAATCACTCACCTCACTTCTCACACAATAAAACGTGCTAAAAAAGCAACTAAGAAAATTTTTATTCATCAAAAGTTATCTAAATTGTCTCACCAGAAGGTGTTTAAATAGACCACAAATAAACTAACTAAAAGATAAGGTAAGATAACTAATTTAAATCAGATTTGATCTTATTGGATTAGATCAGATTTGATTTAAATTTTAAAATCCTAAAGATAAGATAACTAATTTAAATCATATTTGATCTTATTGGATTAGATCAGATTTGATTTAAAATTTAAAATCCTAAAAATACTACTAAGCAAATTATAACTAAATCAAATCTTCTAACAAACTCTAACAGAAAAATATATTAAAATAAAAGCCTAATAAATTCGAAATAAATAATAAATTATGCCTTCCACTGAATTTGAAAAGCATTATTGGGCTTCTTGCTGTCCTGACTTAGCCTATTGGGCCTTATGAGTTGTCGCCCTTTCAGCACCACTGTTTTTGAGACGAACTCTTGGTTTTCTAGATGTCCAAGATCGGCATGGTATGATTCTTCTAGTATTCAGATCTTTGAATGTGACGAGATTACCATTCTATCCCTTAACTCTAAGATGACGAAAATGTCCTCCTGACCACATATCACCTTTGGTCTTCCCTTATGGCTCTTTGATCTTCTCTTATTTCATTGAGGGTGGTAGCATGCCCTTGATGCTCCATCCTCAATTACTCTATGTTAGTTCTCAGTTCTCCAAAAGAAGTTTGCCATTAATCCCAATAGCATTAGGGAGGAAAATACATCCTTTGAGGCATCTCAGGGATCTCATACTGAGGCATCTCTAGTTTGCTCCATCCTCTTCTTAGTGATGGGCTTATCCTCTCCAATGGAGATATCTCCTTCTATGACAATTCCATCTGAATTGCATAGATGTACAGTTCTTGAGGAATCACCTCATGTACCTCCACCTCACTTCCAATCATGATGCAATGGATCATGATGGCTCTGTCAATAGTCACTTTTAACCGATTGCTAGTGGGGATGATGGATCTTTGGATGAACTCCAACCATCCTCTAGCTATGGGTTTTAGAAAACCCTGAAAATCCTAGCAACCCTAGAAAATCCTAAAAAATCTAGAAAACCCTAAAAAAATCCTAAAAACCATAGAAAATCCTAAAAAACCCTAAAAACCCTAGAAAACCCAAAAAAGTCTAGAAAACCTAAAAACTCTAGAAAATAGTAAAAAACTTAAAAGATCATAGAAAACCCTAAAAAACATAAAAACCCTAGAAAACCCTAAAAAACCTAAAAAAAACCCGAGAAATACCTAAAAAATCCTAAAAACCCTAGAAAATCCTAGAAAATCCTAGAAAACCCTAGAAAACCCAAAAAACCATAAAAACCCTAGAAAAACCTAAAACCTCCAAAAAAACCTAAAAATCTTAGAAAATCCTCAAAACCCCCAAAAACCCTAGAAAACCCCTAAAAATCCTAGAAAACCATAAAAAAAAACTTTAGAAAACCCTAGAAAACCCTAAAAACCCTAAAAAATCCAAAAAACTTTAAAAGACCCTAGAAAATCCTAAAATACCCTAAAACCCTAGAAAACCTTAAAAGACCCTAAAAACCCTAGAAAACACTAAAAAAAACTACAAAACTTTAGAAAACGCTACAAATCCTAGAAATTCCTAAAAAACTCTAAAAAACCCTAAGAAACTCTAAAAACTCTAGATAACCCGAGAAAACCCCAAAAAATCCTAAGAAAACCGTAAAAAACCCTAAGAAACCCTAACAACCCCTAGAAAACCCTAAAAAATCCTAAAAACCCTAGAAAACTGTAAAAACCCCTAAAAAGACTAAAAAACTCTAAAAACCCCTAGAAACCTGTAAAAACCCTAGAAAACCCCGACAACCCTAGAAAATCCTAAAAAACCTAGAACATCCTAAAAAATCCTTTTTAGGGTTTTCTACGTTTTTTAGGGTTTTTAGTGATTTCTAGGGTTTTTAGCGTTTTTTTGGGTTTTTTAGGGTTTTCTAGAGTTTTTAGGGTTTTTTAGGGTTTTTAGGATTTTTTAGGGTTTTCTAGGTTTTTTAGGGTTTTCTATGATTCTTAGGGTTTTTTAGGGTTTTCTAAGGTTTTCTAGGCTTTCTTACGCGGTTTTTTGGGATTTTCTAGGGTTTTCTAAAGTTTTAAGAGTTTTTTAGGGTTCTCTAGGGTTTTTATGGTTTTCTAGGGTTTTTTAGTATTTTCTAGGATTTTTAGCATTTTTAGGGTAGCGTTTTCTAAGATTTTGTAGTTTCTTTAGTGTTTTCTAGGGTTTTTAAGCTATTTAGGATTTTTTTGGGTTTTTAGGATTTTTTAGGATTTTCTAGGGTTTTTAGGGTTTTTTAGGATTTTCTATGGTTGTTAGGGTTTTTTAGGGTTTCTGTTTTTTAGGGGTTTCTAGGATTTTCTAAAATCTTTTAGGGTTTTTATGGTTTTTTAGGTTTTTTAACCCTAAAAACTCTAGAAAACACAAAAAAAACCTTACAAAACCCTAGAAAATGCGAAAAACCCTAAAATATCTAAAAAACTCTAGAAATCCCTAAAAAACCCCTAGTAAATACTAAAAACCATAAAAAACCTAAAAACGCTAAAAAACCTAGAAGCCCTAAAAATCCTAAGAACCCTAGAAAACCTTAAAAAAAATTTAAAATTCTTGAAAACCCTAAAAACCCTAAAAAACTTTAAAAAAAATCCTAAAAACTGTAAAAAAGCGTAGAAAACTCTAAAAAGCCCTGAAAACCCTAGAAAATCCTAGAAAACTATAAAAAATCCTAGAAAACCATAAAAAAAACCCTAGATTACCCTAAAAAACCCTAAAAACCCTGGAAAATCCTAAAAACCCTAGAAAATGCTAAAAACCCTAAAAAATCCTGAGAATCCCAAGAAAATCATAAAAACCTTAGAAAATCTTAGAAAACTCTAAAAACCCTAAAAACACCAGAAAACTCTAGAAAACAATAAAAACCCCAAAAAAATCCTAGATAACAATAAAAAACCCTAAAAACCCTCGAAAACCCTAAACAAGCATAAAATTCCAAGAAAACCCTAAAAACCCCGGAAAAATCCTAGAAAATCCTAAAAAACCCTAGAAAACCATACAAACCCTAGAAATCCTAAAAAAACCTAGAAAACCATAAAAATACCTAAAAACCCTAGAAAACCTTAAATATCCTAGAAAACCCTAAATATCCTAGAAAACCCTAAAAACCGCGAAAAAATCCTAAACCCTAAACCCTAAACCCTAAACCTACCCTCGAAAACCACAAAAATGGTGGAAAACTTTACAAAACTCTTGGAAACCGCAAAAAACCCTAGAAAATCCTAAAAACATTAGAAACTAAAAAAATCCTAGAAAACTCTAAAAAATCAAGAAAACCCTAGAAAATCCTAAAAACCCTAGAAATCCTAAAAAATCCTAAAAAGCCATAAAAACTCCTAAAATTCCTAGAAAATCCTAAAAATCCTAGAAAACTATAAAAATCCTAAAAAGCTTTAAAAAGCCCTAGAAATCCTAGAAAACCCCTAAAAAATACTAGAAAACCCTAAAAAATCCTAGAGAAACCCCTAGAAAACTCGAAAAATCTTAGAAAACCCTAAAAATCCCAGAAAATCCAAAAAACCCTTAAAAACCCTAAAAAACATTAGAAAATTCTAAAAATCATAGAAAACCCTAGAAAACTCTAAAAAAATCCTGAAAACCCTAGAAAATACTAAAAAAACCTAAAAATTCTAGAAACCCCTAAAAAAACCTAGAAAACAAGAAAAAAAAATCCTAAACACCCTAGAAAACCCTAAAAAATTCTAAAAACCCTAGAAAATCATGAGAAACCCTAGAAAACCCTAAACCATAAAAACCCTAGAAAAACCTAGAAAATTCTAAAAAATCCTAGAAAACTCTAGAATACCATAAAAACAAAAAAAAATCCTGAAAAACTTGAGAAAACTCTAAAAAACTCTCAAAACCCTAGAAAACTCTAGAAAACCCTAAAAAATCCCTAGAAAACTCTAAAAATGCTAAAACACCTTGAAAACGTTGAAAAATCCTAGAAAATTTTAAAAACTCGAGAAAATCCTAGAAAACCCTAAAAAATCCATGAAAATCCTAAAAATGCTGAAAAACCATAGAAAACTATAAAAAATCCTAGAAACCGTAGAAAACCCAAGAAAACTCTAAAAAACCCTGAAAAACCTAGAAACCCCTAAAAATCCTAGAAAACCCTAAAAAACCTTAAAAATTCATGAAAACCCTAAAATCCCTTAAAAACCCTAGAAAACTATAAAAAATCCTAAAAACCGTAGAAAACCTAGAAAACTCTAAAAAATCCTGAAAAACCTAAAAAACCCTAGAAGATCCTAGAAAATCCTGAAAACCGTAAAAATTCTAGAAAATCCTAAAAACCATAGAAAACTCAAAAAAATCCTAAAAATTCTAGAAACTCCTAAAAAATCCTAGAAAATCATAAAAAATGCTAAAAATCCTGCATAACCCTAAAAACCCTGGAAACCCCTAAAACCCCTAGAAAACCCTAAAAACCCTAAAAAATCCTGAGATACCCTAGAAAACTCTAAAAAACCATAAAAACCTTAGAAAACCCTAGACAACTCTATAAAACTGTAAAAACCATAGAAAACTCTAGAAAACTATAAAAACCCAAAAAAACCCTGAAAAACCCTAGAAAACTCTAAAAATCCTAAAAACCCTAGAAAACTTAAAAAACTCCTAAAAATCCTAGAAAACCCTAAAAAAACCCAAAAAATCCTAGAAAACCCTAAAAAACCCTAAAAAACCATATAAACCCTAGAAATCCTAAAAAACCCTAGAAAACCATAAAAATCCCTAAAAATCCAAGAAAACCCTAAAAAACCATTGAAAACCCTAAAAAAGCATAAAATTCTTAGAAAAACCTAAATATCCTAGAAAACCCAAAAAGCCCAAAAAAAAATCCTAGAAACCCTAAAAAAATCCTAGAAAAATATAAAATCCCTAGAAATTCTAAAAAAACACTTGAAAACCCTAGAAAACCCTAAGAAACCCTAAAACACCTAGAAAACTCTAAAAAACCCTAAAAACCCTAGAAAATCCTACAAAAATCTAACAAAAACCCTAAAACCCAAAAAAACCCTATAAACCCTAGAAATCCTAAAATGTCCTAGAAATCCATAAAAACCCCTAGAAAATCCTAGAAAATCCTAAAAATCCTAGAAAACTTTATAAAACTCTGGAAAACACTAGAAAATTCTAAAAAACCCTAAAAAGCACTAGAAATCCTAGAAATTCCCTAAAAATCCTAGAAAAACCTAAAAAATGCTAAATACCCTAGAAAACCATAAAAAACCTTAAATACCCTGGAAAACCCTAAAAAATCTTAAAAACCTTAGAAAACATTAAAAATCATAGAAATTTTTAAAAAACTCTAAAAAACCCCTAAAAAGCACTAGAAATCCTAGAAAACCCTAAAAATACTAGAAACTTTTTAGTGTTTTCTACTGTTTTTAGGGTTTTTCAAGGTTTTTAGGGTTTTTTAGGGTTTTCTAGGGTTTTACGGTTTTTTTAGGGTTTTTTAGAATTTTTAGGGTTTTTTAGGATTCTCTAGGGTTTTTCTAGGGATTTTAGAATTTTTTTAAGGGTTTTCTAGGTTTTTTTTAGGATTTTTAGTGATTTCTAGGGTTTTAGCATTTTTTTGGGTTTTTTAGGATTTTTTAGGGTTTTTAGGATTTTTTAGGGTTTTCTAGGACTTTTTAGTTTTTTTAGGGTTTTTCTATGATTCTTAGGGCCTTTTAGGGTTTTCTACGGTTTCTTACGGGGTGTTTTGGGGTTTTCTAGGGTTTTCTAGAGTTTTAAGAGTTTTTTAGGGTTCTCTAGGGTTTTTTAGGGTTTTCTAGGATTTTTTAGTATTTTAGAGGATTTTTAGCGTTTTTTACGGTTTTTTATGGATTTCTAGGGTTTTTTAGGGTTTTCTAGGTTTTTAAGGATTTTTTAGGATTTTCTATGGTTGTTAGGGTTTTTTAGGATTTTCTAATTTTTAGGGGTTTCTAGGATTTTCTAAAATCTTTAGGGTTTTTTAGGATTTACTAGGGTTTTTAGGGTTTTTTAGGTTTTAAAACGCGAAAAAATTCTAGAATATCTAAAAAAACCCTAGAAATCCCTAAAAAACCCTAGTAAACACTAAAAACCATAGAAAAACCTAAAAAAGCCTAAAAACCCTAGAAACCCTAAAAACCCTAAGAACCCTAGAAAACCCTAAAAAATATTTAAAATTTTTAAAAACCCTAAAAACCCTAAAAAACTATAAAAAATCCTAAAAACCGTAGAAAGCCCTAGAAAACTCTAAAAAACCTTGAAAACCCTAGAAAATCTTAAAAAACCTCAAAACACTAAAGATACTAGAAAACCCTAAAAATCCTAGAAAATCCTAAAAAACCCTAAAAATTCTAGAAAACCCTAAAAAATCCTAAAAAACCATAAAAACCCTAGATTACCCTAAAAAACCCTAAAAACCCTGGAAAACTCTAAAAAATCCTAAAAAACCCTAGAAAACTTAAAAAACCCCTAAAAATCCTAGAAAACCCTAAAAAGCATAAAATTTCTAGAAAATCCTAAATATCCTGCAAAACCCGAAAAAAAACCCAAAAAGTCCTAGAAAACCCTAAAAACATTAAAAAACCATATAAACCCTAGAAATCCTAAAAAACCCTAGAAAACCATAAAAACCCCTAAAAACCTAAAAAACCCTAGAAAATCCTAAAAAAAGCATAAAATTCTTAGAAAACCCTAAATATCCTAGAAAACCCAAAAAACCCCGAAAAAATCCTAGAAAGCCTAAAAAACCCTAGAAAACCATATAAACCCTAGAAATCCTAAAAAACACTTGAAAACCCTAAGAAACCTTAAAACCCTAGAAAACCCTAAAACACCTGGAAAACTCTAAAAAAACCCTAAAAACCCTAGAAAATCCTAGAAAACTCTAAAAACCCTACAAAACCCTACAAAACACTAACAAAAACCCTAAAAACCCAAAAAAACCCTATAAACCCTAGAAATCCTAAAATGCCCTAGAAAACCATAAAAATCCCTAGAAACCCTAGAAAAGCGTAAAAAATCCTAAAAATCCTAAAAAACTTTAAAAAACTCTGGAAAACACTAGAAAATTCTAAAAAACCCTAAAAAGCACTAGAAATCCTAGAATATCCTAAAAATCCCTAAAAATCCTAGAAAAACCTAAAAAATGCTAAAAACCCTAGAAAACCATAAAAAACCTTAAATACCCTGGAAAACCCTAAAAAAACCTTAAAAACCTTAGAAAACATTAAAAATCATAGAAATTTTTAAAAAACTCTGAAAAATCCCTAAAAAGCACTAGAAATCCTAGAACACCCTAAAAATCCTAAAAATACTAGAAAACCCTAAAAAATGCTAAAAATCCTAGAAACCCCTAGAAAACTATAAACAATCCTAAATACCCTAGAAAACTATAAAAAAACCGCTAAAAATCTTAGAATACAATAAAAATCATAGAAAACTTTAAAAAACTCTAGAAAACCCTAGAAAACCCTAGAAATTCCTAGAAAACCATAGAAACCCCTAAAAATCCTAGAAAACCCTAAAAACTATAATGAAGTGTAAAAACCCTAAAAACCATAGAAAACACTAAAAACCCTAAAAAACCTAAAAAAAACTTTAGAAATCCCAAAAAAGCCCTAGAAAACCCTAAAAACCCTAGAAAACCCTAAAAAACTCTAACAACTCTAGAAAATCCTAAAAAACCCTAAAACTCTAGAAAACTCAAAAAACCTCTAGGGTTTTATGGTTTTCATTGGGATTTTTAGTGTTTTCTAGGGTTTTCTAGGGGTTTAGGATTTTCTAGGGTTTTCTATTGTTGTTAGGGTTTTTTAGCGTTTTTTAGGGTTTTCTAGGGTTTAGAGGGTTTTTTAGTATTTTCTAGGGTTTTTAGGGTATTTTAGGGGTTTCTAGAATTTTTAGAATTTTTAGGGTTTTCTAGGGATTTCTACGGTTTTTAGGGTTTTCTAGGGTTTCTAGTGTTTTTTAGGGTTTTCAAGGGTTTTCTAGAGTTTTTAGAGTTTTTTAGCGTTTTTTAGGATTTTCTAGGGTTTTTAGTGTTTACGTGGGTTTTTTAGGAATTTCTAGGATTTTTTAGGTTTTCTAGGGTTTTGTAGCATTTTCTAGGATTTTTAGGGTTTTTACAGTTTTTTAGAGTTTTCTAGGATTTTTTAGGGTTTTCTAGTGTTTTTATGTTTTTTAGGATTTTTTAGCATTTTCTAGGGTTTTCTAGGATTTTTAGGGTTTTCTAGGGTTTTTTAGTGTTTTCTAGGGTTTTTAGTGTTTTCTAGTGTTTTTAGGGTTTTTCAAGGTTTTCTAGGGTTTTTTAGGGTTTTCTAGGGTTTTTGCGATTTTTTAAGGTTTTAAGGGTTTTTTAGGATTTTCTAAAATTTTTAGGGTTTTTTTAGGATTCTCTTGGATTTTCTAGGGTTTTCTAGGGTTTTTAGGTTTTTTTTAGGGTTTTCTAGCATTTTTAGTGTTTTTTTTAGTGATTTCTATGGTTTTTAGCATTTTTTTATGGTTTTTAGGGTTTTTAGGGTTTTTCGGATTTTTTAGGGTTTTCTAGGACTTTTTAGGTTTTTTAGGGTTTTTTATGATTCTTGGTGTTTTTTAGGGTTTTCTAAGGTTTTCTAGGGTTTCTTACGGGGTTTTTTGGGGTTTTCTAGGCTTTTCTAGAGTTTTAAGAGTTTTTTAGGGTTCTCTAGGGTTTTTTAGTATTTTCGAGAATTTTTAGCGTTTTTTACGGTTTTTTATGAATTTCTAGGATTTTTTAGGTTTTCTAGGGTTTCATAGCGTTTTCTAAGGTTTTGTAGTTTTTTTAGTGTTTTCTAGGATTTTTTAAGATTTTTAGGATTTTTTAGGGCTTTTAGGGTTTTTTAGGATTTTCTAGGGTTTTAAGGGTTTTTTACAATTTTCTATATATGGTTGTTAGGGTTTTTAAGGGTTTTCTGTTTTTTAGGGGTTTTTAGAATTTTCTAAATTCTTTAGGGTTTTTTAGGGTTTTTTAGGTTTTTTAACCCTAAAAACTCTAGAAAACACAAAAACCCTACAAAACCCTAAACGCGAAAAAACCCTAAAATCTCTAAAAAAACCCTAGAAATCCCTACCCCTAGTAAAACACTAAAAACCATAGAAAAACCTAAAAAACCCTAAAAACCCTAAGATATTTAAAATTCTTGAAAACCGTAAAAATCCTAAAAAACTATAAAAAAATCCTAAAAACAGTAGAAAGTCCTAGAAAACTCTAAAAAACCCTGAAAACCCTAGAAAATCCTAGAAATCCTAAAAAACCTAAAAACACTAAAGATACTAGAACACCCTAAAAATCCTAGAAAATCCTAAAAATTCTAGAAAATCCTAAAATTCCAAGAAAACCATAAAAACCCTAGATTACCCTTAAAAACCCTGGAAAATCCTAAAAACCCTAAAAAAATCCTGAGAATCCCTATGAAACTCTAGAAAACTCTAAAAAATCACAAAAACCCTAGAAAATCCTAGAAAACTCTAAAAAACCCTAAAAACCCCAAAAAACTCTAGAAAACAATAAAAACCCCCAAAAAAATCTTAGATAACTCTAAAAAACCCTAAAAACTCTCGAAAACCCTAAAAAGGCATAAAATTCCTAGAAAACTGATAAGGAAATTAAAAACAAAGATGATAGATAAAGGGGGGTTTTTCCTACTAGACCTCTAAGAAACCTGGTCTTAGCAACCTAGGTCACCGGAAGGGGCTCCCTACTAGACCTTCAAAGAACCTGTCCTTGACAACCTAGATCAGAGGGATGAAAATTGAATCACTCAATCTTCTCCATGCAACCAGCGAAGCAAATCACTCACCTCACTCAATCACACTTAAAAAAACGTGCATAAAGCACTAAGGAAATTTTATTCATCAAAGTTATTCCAAATGGTCTCACCAGAGGTGTTTAAATAGGCTCCTAACAAACTAACTAAAAGATAAGATAACTAATTTAAATCAGATTTGATCTTATTAGATTAGATCAGATTTGATTTAAATTTAAAATCCCTAAAAATACTACCAAGCAAATCAGGAGTAATTCAAATCTTTCAACAAACTCTAACAACAAAACAAACTAAAATAAAAACCCTAAAAATCCTAAAAAAACCTAGAAAACAATTAAAAAAACCCTAAACCCCCTAGAAAAATCTAAAAAATTCTAAAAACCCTAGAAGATCATGAGAAACCCTAGAAAACTCTAAAAAACCATAAAAACTCTAGAAAAACCTAGAAAACTCTAAAAAATCCTAGAAAACTCTAGAATACCATAAAAACAAAAAAATTCCTGAAAAACTCGAAAAAACTCTAAAAAACTCTAAAAACCCTAGAAAACTCCAGAAAACCCTAAAAATCCTAGAAAACTCTAAAAATCCTAAAACACCTAGAAAACCTTGAAAAACCCTTAAAACCCTACAAAATCCTAAAAACCCTAGAAAACTTTTAAAAACTCGAGAAAATCCTAGAAAACCATAAAAAATCCAAGAAAACCCTAAAAATCCTGAAAAACCCTAGAAAACTATAAAAAAATCCTAGAAACCAAAGAAAACCCAAGAAAACTCTAAAAAAACCCTGCAAATCCTAGAAACCCCTAAAAACCACTAAAAACCTTAAAAATTCATGAAAACCCTAAAAATCCTAAAAGCCCTTAAAAACCCTAGAAAACTATTAAAAAATTCTAAAAACCGTAGAAAAGCTAGAAAACTCTAAAAAACTCTGAAAAACCTAAAAAACCCTAGAAAATCCTAGAAAACCCTAAAAACCGTAAAAATTGTAGAAAATCCTAAAAACCATAGAAAACCCAAAAAAATCCTAAAAATTCTAGAAACCCCGAAAAAATCCTAGAAAACCATAAAAAATGCTAA
>NC_029791.2:48143062-48143635 GCF_000816755.2 Arachis ipaensis | reverse complement strand
CCTAAAAACCATAGAAAACACTAAAAACCCTAAAAAAACTTTAGAAATCCCAAAAAAGCCCTAGAAAACCCTAAAAACTCTAACAACTCTAGAAAATGCTGAAAAACCCTAAAAACTCTAGAAAAATCAAAAAACCTCTAGGGTTTTATGGTTTTCAAAGGGATTTTTAGTGTTTTCTAAGGTTTTTAGGGTTTTCGAGGGGTTTAGGATTTTCTAGGATTTTCTATTGTTGTTAGGGTTTTTTAGCGTTTTTTAGGGTTTTCTAGGGTTTATAGAGTTTTTTAGTATTTTCTAGGGTTTTTAGGGTGTTTTAGGGGTTTCTAGAATTTTTCGAATTTTTAGGGTTTTCTAGGGATTTCTACGGTTTTTAGAGTTTTCTAGGGTTTCTAGGGTTTTTTAGGGTTTTCAAGGGTTTTCTAGAGTTTTTAAAGTTTTTTAGCGTTTTTTAGGGTTTAGGGTTTTCTAGGGTTTTTAGTGTTTACATGGGGTTTATTTAGGGATTTCTAGGATTTTTTAGGTTTTCTAGGGTTTTGTAGCATTTTCTAGGGTTTTTAGGGTTTTTACAGTTTTTTA
>NC_029791.2:48139521-48139894 GCF_000816755.2 Arachis ipaensis | reverse complement strand
CCTAGAAAACTCTAAAAACCCTACAAAACTCTAACAAAAACCCTAAAACCCCAAATAAACCCTAGAAATCCTAAAATGCCATAGAAAACCATAAAAAACACTAGAAACCCTAGAAAACCCTAAAAAATCCTAAAAATCCTAGAAAACTTTACAAAACTCCGGAAAACACTAGAAAATTCTAATAAATCCTAAAAAGCCCTAGAAATCCTAGAAAACCCTAAAAATCCTAGAAAAACCTAAAAAATGCTAAAAACCCTAGAAAACCCTAAAAACTATAATAAAGTGTAAAAATCCTAAAAACCATAGAAAACACTAAAAACCCTAAAAAAACTTTAGAAATCCCAAAAAAGCCCTAGAAAACCCTAAAAACTCT
>NC_029791.2:48129462-48139349 GCF_000816755.2 Arachis ipaensis | reverse complement strand
TAGGATTTTTTAGGTTTTCTAGGGTTTTGTAGCATTTTCTAGGGTTTTTAGGGTTTTTACAGTTTTTTAGAGTTTTCTAGGTTTTTTTAGGGTTTTTTAGGGTTTTCTAGTGTTTTTATGTTTTTTAGGGTTTTTTAGCATTTTCTAGGGTTTTCTAGGGTTTTTAGGATTTTTTAAGGATTTTCTAGGGTTTTTAGGTTTTTTAGGGTTTTTTAGTGTTTTCTAGGGTTTTTAGTGTTTTCTAGTATTTTTAGGGTTTTTCAAGGTTTTCTAGGGTTTTTTAGGGTTTTCTAGGGTTTTTACGGTTTTTTAAGGTTTTAAAGGTTTCTTAGGATTTTCTAAAATTTCTAGGATTTTCTAGGGTTTTTAGGATTTTTTTAGGGTTTTCTAGGATTTTTAGGGTTTTTTAGTGATTTATAGGGTTTTTAGCGTTTTTTATGGTTTTTAGGATTTTTTAGGGTTTTTAGGATTTTTTAGGGTTTTCTAGGACTTCTTAGGTTTTTTAGGATTTTCTAAGGTTTTCTAAGGGTTTCTTATGGGGTTTTTTGGGGTTTTCTAGGCTTTTCTAGAGTTTTAAGAGTTTTTTAGGGTTCTCTAGGGTTTTTTAGTATTTTCGAGGATTTTTAGCGTTTTTTACGGTTTTTTATGGATTTCTAGGGTTTTTTAGGTTTTCTAGGGTTTCATAGCGTTTTATAAGGTTTTGTAGTTTCTTTAGTGTTTTCTAGGGTTTTTTAAGGTTTTTAGGATTTTTTAGGGCTTTTAGGGATTTTTAGGGTTTTCTAAGGTATTAAGGATTTTTTAGGATTTTCTATGGTTGTTAGGGTTTTTAAGGGTTTTATGTTTTTTAGGGGTTTTTAGGATTTTCTAAAAATCTTTAGGGTTTTTTAGGATTTTCTAGGGTTGTTAGGGTTTTTTGGGTTTTTTAACCCTAAAAACTCTAGAAAACACAAAAACCCTAGAAAACGCGAAAAAACCCTAAAATCTCTAAAAAAAACCCTAGAAATTCCTAAAAAACCCCTAGTAAACAAACACTAAAAACCCTAAGAAACCCTAGAAAACCCTAAAAATATTTAAAATTCTTGAAAACCCTAAAAACCCTAAAAAACTATAAAAAAAATCCTAAAAACCGTAGAAAGTCCTAGAAAACTCTAAAAAACCATGAAAACCCTAGAAAATCCTAGAAATTCTAAAAAACCTAAAAACACTAAAGATACTAGAACACCCTAAAAAACCCTAAAAATTCTAGAAAACCCTAAATTCCTAGAAAACCATAAAAAACCCTAGATGCTAAAAAACCCTAAAAACCCTAAAAAAATCCTGAGAATCCCTATGAAACCCTAGAAAACTCTAAAAAATCATAAAAACCCTAGAAAACTCTAAAAAAACCCTAAAAACCCCAGAAAACTCTAGCAAACAATTAAAATCCCAAAAAAAAATCCTAGATAACTCTAAAAAACCCTAAAAACCCTCGAAAATCCTAAAAAAGCATAAAATTCCTAGAAAACCTTACAAATCCTAGAAAACCCTAAATATCCTAGAAAACTCTAAAAACCCCAAAAAAATTCTAGAAAACCCTAAAAAATCCTAGAAAACCATATAAACCCTAGAAATCATAAAAGACCCTAGAAAACCAAAAAAATAACTAAAAACCCTAAATATCCTAGAAAACCCCAAAAATCGCGAAAAAATCCTAGAAACCCTAAAAACTCTCGAAAACCACAAAAATTGTAGAAAACTTTACAAAACTCTTGAAAACCCCAGAAAACCCTAGAAAATCCTAAAAATATTAGAAACCAAAAAAATCCTAGAAACTTCAAAAAATCCAGAAAACCCTAGATAATCCTAAAAAACGCTAGAAAATCCTATAAACCCTAGAAATCCTAAAAAGACCTAAAAATTCTAGAAAACCCTAAAAAAACCTAGAAAACAATTAAAAAAACCCTAAACACCCTAGAAAACCCTAAAAATTTCTAAAACCCTAGAAAATCGTGAGAAACCCTAGAAAACTCTAAAAAATCCTAGAAAACTCTAAAAAATCCTTTTGATATTAGCCTTGTCCATCAAATATAAAAACTCCTTGTGGTACTCCATCACTGATTGTGAACCTTGTTGCAACTTACAAAATCTTCCAAAAAATTCATTGTGGTAAGATGATGGTACAACTCGATTCCTCATGTGGTATGATGATGGCACAAACTGTCTCCTCATGATTTTCTTCATCTTCTCCCAGCTGCAAATTGGGCTCTTTCTGTACCGTGTTCTAGATCTTCCCAATTCAGTCCACCATATACGGGCAGCATCGGAAAAATTGGCTTGTACCAGTTGAACCTTCTTTTCCTCTGAAAGGATGCAATTTGCAAAAAACGACTCTACCTTTCTTTCCCATTCGAAATAAGCTTCAGGATTGTTCCTCCCTTTAAATGCAGGGATTTTCAACCGAAAACCCTTTTTCACATATGAGATTCCGTCATCATCACTATCGTATTCAATCATATTTTTATTTATTTTTTTATATTTTTTTTTCAGACACTGACTTAAAGATAGAATAAGTGCAAAAATAAAATTAAAAAAAAGATTTTTTTTTCGTTTTTTTTTGTTTGACTCTAACATGAATTTACAGAAATTAAAGAAAAAAAAGGACTAAACAAGACCCATGGAACGTGTAGATAAATAAGAATTTACCTACGACCTGTAACTGATACCAGATGATAAGGAAATTAAAACAAAGATGATAGATAAAGGGGGTTTTTTCCTACTAGACCTCTAAGAAACCTATTCTTAGCAACCTAGATCACCGGAAGGGGCTCCCTACTAGACCTTCAAAGAACCTGTCCTTGACAACCTAGATCAGATGGATGAAAATTGAATCACTCAATCTTCTCCATGCAACCAGCGAAGCAAATCACTCACCTCACTCAATCACACTTAAAAAAACGTGCATAAAGGACTAAGGAAATTTTATTCATCAAAGTTATTCCAAATGGTCTCACCAGAGGTGTTTAAATAGGATCCTAACAAACTAACTGAAAGATAAGATAACTAATTTAAATCAGATTTGATCTTATTAGATTAGATCAGATTTGATTTAAATTTTAAAATCCTAAAGATATGATAACTAATTTAAATCAGATTTGATCTTATTAGATTAGATCAGATTTGATTTAAATTTAAAATCCCTAAAAATACTACTAAGCAAATCAGGAGTAATTCAAATCTTTCAACAAACTCTAACAACAAAACAAACTAACATAAATGCCTAAAAATTCGAAAATTAATAATAAATTATGTCTCTAATTGAATTTGAAAAGCATTATTGGGCTTCTTGCTGTCCAGACTTAGCCCAATGGGCTTTATGAGTTGTCGCCCTTTCAGCACCACTGTTTTTGAGACGGACTCTTGGTCTTCTAGATGTCCAAGACTGGCATGGCACAATTCTTATAGAATTCAGATCCTTGAATATGACAAGATTATCATTCCGTCCCTTAGCTCTAAGATTACGAAAATGTCCTCCTGACCACATATTATTTAGGGTGTTTTAGGGGTTTCTAGAATTTTTAGAATTTTTAGGTTTTTCTAGGGATTTCTACGGGTTTTAGAGTTTTTAGAGTTTTTTAGCGTTTTTTAGGGTTTAGTGTTTTCTACGGTTTTTAGTGTTTACGTGGGGGTTTTTTAGGGATTTCTAGGATTTTTTAGGTTTTCTAGGGTTTTGTAGCATTTTCTAGGGTTTTTAGGGTTTTTACAGTTTTTTAGAGTTTTCTAGAATTTTTTGGGGTTTTCTAGTGTTATTATGTTTTTTAGGGTTTTTTAGCATTTTTTGGGTTGTCTAGGATTTTTAGGATTTTTTTAGGATTTTCTAGGGTTTTTAAGTTTTTTAGAGTTTTTTAGTGTTTTCCAGGGTTTTTAATGTTTCCTAGAAAACTATAAAAAATCCTAAAAACCGTAGAAAACCTAGAAAACTCTAAAAAAAACCCTGAAAAACATAAAAAATCCTAGAAAACCCAGAAAACTGTAAAAATTCTAGAAAACCCTAAAAACCATAGAAAACCCAAAAAAAATCCTAAAAATTCTAGAAACCCCGAAAAAATCCTAGAAAACCATAAAAAATGCTAAAAATCCTACATAACCCTAAAAACAATGGAAACAAACCCCTAGAAAACCCTAAAAAATCCTGAGAAACCCTAGAAAACTCTAAAAAACCATAAAAACCTTAGAAAACCCTAGACAACTCTATAAAACTGTAAAAACCGTAGAAAACACTAGAAAACCATAAAAACCCAAAAAAAATCCAGAAAAACCCTAGAAAACTCTAAAAATCCTAAAAACCCTAGAAAACTTAAAAAACCCCTAAAAACCCTAGAAAACCCTAAAAAGCATAAAATTTCTAGAAAATCCTAAATATCCTACAAAACCCGAAAAAAACCCAAAAATCCTAGAAAACCATAAAAAACCCTAAAAAACCATATAAACCCTAGAAATCCTGAAAACTTTAAAATTCTTAGAAAACCCTAGAAAACCCTAAAAAAAAGCATAAAATTCTTAGAAAACCCTAAATATCCTAGAAAATCCAAAAAACCCCGAAAAAATCCTAGAAAGCCTAAAAAACCCTAGAAAACCATATAAACCCTAGAAATCCTAAAAAATCCTAAGAAGCCTTGAAACCCTAGAAAACCCTAAGAAACCCTAAGACAACTTGAAAACTCTAAAAAAACCCTAAAAACCCTAGAAAACCCTAGAAAACTCTAACAAAAACCCTAAAAACCCAAATAAACCCTAGAAATCCTAAAATGCCCTAGAAATCCTAAAATGCCCTAGAAAACCATAAAAACCACTAGAAACCCTAGAAAACCCTAAAAAATCCTAAAAATCCTAGAAAACTTTAAAAAACTCCGGAAAACACTAGAAAATTCTAAAAAACCCTAAAAAGCACTAGAAATCCTAGAAAAAGCTAAAAAATGATAAAAACCCTAGAAAACCCTAAAAACTATAATAAAGTGTAAAAACCCTAAAAACCATAGAAAACACTAAAAACCCTAAAAAACCTAAAAAACTTTAGAAATCCCAAAAAAGCCCTAGAAAACCCTAAAAACTCTAACAACTCTAGAAAATCCTAAAAAACCCTAAAAACTCTAGAAAACTCAAAAAACCTCTAGGGTTTTATGGTTTTCAAAGGGATTTTTAGTGTTTTCTAAGGTTTTTAGGGTTTTCTAGGGGTTTAGGATTTTCTAGGGTTTTTAGTGTTTTCGTGGGGTTTTTTAGGGATTTCTAGGATTTTTTAGGTTTTCTAGGGTTTTGTAGCATTTTCTAGGGTTTTTAGGGTATTTACAGTTTTTTAGAGTTTTCTAGGATTTTTTTAGAGTTTTTTAGGGTTTTCTAGTGTTTTCTAGGGTTTTTAGTGTTTTCTAGTGTTTTTAGGGTTTTTCAAGGTTTTCTAGGTTTTTAGGATTTTCTAGGATTTTTGCGGTTTTTTAAGGTTTTAAGGGTTTTTTAGGATTTCCTAAAATTTTTAGCGTTTTTAAGGATTCTCTAGGATTTTCTAAGGTTTTCTAGGGTTTTTAGGATTTTTTAGGGTTTTCTAGGATTTTTAGGGTATTTTTAGTGATTTCTAGGGTTTTTAGCGTTTTTTTATGTTTTTTAGGGTTTTTAGGGTTTTTAGGATTTTTAGGGTTTTCTAGGTCTTTTTAGGTTTTTTAGGGTTTTCTAAGGTTTTCTAGGGTTTCTTACGGGATTTTTTGAGGTTTTCTAGGCTTTTCTAGAGTTTTAAGAGTTTTTTAGGGTTCTCTAGGTTTTTTAGTATTTTCAAGGATTTTTAGCGTTTTTTACGGGTTTTTATGGATTTCTAGGGTTTTTTAGGTTTTCTAGGGTTTCATAGCGTTTTCTAAGGTTTTGTAGTTTCTTTAGTGTTTTCTAGGATTTTTTAAGGTTTTTAGGATTTTTTAGGGCTTTTTAGGATTTTTTAGGGTTTTTTAGGGTTTTAAGGGTTTTTTAGGATTTTCTATGGTTGTTAGGGTTTTTAATGGTTTTCGGTTTTTTAGGGGTTTTTAGGATTTTCTAATCTTTACAGTTTTTTAGGATTTTCTAGGGTTTTTAGGATTTTTTAGGTTTTTTAACCCCAAAAACTCTAGAAAACACAAAAACCCCTACAAAACCCTAGAAAATGCGAAAAAAATCCTAAAATCTCGAAAAAAACCCTAGAAATTCCTAAAAAACCCCTAGTATACACTAAAAACCCTAAGAAACCCTAGAAAACCCTAAAAAATATTTAAAATTCTTGAAAACCCTAAAAACCCTA
This sequence comes from Arachis ipaensis, assembly GCF_000816755.2. Taxonomy (NCBI): domain Eukaryota; kingdom Viridiplantae; phylum Streptophyta; class Magnoliopsida; order Fabales; family Fabaceae; genus Arachis; species Arachis ipaensis. The sequence goes on along the minus strand of NC_029791.2, from coordinate 48,133,060 downwards.
AAAAACTATAAAAAAAATCCTAAAAACAGTAGAAAGTCCAAGAAAACTCTAAAAAAAATTCTAAAAAACCTAAAAACACTAAAGATACTACTAGAACACCCTAAAAATCCTAGAAAATCCTAAAAAACCCTAAAAATTCTAGAAAACCCTAAAATTCCTAGAAAATCATAAAAAATCCTAGATTACCCTAAAAACCCTGGAAAACCATAAAAACTCTAAAAAATCTTGAGAATCCCTATGAAACCCTAGAAAACTCTAAAAAATCATAAAAACCCTAGAAAATCCTAGAAAACTCTAAAAAAACCCTAAAAACCCAAGAAAACTCTAGAAAACAAAAAAAACCCCAAAAAAAAATCCTAGATAACTCTAAAAAACGCTAAAAACCCTCGAAAACCCTAAAAAAGCATAAAATTCCTAGAAAACCTTACAAATCCTAGAAAACTCTAAAAATCCCAAAAAAATCCTAGAAAACCCTAAATAATCCTAGAAAACCATATAAACCCTAGAAATCCTAAAAGACCCTAGAAAACCATAAAAACCATAGAAAACCCAAAAAAATCCTAAAAATTCTAGAAACCCCGAAAAAATCCTAGAAAACCATAAAAAATGCTAAAAATCCTACATAACCCTAAAAACAATGGAAACCACTAGAAAACCCTAAAAACCCTAAAAAATCCTGAGAAACCCTAGAAAACTCTAAAAAACCATAAAAACCTTAGAAAACAACCGTAGAAAACACTAGAAAACCATAAAAACCCAAAAACAACCCAGAAAAACCCTAGAAAACTCTCAAAATCCTAAAAACCCTAGAAAACTTAAAAAACCCCAAAAAACCCTAGGAAACCCTAAAAAGCATAAAATTTCTAGAAAATCCTAAATATCCTACAAAACCCGAAGAAAACCCAAAAAATCCTAGAAAATCCTAAAAAACCATATAAACCCTAGAAATCCTAAAAAATCCTAAGAAGCCTTGAAACCCTAGAAAACCCTAAGAAACCCTAAGACAACTAGAAAACTCTAAAAAAAACCCTAAAAACCCTAGAAAACCCTAGAAAACTCTAAAAACCCTACAAAACTGTAACAAAAACCCTAAAAACCCAAATAAACCCTAGAAATCCTAAAATGCCCTAGAAAACCATAAAAACCACTAGAAACCCTAGAAAACCCTAAAAAATCCTAAAAATCCTAGAAAACTTTAAAAAACTCCGGAAAACACTCGATAATTCTAAAAAACCCTAAAAAGCACTAGAAATCCTAGAAAACCCTAAAAATCCCTAAAAATCCTAGAAAAACCTAAAAAATGCTAAAAACCCTAGAAAACCCTAAAAACTATAATAAAGTGTAAAAACCCTAAAAACCATAGAAAACACTAAAAACCCTAAAAAACCTAAAAAACTTTAGAAATCCCAAAAAAGCCCTAGAAAACCCTAAAAACCCTAGAAAACCCTAAAAACTCGAACAACTCTAGAAAATCCTAAAAAACCCTAAAAACTCTAGAAATCTCAAAAAACCTCTAGGGTTTTATGGTTTTCAAAGGGATTTTTAGTGTTTTCTAAGGTTTTTAGGGTTTTCTAGGGGTTTAGGATTTTATAGGGTTTTCTATTGTTGTTAGGGTTTTTTAGCGTTTTTTAGGGTTTTCTAGGGTTTATAGGGTTTTTTAGTATTTTCTAGGGGGTTTAGGGTTTTTTAGGGTTTTCTAGGGATTTCTACGGTTTTTAGAGTTTTCTAGGATTTTCTAGGGTTTTCTAGGGTTTATAGGGTTTTTTAGTATTTTCTAGGGGTTTTAGGGTGTTTTAGGGGTTTCTAGAATATTTAGAATTTTTAGCGTTTTCTAGGGATTTCTACGGTTTTTAGAGTTTTCTAGGATTTTCTAGGGTTTTCTAGGGTTTATAGGGTTTTTTAGTATTTTCTAGGGGTTTTAGGGTGTTTTAGGGGTTTCTAGAATATTTAGAATTTTTAGCGTTTTCTAGGGATTTCTACGGTTTTTAGAGTTTTCTAGGATTTTCTAGGGTTTCTAGGGTTTTTAGGGTTTTTACAGTTTTTTAGAGTTTTCTAGGATTTTTTTAGAGTTTTTTAGGGTTTTCTAGTGTTTTCTAGGATTTTTAGTGTTTTCTAGTGTTTTTAGGGTTTTTCAAGGTTTTCTAGGTTTTTTAGGATTTTCTAGGATTTTTGCGGTTTTTTAAGGTTTTAAGGATTTTTTAGAATTTCCTAAAATTTTTAGGGTTTTTAAGGATTCTCTAGGATTTTCTAGGGTTTTCTAGGGTTTTTAGGATTTTTTTAGGGTTTTCTAGGATTTTTAGGGTATTTTTAGTGATTTCTAGGGTTTTTAGCGTTTTTTTATGGTTTTTAGGGTTTTTTAGGGTTTTTAGGATTTTTAGGGTTTTCTAGGTCTTTTTAGGTTTTTTAGGGTTTTCTAAGGTTTTCTAGGGTTTCTTACGGGATTTTTTGGGATTTTCTAGGCTTTTCTAGAGTTTTAAGAGTTTTTTAGGGTTCTCTAGGGTTTTTTAGTATTTTCGAGGATTTTTAGCGTTTTTTACGGTTTTTATGGATTTCTAGGGTTTTTTAGGTTTTCTAGGGTTTCATAGCGTTTTCTAAGGTTTTGTAGTTTCTTTAGTGTTTTCTAGGATTTTTTAAGGTTTTTAGGATTTTTTAGGGCTTTTTAGGGTTTTTTAGGGTTTTCTAGGGTTTTTAGGATTTTGAGAGTTTTCTAGGGTTTTTCTGGGTTGTTTTTGGGTTTTTATGGTTTTCTAGGGTCTTTTAGGATTTCTAGGGTTTATATGGTTTTCTAGGGTTTTTTAGCATTTCTAGGGTTTTTTGGGGTTTGGGATTTTTAGAGTTTTCTAGGATTTTCTAGGGTTTTTAGGGGTTTTTAGGTTTTTTAACCCCAAAAACTCCAGAAAACACAAAAACCCCTACAAAACCTAGAAAACGCGAAAAAATCCTAAAATCTCTAAAAAAACCCTAGAAATCCCTAAAAAACTCCTAGTAAACACTAAAAACCCTAAGAAACCCTAGAAAACCCTAAAAAATATTTAAAATTCTTGAAAACCCTAAAAACCCTAAAAAACTATAAAAAAAAAATCCTAAAAACCGTAGAAAGTCCAAGAAAACTCTAAAAAAAAATTCTAAAAAACCTAAAAACACCCTAAAAATCCTAGAAAATTCTAAAATACCCTAAAAATTCTAGAAAACCCTAAAATTCCTAGAAAATCATAAAAAATCCTAGATTACCCTAAAAACCCTGGAAAACCCTAAAAACTCTAAAAAATCTTGAGAATCCCTATGAAACCCTAGAAAACTCTAAAAAATCATAAAAATCCTAGAAAATCCTAGAAAACTCTAAAAAAACCCTAAAAACCCAAGAAAACTCTAGAAAACAAAAAAAACCCCCAAAAAAAAATCCTAGATAACTCTAAAAAACCCTAAAAACCCTCGAAAACCCTAAAAAAGCATAAAATCCCTAGAAAACCTTACAAATCCTAGAAAACTCTAAAAATCCCAAAAAAATCCTAGAAAGCCCTAAAAAAATCCTAGAAAACCATATAAACCCTAGAAATCCTAAAAGACCCTAGAAAACCATAAAAACCATAGAAAACCC
>NC_029791.2:48117238-48117750 GCF_000816755.2 Arachis ipaensis | reverse complement strand
AAACCATAAAAACCCAAAAAAAACCCAGAAAAACCCTAGAAAACTCTAAAAATCCTAGAAAAGTTAAAAAACTCCTAAAAATCCTAGAAAACCCTAAAAAGCATAAAATTTCTAGAAAATCTTAAATATCCTACAAAACTCGAAAAAAACCCAAAAAATCCTAGAAAACCCCTAAAAACCCTAGAAAAGCTAAAAAACCCTAGAAAACCCTAAAGAAAGCATAAAATTCTTACAAAATCCTAAATATCCTAGAAAACCCAAAAAAACCCCGAAAAAATCCTAGAAAGCCTAAAAAACCCTAGAGAACCATATAAACCCTAGAAATCCTAAAAAACACTTGAAAACCTTAAGAAACCTTAAAACCCTAGAAAACCCTAAGAAACCCTAAAACAACTAGAAAACTCTAAAAAATACTAAAAACCCTAGAAAACCCTAGAAAACTCTAAAAACCCTACAAAACTCTAACAAAAACCCTAAAACCCCAAATAAACCCTAGAAATCCTAAAATGCCA
>NC_029791.2:48099365-48107238 GCF_000816755.2 Arachis ipaensis | reverse complement strand
TTGGTATTGCACCCAGCAAGCCTTTGGGCAACTCGAGTTTCAGCAGCACGACACCCCTCTCCCCTATAATAGGCTCCCGAGCCATTACCAAAGTGCCACGGGTAGACATCATTTTCCGTGAGGAGACATACTCAAGGAAAGTACTTTAGAGGTCTAATTTTGACGCTGTTTTTTGCAACAACCTCTAGAAAAATAAGATCTTTCCATCCTCCAAATTTGGTGAACTTACACCATGTGGATTTTTTTTGACGATTTTTTTACCGCCCGGAAAGCCAGAAATTCAAAAAAAATGAAAAATGGAGCAAACGTGTGATTTTTGACCTGGATTTTTTTGTGCAGCCTTCACATAATATTACCAAGGTTCCCTCAAAATTTCACGAAAAATGCACGAGCCAATTCTGAGATATGAAAATTTGGCTCCTTCGTTGCAACGCTCCGAGCCATCATTGTAACGGCGGGTGCCTCCGTTGGGGGCGGGGGAGCCCGGCTGCACACCACAACTACAACGTGCTTGCTAGTGTGCCTAGGGGATGGCAAGGCAACGTGCATCTTGCTGGCATTGCGCCCAGCAAGCCTTTGGGCAACTCGAGTTTCAGCATCCCGACCCCCCTCCCCCCTATAATAGGCTGCCGAGCCATTACCAAAGTGCCACGGGTAGACGTCCTTTTCCGTGAGGAGACATACTCAAGGAAAGTGCTCTAGAGGTCGAATTTTGACGCCGTTTTTTGCAAAAACCTCTAGAAAAATAAGATCTTTCCATCCCCCAAATTTGGTGAATTTACACCGTGTCTATTTTTTTTGCCGATTTTTTTACCGCCCGGAAAGCCGGAAATTCAAAAAAAATGAAAAACAGAGCAAACGTGCGATTTTTGACCTAGAATTTTTTGTGCAGCCTTCACATAATATTACCAAGGTTCCCTCAAAATTTTAGAAAAAATGCACGAGCCAATTATGAGATATGAAAATTTGGCTCCTTCGTTGCAACGCTCCGAGCCATCGTTGCAACGGCGGGTGCCTCCGTTGCAACGAAACCAGCCACCGATGCACCTAATCCAGCATCCCTTGCAACGCGCCCTACCTCCGTTGCAACGTCACCTGCCTCCGTTGCAACACGCCCGGCCAACGTTGCAACGCACCCTGCCTCCGTTGCAACGCGCCCAGCCAACGTTGCACCGCCCCCAGCATCCGTTGCAACGCGCCCAGCATCCGTTGCAACACCCCCAGCGAATGTTGCAACGTGCCCTGCCTCCGTTGCAACGCTCCCAGCCAACGTTGCAACGCGCCCTGCCTCCGTTGCAACGTCACCAGCATCCGTTGCAACGCGCCCTGCCTCCGTTGCAACGTCACCAGCAACCGTGGCAACGCGACCTGCCTCCGTTGCAACGCCCCCAGCCAACGTTGCAACGCGCCCTGCCTCCATTGCAATGTCACCAGCATCCGTTGCAACGCGCCCTGCCTCCGTTGCAACGTCACCAGCCAACGTTGCAACGCGCTCAGCATCCGTTGCAACGCCCCCAGCCAACGTTGCAATGCCCCCAGCTTCCGTTGCAACGATCCCAGCATCCGTTGCAAAGTGACCTGCCTCCGTTGCAACGTCACCGGCCAACGTTGCAACGCACCCTGCCTCCGTTGCAACGCCTCCAGCCAATGTTGCAACGCCCCCAGCCAACGTTGCAACGCGATCAGCATTCGTTGCACCGCCACCAGCCAACGTTGCAATGCGACCTGCCTCCGTTGTAACGCCCCCAGCCAATGTTGCGACGCACCCTGCCTCCGTTGCAACGTCCCCAGCATCCGTTGCAACGCGCCCAGCCTCCGTTGCAACGTCACCAGCATCCGTTGCAACGTGACCTGCCTCCGCTGCAATGCCCCCAGCCAATGTTGCAACGCGCGCAGCATCCGTTGCAACGACCCCAGCATCTGTTGCAACGCGACCTGCCTCCGTTGCAACGCCCCCAGCCAACGTTGCAACGCCCCCAGCTTCCGTTGCAACGTCACCAGCATCCGTTGCAACGTCACCAGCATCCGTTGCAGCGCGCCTGCCTCCGTCGCAAGGTCACCAGCATCCGTTGCAGCGCGCCCAGCGTCGGGTCCGTCCCCTGCAACTGACCAGTCACTATGCCTGGTCACCGTGATGTGGTATGCGTGTACTAGTACCCATGGGAGCGAGACAGCAGTGGCTTGTTTCCTTCCTCGGTTGACCGCGTGCCGGGTCTTGCTGCCTAGGGGAGGACCAATCATCGCGCGTAGTGCTGGCATTGCGCCCAGCAATCCTTCGGCCAGGTCAAGTCTGTGCAACTGGAGACACCTCCGTATAATAGGCTGCCGAGCCGTTACAGAAGTCAAGCCGGTTGAGGTCGGCTTTGCCGTTCGGGGATCCGTTTGCGTTCTACGGCCCATTCTTCCCCCGAGGGCCGGGGGGGCGGCTCGCCCTAAAGAGGAAAGGTCATTTTTGACCGGGATTTTTTCGTGCAGCCTTTAAAAAGTATTCTTAACGCCCCGACAAAACTTCAGGCAAAACTCACGAGCCAATGGTGATATGTCGAAGTTTGGGTCCTCCGTTGCAATCGCTGTGGCCGACCGGCCTGAATAGGCCACGTGCCCGTTCTGTCCGACATGCTCAGCGAAACTCCTCTAGGGGTCGAATTTCGACGCAGTTTTTCCCAAGCACCTTTCGAATAAACGAGATCATTCCTAGACGAAATTCGGCCAAGGCACACATGCTGGCCGTCCACACCTGGGCAGGTGCTCGTGCAGGCCTGGTCTATGCCTCGCCCGGGAACCCCCATGGCTCAGTCGCGGTCGTTGCCCGGTCTCCATTTCATGGGCCTTGGCCTGCCTCAAAAAACTTCGACTTCTCCTTAGGACTATTTATGGCCTCGAGGACTCTTTAACTTGTGAAATTTTTCAGGGGGAGGGGACGAATCGAAGCGACAAGGGCTGAATCTCAGTGGATCGTGGCAGTGATGTGTGGAAAACGATCCAACACAAAACTCACCGGCAAGTGGACCGGGTCGCATCAAGTAATAATAACTCACATGAGTGAGGTCGATCCCACAGGGATTGAAGGATTGAGCAATTTTAGTTTAGTGGTTGATTTAGTCAAGCGAATCAAGTATTGATTGAGTTATTTGTAATTGACAGAAACTAAATTACTTGAAATGAAAAGGGAGAGGGGTAAATTGCAGGAAATTAAAGAGCAAAGAAAGTAAATAAGTGGAATCTTAAAGAACAAGTAATGTAAATTACAGAAACTTAGATTGCAAGAAATGTAAATGACTAAATCTTAAAGTGCAGGAAATGTAAATTGCTTGAATTGTAAAAGGGATTGGGAGTTGGGATTGCAAAAATTAAACAAGAACAAGTAAATTGCATTAAACATAAAAGAGAAAATTTAATTGCAGTGAAGTAGATCTTAAACAGAAGAGTAAAATGCCTTGAAGAATTTAAAAACAGGAAAGCAATGCTTAATTTGAAGCAAAGTAAAAGAGGTTGAAGATCTCAGGAGTGGAAGAGACTAGATAACAAGTCTAGATCTCAAATCCTTCCTTGATCCAACAAGAGCAATTGCAAAAGGAAATGAAAAGTGAATTGCAGAATTAGAGAGGAGATGAAGCAGTAGAGTAAACAGAAAAGGAAATTCAATTATGCAGAGAAAATAAATAAGAGATCTCAAGGTGAGATTGAAACAGAAGTTCTTCAATTCTTCACCCAAGATCAAAATCAAGAAAATTAAAGAGTGCTCAAGCAAGAACCAAGAAGAAGAGAGATCAATTCTCCTTCCAAGTTCTCAGAATTCTAAATTCAAAATAAAAGCTCAAAAATGAAAATTCAAAGTAAGTTCTCAAAAATCAAAAAGGTCCTCATTTCATCAAACTAACTCCTATTTATACACTTCCTAAATTGGATCTAAGAATTTGGGTGGGCTTTAAAATTTGGTGAAGAAATGAATTAATTTGGATTTTAGATGAATTTTTTGGCCCATGGTGCACCTCCTAGGGAAGAGTTCGGCTCTTGGCAAGAGCTTTGGCCAGGAGCTTTGGTTCCCCTTCCTTCCAATGTGTTGCGCACGGTCCCTTGTGACAAGAGAACAAAGCTCACTTGTCCTTGAGGTCCTTGGTTCAAATCTTGGGTGGAGCACTTGTGGAGCTAATTTCCTTGGCACAAGAGAAACGCCTTAAAATATTTCGCGTGCCAAGTCTTGGACAACATCAGCGTAGCGCCCAAGTGGTGCTAGGAGCGCACCTTCCTTGCTGAAGCTTCCGTGTTCGAGACTTGCTGGGTCATTTTGGCCAATTTTTGGCTTATTTTCCTTGTGAGTAGCGCTGGCCCCCCTCCCCTTGGTCATGGGTTCAAGCCTTGGTGAGTGAATTGGCAAGCTTTTCTTCCTTAATTTTCTTTGGAGCATGCCCGAAAAAACTCTTTGGCAAGAGCTTCAAAGCTCTTTTGCCAAGAGCAAGCTCTTGATTCCTTCTTCATGTGTTCTTGATAAAGCTCTTTGGCAAGAATTTTGGACCTTTTTCATTTGTCAAGTCTCATGAAATGTAACTCAAGTTCATATCACAAAGTCATGCCTGCATTCAGCCTTATTTACAAATCAGCTAATGAACCAGCACATACCACCACATAATCTTATTTTGTCTTATATCATACCAGACTTTTACTCTTTCTCTATTTCACAGTTATTTTTCTTTTATTCAAGCATGAGGAACAAAGCATATAATTCAAGTAAGATGAAAGTGAATTAAGCACTTAGACTAGCAAGCCATAACAGCATGAAAACAAACAAACTCACAGACAGTAAATGAATCTAGAAAGATACTAATCAACAGGGGACATTTGCACTTTCAATTAACATATTTGAACTAGAATCAGTCAGAGAACAATACAACCTCTTGGAGTCTATTTGTTTCATCTGTGTCATCATTATTGTTGGGTTCCATTTCCTTCCTCTGTCCATGATGATGTATCTTTTTCTTCAAGAGATTGAATGACTTCCTACAAAAGATATTGAAAGTTGCTTGTTCCCCAAGCACTTGAGAGGCAGTTAGCATGCATGTATGCTTGTGATTCTGTGAACCTAAGTTGGTGTGGGAACACCAAACTTAGTTCCTTGCCTACTTCTATATGTAGCAGAATAAATACATGCATGAAACATCAAGTACTTTTATTAAGGAAATAAACTATGAACCAGAAAACAAACTATGAACTAGAAAACAACTAAAAACTAGAAACATGACAATTGTTAAGCAGTTTCTCTGATGGTTTGGAGCCGATACTGATCATGCTGAGGGTGCAATGTGTTCTTAATGAAACTTTTGGTGGAACACCAAACTTAGCATCCAACATTCACCCCTTAATTATTTTGGTGTGCAACACCAAACTTAACTCTTTGCAATACAGAGAAATCTATTCAACTCTTTTATTAAATTAGCTATGAAGAGAAAATTACCTCAGGTTGGGTTACCTCCCAACAAGCGCTTCTTTATTGTCACTAGCTTGACATCTTGTTCTTTGATCATGGAGGCTGATAAGCATAGTGCCTTAGCTTTTCTCCTCTTACTGTGAACTTCCTTCCGGTCTCCTCTTTGATGATCTCTAGGTGTTCAAGTGAAAGGATCTGGTTCACAGTATAGCACTCAGATAATTGTGGACACACCTTCATTGGTTGGGTGTTCAACATCACTTTATCCCCTGGTGAGAAGCCTTCAGTGGGGATTTTCTTGTTTTTTCACCCTTTTGGCCTCTTCTTCTTCTCTTCTTTCTTAGGAGATGATTCATGCCTTGGTGGTTCTTTATCTGGAGTGTTGAGGTTCTCATCTGGGGGTTTTGGATCTAGTTCCTCCTTGATTTCTTTAGTCTGTTGCACCATCTCTACTTCTTTCAAGCATGGATTTAGAAGTCTTGGAGTTAACTCATTGAATGTCTCCTTCAAACTTTGATCTCTGGCCTTATCCTCCGTACAATCTTCTTCTTGAGTGGGCTCATGTAGGGTTTTAAAAACATGGAATGCTAGGTGCTCATCATGCACTCTCAGCAATAATTCCCCTTTTTCAACATCTATTAATGCTTTGCCCGTAGTAAGAAAAGGCCTCCCCAGGATGATAGGAGTGTTAGGGTCCTCCACCATATCCAGGATGACAAAATCAGTTGGGAGAAGGAATTTCCCCACTTTTACCAGCACATTCTCTACAACTCCACTTTGAATATTGCTTATCCTCGTTTTCTTTTTTGAACCTCTGAGGGTACGGAAGTTTGGGGACATCTGGCTTCACCCCTTCTTTCTTCTCCTGTAGCTGTGTTTCAAGGATGTCCTCATCTTTCTTTGATCTTTTTGCATTCTTGGTCTTTCTCTCCTCTTTACTTCTCTCTTTTGTCTCTTCTTGTGGAACTTCTCTGTTGTGTTCTTCTTGATTGATGGCTTCCTTCTCCCTAGTCTTCTCACTTCCCACTATGATTGCTTTGCACTTCTCCCACTTTGTAGCTTTTCCTTTGTCTCTTTCAGTGACATTGGGGGAGGTAATTGCTCTCTTCTCACCCCTTTCTGAAATTTGCTTAGCCATTTGCTCCATATGCCTCTCAAGGTTTCTGATTGATGCTTCTTGGTTTTTGCTTGCCATCTCTTGATCTTTTCTTGCTGCTTCTTGATTTTTCATGAGTTTCTCCATCATCATCTCTAGAGTAGAGATTCTTTGAGAGTCTAGATTTGGTTGTGGTTGTGTAACGTGAGATGGTTGTGGCTGGAAATTGTTTGAACTATTTGTGGAGTTATTTTGTGGGTGGAATATGGATGTGGAAGGTGGATAATGGTTGTTTTGGGGTTTTTTTATGGATTATTATTAGTGTTTTGCTGGTCGTGGTTTGAGTAAGTTGTGTTTCTTGAGTTGTTTTGGTTTGAGTTTTTCTGCCACGGTTGCTGGCTGTGGGTATGGTTATCTCCCCATCTGAGATTTGGATGATTCTTCCAGGATGGATTGTAGGTGTCACCATAAACTTCATTTTGGCCTGAGCCTTGGTTGTGCATATATTGAGGTTGTTCCTGCTGCTGATTTTCTTGGTTTTCTTCATTTTGCCCCCATGTGGTTGATGGTTGGCTTGTATTCACTGCTGCAACTTAGTTGGGGCTTCAATTCAAAGTTATTTGCATCGACATTTGGGGTAAGGATGCTACTCCCACAATGCCTTGGATTAGCAAGTGTATATGAAGCCAATACTCTCCTTTGGGGCTGACCATTGTCGTTGGCCACTCCCACTTGTGGATTTGTTGGATTTTCCTCCATTTCTTGGTTCTCTTCTCAACCTCCAAAATGTTTCAGGATCAAAAGGTGTGGATTCATTGCTTTTTCTTCCTGACATAAACACAGAACTAGGAGCCAAAATTAAACACTCTATTGCTAGAGTGAAGTTAGTGTTAGCTTAAGCAAAAATTCAAACAGTTAGTATGCTTAGTAAAAAAAAAGAAAAAGAAAAAGTGCTTAATCTAGACCACCACTTCACTTAATCATTGTCAATCTAAATCAATCCCCGGCAACGGCGCCAAAAACTTGATGTGTGGAAAACGATCCAACACAAAACTCACCGGCAAGTGGACCGGGTCGCATCAAGTAATAATAACTCACATGAGTGAGGTCGATCCCACAGGGATTGAAGGATTGAGCAATTTTAGTTTAGTGGTTGATTTAGTCAAGCGAATCAAGTATTGATTGAGTTGTTTGTAATTGACAGAAACTAAATTGCTTGAAATGAAAAGGGTGAGGGGTAAATTGCAGGAAATTAAAGAGCAAAGAAAGTAAATAAGCAGAATCTTAAAGAACAAGTAATGTAAATTGCAGAAACTTAGATTGCAAGAAATGTAAATGACTAAATCTTAAAG